>NW_004797327.1:215159-216218 GCF_000002075.1 Aplysia californica | reverse complement strand
TGAGATAGACGGGGACAAAGACAGGAGGTGAGATAGACGGGGATAAAGTTCAGCGACCAACAGCATCTAAAAGCCCATTCACAAAGGTCACTGCAGACTAAGGTTCCGACTCATTTTCTTTGATGTTAGTCTAAAGTGGGTTTAAAAAATCATAGGGGATTTACAGCATACACCTACAACATTTAAAAGTTGACATATTTTCCCCAACACCACTCTTTAACGTTCGCCCAAGAAACACGATTCAAGAGACGGGGTGAGTAAGTTTCGAGACTCACGTGGAGATACATGTGTATTGTTTTTCCAAAATTGTGTTTGCCTGCTGAGACCACGGTTACTGGTTACGTTTAGTAAAAAGCAGAGAGATTTTTGTATTGAACATTACCTCTCCACAAACTCACCATCCCGGACATATCCGATCATTTCGACTCACCATTCCTGACATATCCGATCATTTCGTAAAATCTGCACACACCAAGGAAAGAAATTCAATGCTTAGGTACTCTCAAGACCTTTGGCGTCATGAGTAGAGAAGTTCCCACAGTTTGGATCTATAGTGAATGGGAACTAAACATTTCCCTAAAAATGACCACTTCAGGTCGAACACGCACCATGCGCAGCCCTTTAAACGTCGCCAGGGTGCAGGTTTCAGTAGTCGAGTCCCATGAGACGTCTGTCCGTACACGATCTGCAGCTAGGACTTTCCTACACCTCAACAGTGTGCATTTTCAAGGCAGATTTTAACCTACGACTGTACCATTTTCACCTTCGCTAGGCCGAGATGACACGGATCAGAGCACGGCAATGGGTTCATGATTCCTCGATTGTCTTGAAAAGCGGGATCATTTCCTCGATGGCATTTGGTTTAGTGCAAAGCCCGTTTTTACCCTGTGGGGTATGTTAACTCCAAAAATGCTGCCTATTGGACACCGCACTCCCTATTGCCTCTAGAAGCCACTTCATACTGAATATGTACAGTGTATGTGGCTTTGAACATTCAATATGTACAGTGTATGTGGCTTTGAACATTCAATATGTACAGTGTATGTGGCTTTGAACATT
>NW_004797327.1:213087-214456 GCF_000002075.1 Aplysia californica | reverse complement strand
TGTACCGGTGTGTACTTTTGTCGGGTCCAGCATTTATGACACTGCTCTACTAACTGGTGTACCACTCTCTGTGAAGGAAAGATTGTCGGGTATTTTTTCCCGTACAGCCATCTGTAAGCTAGACCCTTGATTTACATGGCATAGCCTAGGGCTAGGCGTGGCCGTTCGCCGTTCAGTGAGGTTCAGTACCGGTCAAAAACAAAGAGGTAGATTTCCCTCTTTGGTACCGGTGTCTGTACTGAATCAATGACTGCACGAACTACAAGCTACAACACTTCGAGGCTTTGGCTAAGCCAAGCTCTTGCGTCAACTTCCTGTTTCGCCACAGTCTCTCAGTCAGATCACTTCCGGTTTCACTGGACGATAGAGGCAGGCATTTCATCAAACAGTGCAAGCCCTCATTCAATCGAGTATAATCTTCCTAATTTTTTGGAGTTGGAAATCTTAAAACCGTTTCATGACGACAGATCAGTTCAAAGCGTTTGGTAAAGTGAATTTATGTTGAAAGTGTTACGTTTTGTGATATTATTAGTCTCGGTATTCCAGTGTCGCCTAAAGTAGGTCAAGACCTGGGCGATCTTGTCTTTTAGAAATCTGTCGTAACACAACAATCTTTTGGTCTTGCCAAGTGTGATGTCTTTCCTTTGTCTTCAGAAAGAAAAAAAAGGGAACTGAGTTGAAATCTATCTGAAGAGGTTTATAACAGGCACAACCCCCTTTTTTGTAGGTCTGTTGACAATTAGAATGTGAAATTGAATGACTGATCCAGATCAGGCAATTACTCAAACCTGGATCGAATGACTGATAATCAGTAGTGCTGGGCGGCGAGGTTCTCGGTTATTGAAAGCTTAGAATCGTAGGAATCGACTCCGAACCCAATTACTTACTTTCCAATGATGGGATTTCTTCCTGTGATTACATGATTACATGGCAGCTCCGAACATCTTTAGGATTTAGGATAACCTTGATTTCGGAACACTACGAAGCATTAATTCTTATTTTTCCCCCAAAAAAATCTAAAAATTAAAAAGAAGATTTTACAGATTAAAGTTAGATTCTACTGGTAACGGCTGGTTTACGTAAAAAGGAGTCGGAACTTTTCTTTCGTAGCATTAGTCTTGGGAATCGGTTCCCGACTAGATTCTTCGCCCAGCTCTAATAATCAGACTATTTTAACTATTCCCCATCTGGTCACCCAGCCAGGAGAGTGACTGCATCAAACTTCTCAGGCCTGGCTAAGAACTGCGGCAGTTGACAGGAACGAATAATTTTCGGGGCCACCTCTATTCTCACCCGGGGTGAGAATAGTGCAGGCGGGTCTTGTGGCTATTCTCACCCGGTGCGCGTGTCAACAAATTTTGCGTTTACC
>NW_004797327.1:212394-212834 GCF_000002075.1 Aplysia californica | reverse complement strand
AGATAGACAGTATTCAGAAAGAGACAGAGAGAGAGAGAAGAGGGGAGGAGTAGATCTTGCGAGAACTTCCGGGCGGGTGAGAATAGCCACTTTCAATTTTCGGTGTGCCTAATTTTCACCGGCGCATTATATTGCGCCAACCGCCAACGCGACCGCAAAGTATCTACTGTTCAGGTTCTGCTAGATCTACTAGATATAGATATATATCTGGATCTGGATCTAGAGTGGTGTAGCCCCTGCGCGTGCGCCTTCTCAGTGCGTGCACTTTTATTTTCCTTTGTTTTTAGCCTCAAATTGCGTTTTTGCGTTTAATTGAATGCGTCAGTTTGTGCAGTAGCCATTTTTGTTTACTTCCATCACTCGTTTGCTAACAAGGGATCATCGAGAGTGTTTTTATCAGCTGTGGCAAGTTGACATTCAACACTGACCTGTGAACTAGT
>NW_004797327.1:206703-211334 GCF_000002075.1 Aplysia californica | reverse complement strand
GTGATCCAGCTACAGGGCGACCAGATCAAACGAAATAAACAAAGTTTACAAAGTCAACATTTGTTTGTTTATTCACGTGTTTATTAGACCCAGAAACAATCAAAACAAACACAAATTGAACACAAAACAGTACAACAGGAGAATTAAAAAAAACAAAAAAAAACCCTGCGTTGTCTCTCACACCATTACCATGAAATCCGCCGTATTAGCTTAGAGGCCCAATACTTTTTTGGAAATTTTAAATATTTCATAGTTTTAATTTGAACTATATTATTACACCATGAGAAAACTAATTGCACACCAATTGAAAAAATAGTATTTCATTATTTTTGAATGGTGAAATGCTGATCATAGGCCCTTTGAAATGTCAGTTCAGTGGCTGTCCACAAGTGTTCTACTCTATGTCCTGTCTGATTGACCAGGGTCTCTCTGTGCTGTGTCCAGTGGTTAGGGTTGAGGATTGTGGAAGACTGCTAGATCATTTAGTGGAACAGTTGTCAAAGAAACATGGTGGTAGTCCTGGTGGGCTGTCAAGTAGAGTGGTAGACCGTCAAGTAGAGTGGTAGACCGTCAAGTAGAGTGGTAGACCGTCAAGTAGAGTGGTAGACTGTCAAGTAGAGTGGTAGACCGTCAAGTGGAACAGAAACATAGTGGTAGACTAGACTGTCAAGTAGTAACAGAAACATGGTAGACCGTCAAGTGGAACAGAAACATAGTGGTAGACTGTCAAGGGGAACAGAAACATGGTGGTAGACCATTCAGTGGACAGGCCCCATCATTTCTGTCAAACGCCCTGTAAAGTTGTCGTTCTAAGAGGCTGGCTGTTTCTGTTGACTGTCAGTTACCATGAGCTGGAAAACCCTTAGCTTTCACGAGTAACGCACAATTTTTGTGAAAACTGCATGTTGTAAATGCTTATTTTGTCTGTTTTCTGTTGACAGATCCTTTCGCTGATACCAGTGATGGTATTGGGGGGTCCGGCATCCAGACTGCCTTGATTCACATCCGTATCCAGCAGAGAAATGGTCGGAAAACACTGACCACCGTCCAAGGTGTCGACCCCAAGTACGACTTCAAAAAAATTGTCAAAGCAGCTAAGAAGGTACGTTGTAATGGTGGGTGGTATTTACAGTTTGGATTTGTTTACCTCATGTAGCTGTCAAAGTGGTAGTGTTTAAAGTTATGGACAGAGGTTTTGTCAGAGGAGAGGATGTTCCCCTTGGGGCCGGGTGATACAAGGTTTTGTCAGAGGAGAGGATGTTCCCCTTGGGGCCGGGTGATACAAGGTTTTGTCAGAGGAGAGGATGTTCCCCTTGGGGCCGGGTGATACAAGGTTTTGTCAGAGGAGAGGATGTTCCCCTTGGGGCCGGGTGATACAAGGTTTTGTCAGAGGAGAGGATGTTCCCCTTGGGGCCGGGTGATACAAGGTTTTGTCAGAGGAGAGGATGTTCCCCTTGGGGCCGGGTGATACAAGGTTTTGTCAGAGGAGAGGATGTTCCCCTTGGGGCCGGGTGATACAAGGTTTTGTCAGAGGAGAGGATGTTCTCCAAGAGGCCCGAACTATGAGCCACCATGACAAGTGGTTGGTTTGTCCCCACCCAGAACACAAAAGTACAGCTGTCCTCACGCTGATCAGTGGACTCCTCGGCACAGCACTGTGGCCTGAACAGTTGGGACTATGTCCTAGTTTCTGCTACTTGCTGTTTGATCTTGGGTTTTCAGAGTAAAATCATGAATTAATGATCGAATGATATCTGTTTTGACCTAAAGATGCACTGACTTTTCTGTGGCTGGTTGGGAAGATGTTGTTATTGTTGTTGTGGAACCAGCAACAGCTGGGAGGTTGGGAAGATAAAAGGGGAAAAGTTGAGTAGATGTGATCTCCCGTCACCGGTGTTGCTTCGTAGATTCTGTCTATGGCGGGGGGGATTTGGGCTTCGAAATGATGCGAAGTTTGGCTATCTGAACAGTATGTGCACTACAAATGATGTACGGCTTCTGTAAAGAGTCATTGAGTGGGAAATGTTGTCTGTAGAGTCATTGAGTGGGAAATGTTGAAGCTAGGGAGACTCATCAACTCTGTAGATTGTCATGGCATGAGAAGCCTTTTGTTGTTGTTGGGGGTTGTTTGTTTTGGGTTTTTTGTTGATTTTGTCATTGTGGTGACAGCTAATGCTGAGTGATGACGGAATGGTGTTGTGATTTGTTTTTCAGGAGTTCAACTGCAACGGTACGGTGGTGGAGCATCCCGAGTACGGAGAGGTGATCCAGCTACAGGGCGACCAGCGAGAACCAATCAGGATGTTGCTAATCAAAGTGGGCATTGCAGCGACGGAGCAGATCAAAGTGAGGAAGCTTGAGAACCTAGTTGTTGTAGTCAGTTTACTGAACATTTCACATTTCTCTGACATACTTGTTGTAGGCAGTTTACTGGACATTTCACATTTCTCTGATATACTTGTTGTAGGCAGTTTACTGAACATTTCACATTTCTCTGATATACTTGTTGTAGGCAGTTTACTGGACATTTCACATTTCTCTGATATACTTGTTGTAGGCAGTTTACTGGACATTTCACATTTCTCTGATATACTTGTTGTAGGCAGTTTACTGGACATTTCACATTTCTCTGATATAGTTGTTGTAGGCAGTTTACTGGACATTTCACATTTCTCTGATATAGTTGTTGTAGGCAGTTTAGTGGACATTTCACATTTCTCTGATATAGTTGTAGGCAGTTTACTGGACATTTCACATTTCTCTGATATGCTTGGAAATACTTTCATTTGAAGGCCCCTGCCTTCATGGTCATGACATCAATATCATGAGGCATTCAGTTGACATCAATATCATGAGGCATTCAGTTGACATCAATATCATGAGGCATTCAGTTGACATCAATATCATGAGGCATTCAGTTGACATCAATATATTCATGGAATTCAATGGTAAAACAGCAGGGAAGAGAAAATGTGCTTCACTTCAAGAATACATTTTTAAACTTTTCAAAAGCACCCCTTTTTTTCTCTCTATGTAAACTCAATGACCTATGTAAACTCAATGACCTTATGTACACTCAATGACCTATGTAAACTCAATGACCTGTGTACACTCAATGACCTTATGTAAACTCAATGACCTATGTAAACTCAATGACCGGGGCTCTCGTGGCCTAGAGGTTAAGGTGTTGGCCTCTCATTCAAAGGTCGCGGGTTCGAATCCGGGTAGCGACCAAATAATTTTCTTCTCTAAAATTGTCTCCTTTCACCTCCTTTCCTGCTCTCTAGCAATGTTCTGTTGTCTGCTTTCATTTCCACTTTTTGTCCCCACCCCCTCCTTTGCCCCCTCCTCTGGGCTCCTGACTCTTTCTGCAGCCTTTCTACTGCTACTCCTTGGCTCCTCCTTACTGCTGTCTTTCTGCCACACCCCTGATCTTCTGGTAGGAAAGATCTACACCTAGCCTTCTCGGACAAGGGCGAAAAATCTCGGAGGGTCCGTGTGCAAGTTGCGCACGTTAAAGATCCCTTGGTGGTCTAAAATCGATAAGAGTAGGCTTCGGCCGCCACCCGGGCAAAATTCAAAATTGTTCCTACCAACTGAAAATATTAGGTGTGTCCCGCGCGCTCATATGACCTATGCAGTTGCGAGCGCCGTAAAACACTTTACAAAATCCAAAAAAAACTCAATGACCTGTGTAAACTCAATGACCTGTGTAAACTCAATGACCTGTGTAAACTCAATGACCTGCACTCAGGTTTAATGGGGCTAGAAAAGGCCTGAACTCGGATACAGTGGGAGAGACGGAGCGAGCTCTAGCTAGAGGGTAGGGGGTTTGGGAGGCAGTAGGCGGTCTTCAAACTGGCAGTCGGCGGTGCGGCGTTGTGGTTGGCCTGTCCAGTGATGAGTGGGGTGGGGCAGGCGGCAGAGAGAGGTGGTGTGGACAGACGCGTTATGTGAGCCACTCCAAAAGTGATGTGCCGTAGCTTTGAGGCTCAGTATGAGAGCGTTTAGGCCTTAGCCCTAGGCCAAAAAGTAAAAGAAGAGGAGAACGTGTAGTGTGTGATTCCTGATTCATTGAATTGCTATCGTTGATGCTCATAGGCCTACACACACATCCACCTCACCAGTTCTACAGTTGCTCTTTCGGTGCGATAGACAGCATAAGCAACGAAACCAAGGAAAAGATGGCTTCCAACAATGACAAAAGGAAATGATTCTCACTCAAATTAAAAGCTGAGATAATCAACGAAGTTGAAAAGAAAAGGAAGACTAATCAAAAGTGCAAATTTTATTGATATATGGAAGGGATGTATACATGTGGATTTTTAGAAGTTTTTCGGTAATTTCCCCTCTTTGCATTCCTATAGCGGGAACTCTCTTCTTACAGCACGACTCTTCTTCTGGAACAAAATGTTCTGCTCTAGCCGTGTTCCTCTGTATATGTTTGCCTGATCTAACAATATGTTTGTGTGTTCTCTGATCTAACAATATGTTTGTGTGTTGTCTGATCTAACAATATGTTTGTGTGATCTCTGATCTAACAATATGTTTGTGTGTTCTCTGATCTAACAATATGTTTGTGTGTTCTCTGATCTAACAATATATCTCTTTCCCTGTTCCCCCCAGGTGCA
>NW_004797327.1:204571-206603 GCF_000002075.1 Aplysia californica | reverse complement strand
TCTCTCTCTCTCACACACACACACACACACATACACACACACATATACACACAGTCACACAGACTCGCAGAAAGCAAATAGAAAAAAACCAGACCACGACAGAGCGCCCGCCAACTGCTCATTACAATTTTAATAGTAGCTAGTAAACCTATTGCGCATTTGCTGACTTTCCAATTATGCACCACCTTGTCTGCAACCCACACGATGTCACTGGTGTGTAAATAGTTTTAAAGGCCTTTGATAGACCTACTTTACTTTGCCATTCCTCTTCTTATATCGTTAAATGTTGAGGGGGTGGTACAATTTTCGGTCAAGGGCTAGATCATGGGTGGCTTTTTTTTGTTAAGGCTGCGCTCGCTTATTAGTGGATCACATTTTACCAAATTTCACAAATATAACAAACATAGTAAAGGGTCTTTAAAAAATCAGATATCAAATTTAAGTTTCGTTTCCATGGATACAGCGCAAGTTAGCGAACATTAAATCTACAAATTTTTCAGTTAAATTTTTCTTAAACGAATTAGAAAATTTTTAATGAATTTTTTCCTGGGGTAGTATTCAAGTTTGCAAAAAATCTGTGAAAATCCACACTCCAGACACCACCAACAAAAATCTATTCCACATTTAAAAAATTCAACGAAAAAAGTTTTAGTACTAGATCTACATCTTCTCTTCATTCTGAGAAAATTATATAAAAATAATTTAAAATTGGAAGAAAAATGGTGGAGTTATTCAAAAAGTATAGAAAACCCGCGTTTTGAGAAAACGGTCGATAAAGGAAAATAAAAGATTGACTTTGTGAGGAAATGGTAGTGACAAACATGCCTGGTATGGGAACAAATACGATGTTTGGGGAAAGGGGAGGGGGGTTCTAATGATAGTATAAGAGAGGCTGGAGAAGCTAAAAATACCTAAAACTCAAAATCCATAATTTTGAGTCGAATCCCCTTAATATTTTCAGTCATACGCCTGATCAGGGACTCTCGTGGTCTAGAGGTACGGTGTTTGTCTCTCGTTTAATAGGTCCTTAATTTCAGCATCCGAAATTCGTAATATGATGAACTGCTATACAGAAAATTGAGCCCAGATTGAGAATACAGAGGGTGGGGGATCTTTGAGACTGAAGATTAACCCCCGCCCCCTCTCAAAAGTTATCATGTTGAATGTGGGTGATCGAGAAACTCCATACAAATCCCTCGGATCTCCACTCGGGAATCGAACTCCGGTTTCCGGCGTGTGACAGCGAAGTGTACCGCCCCACTACTGGCGCCGGTATCACGATCTGGTTGCCGATAAACTCTACACCTAGGCCTATTATTATTATAAAACGCCAGGTTGTTTCAGACAACTGAAACAGGATGTCACGATCTACTATTCTACAGTGGGGTCTTCTTGAACCTAAATCTACGGAACTGTCGGATTTCCTTCGGCTTAGCCGGGTTTTTCGTTAAGAATATTAAGGGAGCTTGCACAGGTAAGAAAATGAAGCACGGGATTTTATTTTTTCTCCGTTTACCGATATTTTCGAATTAAACGTCTTCTGTTTTAGTGGACTCTACTGTAATTCCTTGGCTCTAGAATGAACTCAACCATTGTAATCATTGACATGTTTCTGACTTTCGAACGTGGGCATGCCATAAGTCACGTTTATCGAAAGCAAATCTGAATTACCCCCGTACTGTGGTCTCTGCAAACGTTTTTAGGAGCTGAAATTTCTTCTCTTTAAGTTTTGTTCTGACAACTGGCATTATAGAGGACAGACGTTTTTCTACTCCCTATCTTACAAACACAAGCAGAAGACTTACATTATAATCTATAGTCCATCATCATGTCCCATAGAGTCATTAGGCTTGGAGGTATGTTGATTTGTGTACCACTTATCGGAACTGAAATTTATAGGCTCTAGGCTAGGCTATTATCAACTGTTTATACGGGGTGCCCACTACGGACGGGATCGGGCCGATCGCCCGATACGATCACCTCAAAAACAAACGTGTTTGTTTTCAGTTTCAGGCGATCGAGTCGGGCGATC
>NW_004797327.1:195111-204471 GCF_000002075.1 Aplysia californica | reverse complement strand
AACAATATGTTTGTGTGTTCTCTGATCTAACAATATGTTTGTGTGTTGTCTGATCTAACAATATGTTTGTGTGATCTCTGATCTAACAATATGTTTGTGTGTTCTCTGATCTAACAATATGTTTGTGTGTTCTCTGATCTAACAATATGTTTGTGTGTTCTCTGATCTAACAATATATCTCTTTCCCTGTTCCCCCCAGGTGCACGGCTTCTAGTCCTGGCTGTGGTGGGCAGCTGGCCGCGAGTCCTGGACGCTGGTCAAGCCTGTCGGGCCTCATGTACATTTTCTCTTCTTGACACCTTCTCTGTGTGTGTGTGTGTGAGAGTGTGTGTGTGGATTGTGACATGTTCTGTGTGTGTGTGGATTGTGACATGTTCTGTGTGTGTGGGAGAGTGTGTGTGTGGATTGTGACATGTTCTGTGTGTGTGTGGATTGTGACACATTCTGTGTGTGTGGGGGAGTGTGTGAGTGAATTGTGACACGTTCTGTGTGTGTGGGGGAGTGTGTGTGTGAATTGTGACACGTTCTGTGAGTGTGTGTGTGGATTGTGACACGTTCTGTGTGTGAGTGAATTGTGAACACATGGATCAATTTATGTAAGTGTATGCATTTGGATCTGTAGGCGTCTGCACTGTGGTGTGTACGGGGTTGTACTGTGGTGTGTAGGATTGTGTACCGTGCTGTCGTGTAACACGTGTGTAGTGGGTGAGTCACATCGGGGCATTTCATCGTCGCTGGAGTGCCTTCACGTCTTGTCCCCGCACTACAGCTACAAAGTTAGGCCCGTAGCACTTCCCTTTTTTAAAAAATACATTAAGGACAAAGTCATGGCATTTACTTTTCTAAAACAACAATCTAGTGGCAGGGTAATGTGGATGCGACATAGGAGGTGTACATTTGTACGTTAGCTGAGCTTCCAACTTTTCCAACTTTTCCAACTTGGGAGGATTTTTTCTTCTAGTTTTAGAATGGAAAACTTTGTCTGTGTTTTCTGAAAGTGAAAGGAAGGAGATGTGTTGTTTGGGGGCATGGAGCTCCCTGGTTCACAGTCAGGTAAAACTCTCTGAACCAGCGGGCGGGGGAATCGGCACGTTGGCGGTGCCGTGGCAGTCTCCGATTCTCTAGCTCTGATTTTGCCTCATTTCTTGGAAGCATCAAAACTGCATGGTTTGGGTTTTTTTCTTTTTTGAGAATAAAATTGCGATCTTATAATCTTTATGATGTGTGTTTTGAGTTTTTGGGGGTTTTGTTTTTTTTACTTAATTTTATGTTGAAATGTGTAGACAGTCTTGTCAGTGGATGGTTGGCGGGTGTTCTGGTGTGGTTTGCTTCTTCTTTCCTATCAAACATCTATCGACTTTTCCCCTCCTTTGTTCTTGTTTGTTACTCTCTTGTACTGTCTTGTAATACCTCTAATCTTCGGCACTTATATGACCTTCTTGTGTTGCAAGTGCTGTAAAACTCTTACTAAAACAAAATAGACAGTCTTGTCAGTCGTGTTTCCGACAGCTGGAGCGAAATAGTCAGGAAAAATATGTGGGGGGTCTGGGGACTGCAAAGGCCCCCATAGGGTTCAGGGACCGTATAGGCCCCCGTACGGTTCAGGGACGATGTCCCAGTGGGAGTTGAGACCAAGTTCACAAAGAAGTTGAAATTTGGCATTTGTTGAGGGTTGAAAATGGCATTTGATACTGAAAGTTAAAGCCTGTTTGAAGAGATTGCGGACAAGCCATACCGCGTATTTTGTCTTGTTGGATATCTCCACCTATAGAAGTTGCCATTGCTGAGTCACTGTCATTTATAGGTCAATACATTTGTCATGGCACCTTTGACAGAAGGCAAAGCTGGGAATAATGAATAGACATGTACCTTGACGATAGAGTATAGACCGAGAGTTACCCAGCTTATCATGTATACCCCAATTTTCCTCCATTTTCACCCTTGGGATGGAGCTAGTCAGCTAGAAAATATTGGGGATGAGCTAGAAAATGTTGGGAATTACCTAGAAAATATTAGGGGTGAGCTAGAAAATGTTGGGGATGAGATTTTAAAAGGGGGGTGCTTATTTAGGCCACATATGGCCTAAATAAGGTAAAGGAGGGGGGTTTAGCTTATTTAGGCCACAGTGGACTGTGGCCTAAATAAGGTAAGGGAGGGGGGTTTAGCTTATTTAGGCCACACATGTTCAAACTACCCTTTTCAGGCAACTGAGTTCATTCCACTTTCATAATGGTGCCCTTTTCTCATTTAGTATGGTTTTGCCTCAGTGTACAACTTATAAATCATAACCATAATGAATATTGTAAAGAACAAAGCACAAAACGCAAAATTTTGCTCAATTCCAATGGTTTGAATGAGGGCCGGATTTTTCCTTCATGGAGGGGCAAAAGCTAGGCTACCATTTTGGCACACTTTGGTCAAGTGAAAAGGTCAAATCCTCCGAATGGACTTTCGGGTTAAATTTGGGGTATAAAAAGTGTGTATACTACGTGGCTGAGTCAAAGTTACACTATCTTTGCCTGAGTGACACTCTCTCGTACTGTCTCGTAGTAATACATGTAGGCTAGTAGGCCTAGTAGTAGCAGTAGCAAAGATCGTGTGGAGAATATTTGGTAGTTGATTCTATCTAGTAGGCAGTTTAGTGAACGTGCTCGCGGCAGGGCGAATCGGCCTCGATAAGCCCTGTAGACTTGTGATCGGCCACGAAGCCTCGTGTTTTGATGGGTCTAGATCTAGATCTAAACAACTCAGTGCTATTCGCACTGCCACATCCGACAGGCCTAGATCTACATCTTTTTAAAAGGAAAAGAAAGATCATCAAAATGGTTGAATTCGCATGAAAATCGATTAGGTAGAACTAGAACTATTAAAACTTGCTTCTGAAAACAAGGCAATTTTTATACGAAGGCCATTTTTATAACTCGATGAAATAAAAACTACTGACAGTGTACTGTGTTATTCTGTATAAAAATAAATTATGAAACTTCAGGACGTAGATCTATTATTATTTACCAGCATCTTTTGACGCCTGAGCTGTAGAGGTTGAAGTTTTCACAACACTAATAGATCTAGTAATAGGGTTAGGTAATACGGCTTTCCGTAAAAAATGCATAGATCTACAAAAGCCGACCACCGAATCGACCGGGCGCCTCGGTCTCCCCTGCACTCTGATTCAATATTATATTTAAACAAAAATGCTAATCAATGAAAATTGCAAATTGATAATAATAGTATAGTCCTGTAGAGGATAGGTGGACTCCGGGGTCTGCATAGCGAAATACTAGGTTTTAGGATGTGAACCCCGGAGTCACTGTAGTGAAATAAGGTTTGGTTTAAGTAAGGATTGGTACTAGGTTTTAGGACAGGTGGACCCTGGGGTCACCGCAGTGAAATAAGTAGGTTTCTTTAAAGATTGGTGGAACCCGGAGTCACCAAGGCCATAAAGGATTAAGAAGGTTTAATTAAGGATTGGTGGACCCCCGGGACACCTTGATTAAACCTACTTATTTTACTACGGTGACCGCAGGATCCACCTATTCTAAAACCTAACTAGAGTTTCGTTAGGTAGACCCTGGGGTTCACCTTAAACCTACCTATTTCACTACGTTGACTCCAGGTTCCACCAATCCTTAAAATTAAACCTAGATCTACATGTACATATTTCACTACATTGACCCCAGGGTCCACCAATCCTTAATTAAACCTAGATCTACTGATTTCACTACATTGACCCCGTGGTTCTTCAATCCTTAATTAAACCTATATCTACTTATAATTTCACTACTTTGACCACGGCCTCCGCCAGTCCTATTATAAAATAAACTTAGATCTACTTATTTCATTATGTTGACCCCGGGGTCCACCGATCCTTAGGTAAACCTAAATCTACTTATTTCACTACGCTGACTCCGGGGTTCACATCTTAAAACCTAACATTTTGTTAGGTAGACCCCGGGGACCACCTATCCTTTTGGCTAGATAGACCCCGTAGTCCGCCTATCCACTTTCTTGATAATAACTGAAAACAATACATGCCAGTTGTCATTTATAGTGAAGAAAAATGAGGGGGGGAAATATAATTAGGTAGACTTTAATTTGTCCAAAAAATTGCAAGTGCAAGTGAAGATCATAAAATAATTTTGTTATTTTCTGGTCACCTTTCCAAGGACCTTAAATTGATTCTACATCACATGTCATGTACGATACGGCTGTGAAGGAAAATGGATGTGAAGAGTTTTTAAAGAGATAATAACGTAACTTGTAAAGAAAACAATGCTTTACGTTGGTTTGGCTATTTTGACTACATATGTGGCCTAAATAAGGTAAGGGAGGGGGGTTTAGCTTATTCAGGCCACACCTGTGGCCTAAATAAGGTAAAGGAGGGGGGTTTAGCTTATTTAGGCCACCAGTGGCCCAAATAAGGTAAGGGAGGGGGGTTTAGCTTATTTAGGCCATATGTGGCCTAAATAAGGTCACCCTTTTAAAAGATACTGGGAAAGAGCTAAAAAAAATATTAGGGATGAGCTAAAAAATGTTGCTGATGAGCTAGAAAATACTGGGGAATATTTGGGATTAGCCACAAAATATTGAGGATGGGCTAGAAAATACTGGCTAATTTTGAGGATCAGCTAGGAAAAACCGGGAAAATCTAGAAAATACTGGGGATTACCTAGAAAATACTGAGGATCAGCAAAAAAAATATTAGGGCTCAGCTATGAAATATTGGGGATGAGCTAGAATGTGTTGAGGCTGAGCTAGAAAATATTGTGAATGAGATTTTTTTTTAACAACTTTATATGAGCCAGAAAATATTAGGGTTGAGCTAGAAAATACTGAGGATATGCTAGAAAATACAGGGGATGAGCTAAAAAAAAGTATTAGGGTTGATCTAGAAAATACTAGGGATGAGGTATAAAATAATGGGTTTGAAGCTAGAAAATACTGGTGATCAGCTGAAAAATACTGAGTAAGAAAAATATACATATAGGGTTGATTCAGAAAATACCGGGGGGAGCAAAAAATACTGGGGATGAGTTAGAAAATAAAAGGGATGAGCTAGAAAGTACTGAGGAGGAACTAGAAAACATCAGGGTTGAGCTAAAAAATACTGGGGTGGCCTAGAAAGTAGTGGGGATTGAGTTGTATAATACTGGGGACGAGGTAGAAAACATTAGAGATCAGCTAGAAAATACTGCAGATGAGCTAGAACTAGAAAATAATGGGGATGATTTCAGAAAAAGAAGGTTGAGCTAGAAAATACTGGAGATGAGCAAGAAAATATAAGGAATACGCTAGAAGATACTACTGATGAGCTACAAAATACTGGGGATAAACTAGAGAATATTAGGGTTGATCTATAAAATACTATAGTTGAGCTAGAATACAGTGGGGATATTGAGGTTGAGCTATAGAAAATACTGAAGACGAGCTGAAAAACACTGAGCGAGAAAATATTAGGGTTGATCTAGAAAATACTAATACTTGGGAGTACCTAACAAATACTGGGTATGAGCTATTAATATTAATAAGGTTGATCAAAAACAAAATAATTGTGGATGAGTTAGAAAATATAAGGCATAAGCTAGAAGGTACAGGGATGAGCAAGAAAATATAAGGGATCAGCTAGAAAATATTACGGATGAGTTAAAAAAATACTTGGCATGGGCTAGAAAATATCACGGATAATCCGATAAGCTAGAAAGTAAAATGAATGAGCTAGAACATAGTGCAGATGGGCTAAAAATACTTGCTAGAAAATATTACGGATAAGATAGAAAATTCAGGGGTTGGGTAGAAAAAATTGGGGGTTAGATAGGAAATACTAGGGATGAGCTAAAAATACTGGGGATGAGCTAGAAAATATTAAGGATAAGCTAAAAACTATTAGGGATGAGACAGAAAATATTGGGGATGAGATTATTTTTTTTAATGTGGGGAATAATGGGGATGCGATAAAAACTATGGGGATGAGCTAGAAAATGTTGGAATTTAAAAAGAAAATATTAGAGGTGAGATAGAATATATTTGGGATGAAGTAAAAAACAATTGTGATGAGCTAGAAAATACTGTGTTTGAGATAGAAAATAATGTTGATTAGGTAAAAAATACTGGAGATGATCTAGAAATTGTTCTGGATGATGTAGAAACTATCAGGGGTGAGCTAGAAAATACTGGGGTTGAGCTTGAAAATATTAAAGTTGAGCCAGAAAATATTGGTGATGGGCTAAAAAATACTGGGGAATATTTGGGATAAGCCAGAAAATATTGGTGATGGGCTTTAAAAAATACTGGGGAATATTTGGGATAAGCCAGAAAATATTGGTGATGGGCTAGAAAATACTGGGGACTATTTGGGATAAGCCAGAAAATGTTGGTGATGGGCTTGAAGATACTGGGAAATATTTGGGATCAGCCAAAATATGTTGGTGATGGGCTAAAAAATACTGGGGAATATTTGGGATCAGCCAAAAAATGTTTGTGATGGGCTAGAAAATACTGGGGAATATTTTGGATAAGTTACAAAATATTGGTGATGGGTTAGAAAATACTGGGGACTATTTGGGATAAGCCAGAAAATATTGGTGATGGGCTAGAAAATACTGGGGACTATTTGGGATAAGCCAGAAAATGTTGGTGATGGGCTTGAAGATACTGGGAAATATTTGGGATCAGCCAAAATATGTTGGTGATGGGCTAAAAAATACTGGGGAATATTTGGGATCAGCCAAAAAATGTTTGTGATGGGCTAGAAAATACTGGGGAATATTTGGGATAAGTTACAAAATATTGGTGATGGGTTAGAAAATACTGGGGACTATTTGGGATAAGCCAGAAAATATTGGTGATGGGCTAGAAAATACTGGGGACTATTTGGGATAAGCCAGAAAATGTTGGAGACGGGCTAGAAAATAGTGGGGACTATTTAGGATCAGCCAGAAAATGTTTGTGACGGGCTCGAAAATACTGGGGACTATTTGGGATCAGCCAGAAAATGTTGGTGACGGGCTAGAAAATACTGGGGAATATTTCGGATAAGCCAGAAAATATTGGTGATGGGCAAGAAAATACTCGGGAATAATTGGGATCAGCCAGAAAATGTTGGTGACGCGCTAGAAAATACTTTGCAATATTTATGATAAGCCAGAAAATATTGGTGACGGGCTAGAAAATACTGGAGAATATTTTGGATAAGTCAGAAAATGTTGGTGATGGGCTAGAAAATACTGGGGAATATTTGGGATAAGTTACAAAATATTGATGATGGGTTAGAAAATACTGGGGACTATTTGGGATAAGCCAGAAAATATTGGTGATGGGCTAAAAAAAAATTCTGGGGACTATTTGGGATCAGCCAGAAAATGTTGGTGATGAGCTAGAAAATACTGGGGACTATTTGGGATAAGCCAGAAAATATTGGGGATGGGCTAGTAAATACTGGGGAATATTTGGGATAAGCCACAAAACATTGATGATGGGCTAGAAAATACTGGGGAATATTTGGGATAAGCCAGAAAAAGTTGGTGACGGGCTAGAAAATAGTGGGGACTATTTGGGATCAGCCAGAAAATGTTGGTGATGGGCTAGAAAATACTGGGGAATATTTGGTATAAGCCAGAAAATGTTGGTGACGGGTTAGAAAATACTGGGGAATATTTGGGATAAGCCAGAAAATGTTGGTGATGGGCTAGAAAATACTCAGGAATATTTGGTATAAGCCAGAAAATGTTGATGACGGGTAAGAAAATACTGGGGAATATTTGGGATAAGCCAGAAAATGTTGGTGATGTGCTAGAAAATACTGGCTAATATTTGGGATAAGTTACAAAATATTGGTGATGGGTTAAAAAATACTGGGGAATATTTGGGATAAGTTACAAAATATTGGTGATGGGTTAGAAAATACTGGGGACTATTTGGGATAAGCCAGAAAATATTGGTGATGGGCTAAAAAAAAATACTGGGGACTATTTGGGATAAGCCAGAAAATGTTGGTGATGGCCTAGAAAATACTGGGGACTCTTTGGGATAAGCCATAAAATATTGGTGATGGGCTAGAAAATACTGGGGACTCTTTGGGATAAGCCATAAAATATTGGTGATGGGCTAGAAAATACTGGGGAATTTTTGGGATAAGCCAGAAAATGTTGGTGATGGGCTAGAAAATACTGGAGAATATTTGGGATAAGCCACAAAAAGGTTGGTGATGGGCTAGAAAATACTGGGGAATATTTGGGATAAGCCAGAAAATATTGGTGATGGGCTAGAAAATACTGGGGAATATTTGGGATAAGCCAGAAAATGTTTCTGATTTTCTAGAAAATACTGGGAAATGTTTAGGATAAGCCAGAAAATATTGGTGATGGGCTAAAAAATACTGGGGAATATTTGGGATAAGCCAGAAAATGTTGGTGATGGGCTAGAAAATACTGGGGAATATTTGGGATAAGCCAGAAAATATTGGTGATGGGCTTAAAAAAATACTGGGGACTATTTGGGATAAGCCAGAAAATATTGGTGATGGGCTAGAAAATACTGGAGAATATTTGGGAAAAGCCAGAAAATGTTGGTGATGGGCTAGAAAATACTGGGGAATATTTGGGATAAGCCAGAAAATATTGGTGATGGGCTTGAAAATACTGGGGACTATTTGGGATAAGCCAGAAAATGTTGGTGACGGGCTAGAAAATACTAGGGAATATTTCAAATAAGCCAGAAAATGTTAGTGATGGGCTAGAAAATAATTGGGATTATTTGGGATAAGCCAGAAAATGTTGGTGATAGGCTAGATAATAGTGGGGACTATTTGGGATAAGCCAGAAAATGTAGGTGATGGGCTAGAAAATACTGGGGAATATTTCGGATAAGCCAAAAAATGTAGGTGATGGGCTAGAAAATACTAGGGAATATTTGGGATAAGCCAGAAAATATTGGTGATGGGCTTTAAAAAATACTGGGGAATATTTGGGATAAGCCAGAAAATATTGTTGATGGGCTAGAAAATACAGGGGAATATTTGGGATAAGCAAGACAATGTTGGTGATGGGCTAGAAAATACTGGGGACTATTTGGGATAAGTTAGAAAATATTGGTGATGTGCTAGAAAATACTGGGGACTATTTGGGTTAAGCCAGAAAATATTGGTGATTGGTTAAAAAAAACAACTGGGGACTATTTGGGATAAGCCACATAAAGGTTGGTGATGGGCTAAAAAAATACTGGGGAATATTTGGGATAAGTCAGATAATGTTTGTGAAGGGCTAGAAAATAGTGGGCAATATTTGGGAAAAGCCAGAAAATATCGGTGATGGGCTAGAAAATACTGGGGAATATTTGGGAAAAGCCAGAAAATGTTGGTGATGC
>NW_004797327.1:191073-195011 GCF_000002075.1 Aplysia californica | reverse complement strand
TAGAAAATACTGGAGAATATCTGGGATCAGCCAGAAAATGTTGATGATGAGCTAGAAAATAGTGGAGAATATCTGGGATCAGCCAGAAAATGTTGATGATGAGCTAGAAAATAGTGGAGAATATCTGGGATCAGCCAGAAAATATTGGGGATGGGCTAGAAAATAATGCCAAATTTTGTGGATGAGCTAGAAAATACTGAGAATGATGTAGAAAATACTGTGTAATACTGGGGATGAGCTAGAAAACACTGAGGATGAGGAAGAAAATACTGAGGATGAGCTAGAAAATATTAGGGTTGAGCTAGAAAATATTTGAGATGAGGTAGGCAATATAAGGGATGAGCTAGAAAATATTAAGGATGAGCTAAAAATATTTTTGATGAGCTAAAAGTATTAGGGATGAGCTAGAAAAATTAAGGATAAGATCAACAATATTGGGGATGAGATTTAAAAAACAGGGGGAATATTGCGGATGTGATAAAAACTTTTGGGGATGAGCTAGAAAATGTTGGAAATTAACTAGAAAATAGTAGAGGCAGACAGAGGGAAAAGATACTGGACAAGATGACAACATGGCTGGGAGCAGCAAGAACAACAGACACCATCGCTGCATCGAAAGACAGAGTGAAGTGGAGGTCCATGATCGCCCACGCCAGTCGGCAAGGCACCGGATGATGATGATGAGTAGGGGGGAGCTAGAAAATATTTGGGATGAAGTTTAAAATATTAGTGATGAGCTAGAAAACACCGTGGTTGAGCTAGAAAATGATGGTTATGAGCTAGAAAATGTTAAGGTTGAGCTAGAAAATACTGGGGATGAGCAGGAAAATATTGGGGATTGGGGATTAACTAGAAACTATTAGGTTTGAGCTTAAAAATCATAGGAATGCGCTAGGAAATATGGTAGAGCTAGAAAAATGTTGGAGATGAGCTAAAGAATACTGGGGAATACTTGGAATGAGTTAAAAGATCATGGTGACAAAATATTAGGGATCAGTTAAAAAATAATGAGGTTGAACTAAACAATTTTTAAGGATGAGCCAAAATAATGGGATTGAGCTAGAAAATAGTGGTAAATATTTGGGATGAGCTAGAAAATATTAGGGATAAGCTAGAAAATACTGGGGAAGTGCTAAAAATACTGAGGATCAGCTCGAAAATATTAGGGATTAGTTAGAAAGTACTGGGGAATTGCTAGAAAATATTAGGGGTGAACAAGAAAATAACGGGGATGAGCTAGAAATACTGAGAATGAACTAGAAAATACTGGGGATGAGCTAGAAAATATCATGGAGGAGCTAAAAATATTAGGGATGAGCTAGAAAATAGTGTGGATGAGGTAGACAAGTCTGGAAACCATTGGAATTTTTTAAAATATTGGATGAGAGCTAGAAAATACTGTGGTTGAGCTAGAAAATAGTGGAGATGAGCTAGAAAATATCAAAGTTGAGCTAGAAAATACTGGGGATGAGCTAGAAAATAGTGGAGATGAGCTAGAAAATATCAAAGTTGAGCTATAAAATACTGGGGATGAGCTGTAAAATACGGGGAATGAACAAAAAAATAGTGGGGATTGCCAAAAAACAAATGCTGGGGAAGAGATACAACATAATGGGGATGATCTAGAAAACATTAGTGTTGAGCCATAAAATACTGGAGACGAGCTACAAATTATTGTAGATGAGATAAAAAATATTGGGGATGATATAAAATAAAGTCTGGGGAATATTGGGGATGAGTTAGAAAAAAAATGGATGAGCTAGAAAATCCTGGAGATGAGCTACAAGGGATGAGGTAGAAAATATTAGGGATAAACTAGAAAACACTATGGAACAATGGTGATGGAGCTTAAAAATACAGGGGCTGAGCTAGAAAATGTTAGGGTTGATCTAGAAAATACTCTGTTTGAGCTAGAAAATAGTGGGGGATGGCTAGAAAATATTAAGGTTAAGCTATAAAATACTGGGGGTGAGCTAGAAAATATTGGGAATGAGCTAGAAAATACTGGGGATGAGCTAGAAAATAATAGGATTGATCTAGAAAATACTGGGGATGAGCTAGAAAATATAAGGGGAGGGTTAGAAAATACTGGGAATGAGCTAAAAAATATTAGGGTTTAGTTTGAAAATAATAGGGATGAGCTAGAAAATACTGGGGATAAGCTTAAAAAAAATACTGGCGATGAACTAAAAAATATTAGATTTTAGTTTGAAAGTAATAGGGTTGATCTAAAAATTACTAAGGATGAGCTATAAAATAGTGGGGATGAGCTTGAAAATATTACAGGTACGCTAGAAAATACTGGGGATGAGCTAGAAAAGATTAGGGATTAGATTATAAGAAAAATAATTGGGATGAGCTAGATTGTTAAAATACTGGAGAGGAGCGAAAAATTATTAGGGATGAGCAAGAAAATACTGGGGATAAGCTAAAAACAACAACTGAGGATGAGCTAGAAAATATTAGGGTTGATCTAGAAATTACTAGGGATGAGTTATAAAATAGTTGGGATGGAGTTAGAAAATACTGGGGATGAGCTAGAAAATAGTGGGGGCGAGCTACAAAATACTGAAGATGAGCGAAAAAAATATTAGGGTCGAGTTAGAAAATGGGGAAAATACCGGAGATGAACAACAAAATATTTGAGGATGAGCTAGAAAACATAAAGGATGAGCTAGAAGATATTACTGATCAGCTTCAGAATACTGGAGACTTGCTAGAAAATACTGTGGACGAGCTAGAAAATGTTTGGGTTGATCTAGAAAATAGTACGGTTAAGCTAAAAAAAAATACTAGAGATGAGCTAAAATATACTGGGGATGGGCTAAAAATAATTACGGATAAGCTAGAAAATATTGGGGATTGGGTAGAAAATACTTGGGATGAACTTGAAAATATTACGGATGAGCTAGAATATGCTGGGGATGAGCTAGAAAATATTACGGATGAGCTAGAATATGCTGGGGATGAGCTAGAAAATATTACGGATGAGCTAAAATAGCATATTATGCTGGGGAACACTGGGGATGGACTGAGAACATTTTGGGATTGAGCTACAAAATAGTGGGGAATATTTCAGATTAGCTATAAAAAACTGGGGAACACTGCGGATAAGCCCAAAAAAATATTACGGATTTGCTAAAAAATACTGGTGGGTGAGTTAGAAAATATTTGGGATGAGCTGAAAAATACTGGTGAAGAGCTAGAAAATATTTGGGATGAGTTAGAAAACAGTGGGGATGAGGTTAAAAACAATATTGGGGATGAGCAAGATCATTTTGGGGTGGAACTAGAAAATATAAGGAATGAGCTAGAACATTTGGGATGAGATGAAAAATATTGGGGATGAGCTAGAAAAGTCTGGGGACCATTAGAATTTTCAAAAACAGTGGAGATTAGCTAGAAAATATTGGGGATGAGGATGAGTTAGAAAATATTATGGTTGAGCCAGAAACCAGTGGACGTGAGTTAGAAATACAAATGTTGAGCTCTAAAATATTGGGGAAGGAAGAGCTTAAAAAATAGTGAAATGATCTAAAACAAATCTGGGGATGAGCTAGAAAATAGTGGGGATGATTTCGAAAATAGTGTAGAGCTAGAAAATACTTGAGTTGAGCTAGAAAATACTGGGGATGAGCTAGAAAATAAAGGAGACTTGATAGCATAAAATGAGGAATATTTGGGATAAGCCAGATAATGTTGGAGACGGGCTAAAATATACTGGAAAATTTTGGGGGTCAGTTAGAAAAAAACCTGTAGATGATCTAGAAATGAGGAATAGTAAGGATGCTAGAAACTACTGAGGATGAGCTAGGAAATATTAGGGATAGCTAGAAAATACTGGGGATGGAGCTAGGAAATATTAGGGATAGCTAGAAAATACTGGGGATGGAGCTAGGAAATATTAGGGATAGCTAGAAAATACTGGGGATGGAGCT
>NW_004797327.1:187791-189559 GCF_000002075.1 Aplysia californica | reverse complement strand
AGCTAGACAATATTGTGGATTAGATAACAAAAAAACTATTGGGAATGAGATAGAAAAGTCTGGGGAATACTGGGGATGGGCTAGAAAATATTGGAAATGAACTAGAAAATATTAGGGATGAGGTGGAAAATATTAGGGTTGATCTAGAAAATAATGGGGATGAGCTAGAAAATATAAGGGTTGGTGTAGACAATACTGAGGATGAGCTAGAAAATAGAGGGGATGGAGCTAGAAAATACTGGGAATGAGCGAGAAAATACTTGGGATGAGTTAAAAAATATAAGGGATGAGATAGAAAGTAGTGGGGATGAGATAGAATATATTAGGGATGAGCTAGAAAATATTACGGATGAGCTTAAAAGTACTTGGGGTGGGCTAGAAAATATCACGGATAAGCTAGAAAATAATAGGGATGAGCAAGAAGTTGAACATACTGGGGATGAGCTAATAATACTGGCTAGAAAATATTACGGATAAGCTAGAAAATACTGGGGAACTCTGAGAATAAGTTTAAAAATAATTACGGATTTGCTAAAAAATACTGGGGGTGAGCTAGAAAATGTTACAAATGCTAGAAAATAAAAGGGAAGGGCTAGATGGGGATGAGCTAGAAAATATTACATGTATATTGTAAGCTAAAAAATACTGGGGATGAGCTAGAAAATATTACATGTATATTGTAAGCTAAAAAATACTGGGCATGAGGTAGAAAAGATTAGGGATGAGATAGAAATTAGTGGGGATGAGATGAAAAATATTGGGGATGAGCTAGATAATTGGGGATGGACTAGAAAATACATGTATTACTATTAGTATTAGGAATGAGCTAGAAAATAACGAGGAATATTTGGGATAAGCTAGAAAATATTGGAGATGGGCTAAAAAATAAGGGTAAATTTTCGGGATCAGCTAGTAAATACTGGAGAGGATATATAGAAATGAAGAATACTGAGGATGAGCTAGAAAATAGTGGGGATGAGTTAAGTTGAGCTAGAAAATACTGGGGACGGGCAAAAAATTACTGGGGATGAACTAGAGAATAGTTGGGATGATCTACACAATTCTGGTTATGAGCTAGAAAATACTGGGGAATATTTGGAATAAGCCAGAAATTGTTGGTGATGGGCTAGAAAATACTGGCAAATTTTCGGGATTAGCTAGAAACTACTGGAGATGATCTAGAAAGGAATTCTGTGGATGGAGCTAGAAAATATAGGGGATGAGCTTGAAAATAGTGGTGACTGAGTTAGCTAATACATGTACTGGGGATTAGCTAGAAAATATTAGGGATGAGCTACAAAAAAGTCTGGGGAATATTGGGGATTAGCTAGAACATCTTGGGAATTAACTAGAAAATATTAGGGGTGAGCTAGAAATTATTTGGGATTAAGAAAATACTGTGGTTGAGCTAGAAAATGATGGGGATGCACTAGAAAATTTTAAGGTTAAGCTAATACATGTACTTAAAAGACTGGGGATGAACTAGAAAATACTGGGGATTAACTAGAAAATAGTGGGGATGATCTAGAAATTGCTGGGGATTATCTAGAAACTACCAGGGTTGAGCTAGAAAATATTTTTTACGGTGTAGCTAGAAAATGGTGATGACCTAGAAAATATTGGGGAGGGGAGGGATAAGCCAGAAAATATTGGGGAGGGATAAGCCAGAAAATATTGGGGAGGGATAAGCCAGAAAATATTGGGGAGGGGAGGGATAAGCCAGAAAATATTGGGGAGGGGAGGGATAAGCCAGAAAATATTGGGGAGG
>NW_004797327.1:173183-186578 GCF_000002075.1 Aplysia californica | reverse complement strand
CCCCCCCCCACCATCGACAGGAACAACGAATGTTCATGTATGGAAAGATCAGGGAAACGTAGCTTTTTTAAGAGCATCCGAACAAAGGAATAAATGGAGAACCTTGATCGCCGATGTCTGTCACTGGATGATGATGCACCATAACTTGACGATAAAGCTGCCCAGTGTATGCCCCAAATATTCCTCCATTTTCTCGTGACAGTTGTGAATTGCTACAACATCTATGGGACAGGACTATCCCAGTCCCGCGGAAATATCGGCTGTAATCATAGACAAATACCGGTAGCCGCCGACCGCACCAGTCTGTCGAATCATTGACCGACAATTTCTCTACATCTGTACAAATTTCTTGACAGCGATTTTTCCTGTCCAAATCACACGTCGATGCTGAAGACTACATGAGTCACTTGAGAGTAGCGGGCAATAAAGAGAGAGCAGAGAAAGAAGAAGATACAAAAAAGATGACCACATCAGAGCACCCGCCAACCACCCACCACAGCAGAGCACCCGCCAACCACCCATCACAGCAGAGCACCCGCCAACCACCCATCACAGCAGAGCACCCGCCAACCACCCATCACAGCAGAGCACCCGCCAACCCCTTGAGAAACAACAAGTGTCAAGTTTCATCAAAAACATTTTTGTTTTTATTGCATCCAAAGCGGACAGAAAACACGGACTGGCTTCATCAACACACAGCCAATGAACAAAATCTGAACCATTTTAAAAATCCATTATCAAATATACAAGCTCATTGTTAATCCTAAAATAAATAGAAATGTACATAAATACATGACATCTGTTCTAAAAATTTCAGAACTCCCAATTTTAAAAGAGAGATAAAAAATCAAAGCATTATTAAAACTGGGAACTAAAACATATCGGCCGACCCCGGAACTGATCAGAATTGTCGTGTACACAAAGCCAAGATGGCAGACAATTCAAAACGTATATCTCCTGTCTCCAACCACAGACCCACAAACGGTGACAGCCGCGAGCATCCACTTTCCTGATCTAGGTGTACCAGAGTCAATGTATTATATTACACCAGGAAAATGTCAATAAATCGGTCAAAGTACCTGCGGACCCCCCCCCCCCCCCGGTACAATACTTCTGGCAAGGTATCAGGTCAAGGTCACACAAACTAGACCACTCCGTCCTTGAGGATCTGCGACATCAGAGTCTTGTCCTTCAGCGTCTGCTCCAGCTCGTTTTCATCCAACTTGAGAGACACCTGGATAGACAAACAATTCTACCTTAATTCACAAAAGCTTCACAGCACACAGAACATACAATTCTACTTTTAGTTTTAGTAAGTTTTACGGCACTCGCAACAAAATAAGGTCTTATAAGTGCTGAAGTTTAGATGTGTTACAAGAGAGTAACAAACACAAAAAAGAAGGACGGAGAAATGTTTGATAGGAAACAAGGAGGCAAACCATACTAGAGCACCCGCCAACCACCCACAATTCTACTTTCGTACACAAACCCTCCACAGTACATAGACACACAGGCTTGATTGTAGTTTCAGAAAAATATAACTTTACGTATGTGCAAACTGTTGGAAATGTTCTAACTTTGGTTCAATCGGGATGTCCGACCCGTCACTCTCAGCCTTGCGGTCTGGCCCTAGATCTAAATTCTACGTCTGATCAATCTGAATCGCCCTAAACTCTAGCTACAATGTTTCCATCAATATCTGATTGTCATTTGCTTGTTCTTGCTCAAACCCATCGTCATTTCCTTATACAAACTCAATTTTGTCGCTTTTCAACAAGTAGAGACACCTTCCAAGTGTCGGAAACGCGACCACATTTCGATCGGCTCTAAAACTAAAACCACTAACCCGAGAAACTTCGTTTTGGTCAAACGGAAGGAGAAACATTTTGCAATGTATAACAAGGTTTAACAAAATCTCAGTCCCAGATTCTCGTTAAGGCGAGACTTCGTTTCTAAAGGCGCGTGGTCGGGGCCGGCGAGTTAGGGAGTAATGTGTTCACTCAAACCTTGACAGTCAGACAATATATTTGTTCACTATTCTCTCAAACACCGTCAGACAATATATTTGTTCACTATTCCCTCAAACACCTTCAGACAATATATTTGTTCACTATTCCCTCAAACACCGTCAGACAATATATTTGTTCACCATTCCCTCAAACACCTTCAGACAATATATTTGTTCACCATTCCCTCAAACAAACACCGTCAGACAATATATTTGTTCACTATTCCCTCAAACACTTTCAGACAATATATTTGTTCACCATTCCCTCAAACACCTTCAGACAATATATTTGTTCTCTATTCCCTCAAACAAACACCGTCAGACAATATATTTGTTCACTATTCCCTCAAACAAACACCTTCAGACAATATATTTGTTCACTATTCCCTCAAACACCTTAAGACAATATATTTGTTCACCATTCCCTCAAACAAACACCTTCAGACAATATATTTGTTCACTATTCCCTCAAACAAACACCTTCAGACAATATATTTGTTCACCATTCCCTCAAACACCTTCAGACAATATATTTGTTCACTATTCCCTCAAACACTTTCAGACAATATATTTGTTCACCATTCCCTCAAACACCTTCAGACAATATATTTGTTCTCTATTCCCTCAAACAAACACCGTCAGACAATATATTTGTTCACTATTCCCTCAAACAAACACCTTCAGACAATATATTTGTTCACTATTCCCTCAAACACCTTAAGACAATATATTTGTTCACCATTCCCTCAAACAAACACCTTCAGACAATATATTTGTTCACTATTCCCTCAAACACCGTCAGACAATATATTTGTTCACTATTCCCTCAAACACCTTCAGACAATATATTTGTTCTCTATTCCCTCAAACAAACACCGTCAGACAATATATTTGTTCACTATTCCCTCAAACACTTTCAGACAATATATTTGTTCACCATTCCCTCAAACACCTTCAGACAATATATTTGTTCACTATTCCCTCAAACAAACACCTTCAGACAATATATTTGTTCACTATTTCCTCAATCAAACACCTGCAGACAATATATTTGTTCACGTGTCGCTAAATCTCTGACCCACGAGCTGGATGTTTCACCTAACCGTACAGGAAGTGCCGCGAAACTTACCCGAATCATCCTGGTGTCCTTGGCTCGCTTCAAGGTCACGACGCCACGTGCCTCGAGGAGCAGACAGACGGACAGGAACTCAGTCTGGTCCACGGGGGCCATGTGTCGGCCACGACAAACTTTGGTGTACGCCTCGTGGAGCTGGGGAAGAGATAGAGTAGATGTTTGTTAGCTAGATGACACATTGACAGACAAACTTTGGTGTACAGGGGGAAGATAGAGTAGATGTTTGTTAGCTAGATGACACATGGATAGACAAACTTTGGTGTACAGGGGGAAGATAGAGTAGATGTTTGTTAGCTAGATGACACACTGACAGACAAACTTTGGTGTACAGGGGGAAGATAGAGTAGATGTTTGTTAGCTAGATGACACACTGATAGACAAACTTTGGTGTACAGGGGGAAGATAGAGTAGATGTTTGTTAGCTAGATGACACATGGATAGACAAACTTTGGTGTACAGGGGGAAGATAGAGTAGATGTTTGTTAGCTAGATGACACATTGACAGACAAACTTTGGTGTACAGGGGGAAGATAGAGTAGATGTTTGTTAGCTAGATGACACACTGATAGACAAACTTTGGTGTACAGGGGGAAGATAGAGTAGATGTTTGTTAGCTAGATGACACACTGATCGACAAACTTTGGTGTACGCCTCGTGGAGCTGGGGAAGAGATAGAGTAGGTGTTTGTTAGCTAGATGTTCCACGACAGACTGGTGTACGCCTCGTGGGGGGGAGATAGAGTAGGTGTTTGTCAGTTAGATGTTGACAAATTTGTAGATGTGGTCTATAAATCTAGTTGCTGACACATCCGTCGGTTGTTTCACCACACACACACACGCTAGCATTCACAGTCACACACATGCTAGCACTCAGTCACACACATGCTAGCACTTACAGTCACACACATGCTAGCACTCACAGTCACACACATGCTAGCACTCAGTCACACACATGCTAGCACTCACAAACAGTCACACACACATATGCTAGCACTCACAAACAGTCACACACACACATGCTTGCACTCACAAACAGTCACACACACACACATGCTTGCACTCACAAACAGTCACACACACATATGCTAGCACTCACAAACAGTCACACACACACATGCTTGCACTCACAAACAGTCACACACACACACATGCTTGCACTCACAAACAGTCACACATACACATGCTTGCACTCACAATCAGTCACACACACATACATGCTTGCACTCCCGTCACACGTATAGAACACAGTAGTCTCCACTAAATAAGCACAGAATGATCCGGAGGGCACCTAGGTGTGTGTTTACGCGGAGTGTGTGTTTCCATGGACCTGTGTCAAGGTGAAAAGAGACCATCTGATTTCCTTGATATTAGAACAGCAGACAGACCGAGATACTTGATTCAAATTTCTCAACACTCAGGAACCTAACTCCATTCCCTGCTTGCGACAAGTGACAAAAGAAAGACAGAAAGGTAAATCCATGCCACTCACCCGGCCCAGGAGAACTTCCTTGAGTCTCCCTGTCTTGACCAGCAGCAGCAAGGAACAGACGGCGATCTTCTGCTGCAGCGGCACGTCGTTCTCACTGCTACTGGCGGCGGCGACGCTCGAGCCGTACACGTCGCCCATCACCTTGGAGATGTGCACCAAGGTCACCTTCTTCACCGGGGGCTCCTGGCTCTTTTTGGACGGACTGTTGCAGTCTGAGAAAATACACACACAGGATTGTACACTGACACATTCCTGACACGAGATAACTACCCACAGGATTGTACACTGACACATTCCTGACACGAGATAAAACTACACACAGGATCGTACATTGACACATTCCTGACACGAGATAAAACTACACTCAGGATTGTACACTGTCACATTCCTGACACAAGATAAAACTACACACACAGGATTGTACACTGACACATTCCTGACACGAGATAAAACTACACACAGGATCGTACATTGACACATTCCTGACACGAGATAAAACTACACTCAGGATTGTACATTGACACATTCCTGACACAATATAAAACTACACACAGGATTGTACACTGACACATTCCTGACACGAGATAACTACCCACAGGATTGTACACTGACACATTCCTGACACGAGATAAAACTACACACATAGAATTAGAGACTAGTTTAGTTTTAGTTGAGGTTTTTTGCACTCGCAACTGAAAAAGGTCATATGAGCACCAAGGGGTGGATGTCAACAGAGAAGTCCTTACAGGGAATCAGACTTACTCTGCTCACTTCTCTAGCTTCAACAGCACAAAGTCTGCTTCGACTATCAAGGCACCCCGGAAATAGCGGGTCACAAGAGAGTGACAAACATAGAAAAGAAGTGGAGGAAAATGACGATAGTAAGGATGAAGAAAGAAAAAGCAGCAGTTCCTTGTAGTTCCGGCACAGTATGAGCATGACATTGATGAATCAGCCCATTTACAATTCCACTGTGCATAAGAACGTGTTAATGTACCCTCTTTGGGAAGACGATAGATTTTCAGTCACTACATTTCCAAACACACACGGTGAGTCTCAGGGAAGCCAGAACAGACTTGTGGAAACAGGAAGAGACGGAAGCCAACAAGTCGCTCCTCCAACTACCCGTACCCCCCACTCACCGGCAGGTTTGAGAACTTGCTGTGAGCGGACGTCGGCTTCCACCATCTCCACGGCTCTGCGACACACGTCCAAGGCCTTCCTGGCGTCTCCTGCCACCGCCGACACTTTCCTGGCACAGAACTTGATGGCGCTCGGCTCCACGAGAAGGCTCTGTCGAGTAAAACACACAGACGGAGGCTACAACACCTGCCAACATTGCCCGGGACAAAATCTGTAGTTGACCTAAATAATCTGTAGTAGGCTAATACCACTTGCCGCATACTTAATTGGGGACCCGTATTAATATTTTGACCCACACATTGTAGAAAATGACAAGAGCAAAAAACAAAAATTAGCAATGACAAGGAAAAATGAAATTTTTATCTGGCTTAAATGAAAGAAGAGTAAATTCTAAAAACTGAGGTTTTTAGATTTTAAAAATCCATTTATAAATAAAAAAGTTATTGGGATTTTTTGTTTCAAAATTTCACGGAACTTTCATAGAGGAAAATATAGCCAAAAAGTGGGACATGTCTTGATGTACTTTGAGGAAAAACTGTTCATAAGTCAGTAATGAGTTGGAGTATATGAACGAAACTTGGCATCTTCAGGTGACTTTTAGTGCAGAATCTAGTTCTGCTATCACTTTTTCTAAATCTGTCTTTAGATCTTTAAGACTAATATTAAGTTTGCGTGAAAATATGTTGAATTGCGCGACATCGCTTGAACTGTGGCCGATCACGCTCTACACCTTAGCAAAGCAGTATGGGGAAATCCCGCATGACGTCATTGGTAACCTGTTTAGCTTTAGCAGTTTTAACATTGTATTACTGTAAACCCTCTGGTTTTAAGCAGTCAATCACATGCCGTCTTGCGATCACGCGCCTCTTGCATGTCTGCGACGCCGGCAACTCGCGTGTGGGGTCCCTGATCTAGTTTCCAGCTCTAATGTTTTATCCAAGGATGGGAGATAATTTTAAATTGGTACGTAAAGTGTAGGCCTACAACACACAAAGATCTGAACTTTTCCAGCAATAAAGAAGACATGTGGGGCGCTTGTCGGTGGCTGATCTCTCAAAATTGGCAGTTTGACCAAAAAGTCGGTAATATACCAATTTTTTCTGTATGGTTGACAGGTATGTTCCTGATGAGATTGGGTAAGCCATGTTTACAATTTCCCTCTAGATCAGACGAGGCAAAATAAGAGATATGTTTACAATTTCCTTGAGGCAAAAAGACACGTTTACAATTTCCTTATTGAGGCAAGTGATACGTTTACAATTTCCTTATCGAGGCAAAATGACACAAAGACTTCACTGTATGTATAAAGCTCTCTGCGCCTTCCACCAGGGTTGGTGATTTTTTTTAATAAAAATAAAAAAAATCGATTTTTAAAATTTAAATCAGATTTTTAAAATTTAAATCAGATTTTTTTTATTTTAAAAAAAATGACACAGTTTGGGATTTTTGGTGGCTAAAAGTATGTTCTTTTAGTGCAAAATGCATTGTCTTTATTTTAACTAATGATTAATTTAAGCAACTGCAATTTTAGAAAGTCTTAATCTGCTATATCAGTGAATTATGGCTACAGACAAAAGAATGAAGAAAATGTCAGTCTAAAAGGAGGGGGGGTAATTATGCATAGATAAACTTGCATTTTATTTTTATTACAGTGTGTGTGTGTGAGCACGCGCTTGTGTTTGTCTAAAAAGAAAAAGAAAATGCTAATTTCAATTATGAAAAAAAAGTAAATTGAATACTGTATTGTTTCACTACTTACAGTGACAGGGGGGGGAGCAAACTTTTACGCAATTTTAGTCTACTAAATCTTATATCTGTTTTATAAAACCAAGGAAAGGAATTCTCAATGTTTAAAGATGTAAAAACAGAAAACATTTTTTTAAAGTGATTTCAATCACTGAGTTTTATTTTTTGAAATCAAGTTGATTTAAATTTTAAAAAATCAACTGATTTAAATCGACCCAATTTAAATCAACCCAACCCTGGTTTTCAATTATGAAAAAAAGTAAATTGAGAACTGTATTATTTTACAGTGACAGGGGGGAAAGCAGACTTTTAAGCATGATTATATTAGTCTACTAAACCTTATATCCGTTTAAAATAAAACCAAGGAAAGGAATTCTGAAAGTTTAAATATGTAAAAACTGAATACATTTTTTTGAAAAGTGATTTAAATCACTGATTTTTATTTTAAAAATCAAATTGATTAAAAATTTTTTAAAAATCAACTGATTTAAATCAACCCAGCTCTGATTTCAATTATGGAAAAAAAAGTAAATTGAATACTGTATTATTTTACAGTGAAAGGGGGGAAATCAGACTTTTAAGCATGATTATATTAGTCTACTGAACCTTATATCTGTTGTATGAAACCAAGGAAAGGAATTCTGAATGTTGATATGTGTAAAAACCGAATAAAAATAATTTTAAAAAAAACTGATTTAAATCACTGATTTTTATCAAAAAAATCAAGTTGATTTAAATTTTAAAAAATCAACTGATTTAAATCAACCCAACCCTGCCTTCCACGGATGACAGAGTGTAGGTTGGTAAAGCTCGACAACAAGACATGTTTGCTACAACCTACACTCTGTGTCATTGGTGGAGAGCGCAGAGAGCTAAATATATGTGCATGGGATAGAGCGCTGTAGAAATACAATCATCTATCATTGTTCACTGGGAAACTCAATAAATACAATCATCTATCATTGTTCACTGGGAAACTCAATAAATACAATCATCTATCATTGTTCACTGGGAAACCCAGTTTCTACTTACCCTTTCAAGCCTACTCTTCAAAATATCTGTGATCTGAGCCGACGTGTAGGGGGCAAAGTTCATGAGATCAGGGCAGCATTTCTCGGAAGCCTGAAGCCTAGGCAGAACTCTGTCCGTGAGATCCAGAGCATTGGCCACTCCTGCACAGACAAGATGCTGGTTTTACACATTTTGTCTTTAGTAAGAGTTTTACGGCACTTGCAATGCAATAAGGTTATATAAGTGCCGAAGATTAGAGGTGTTTCAAGAGAGTAACAAACACAAAAAAGAAGGAAGGGAGAAAAAGACGATAGATGTTTGACAGGAAAGAAGAAGCGAACCACAGCGGGGCACAAGATGGTTGTACAGCATCTTACAGGCAGAGACAAGGACAACATTTCTCTTGTCTCCATCAACAGAACTTACACGGCATGTTTTAGTACTGCCGCTACCGTCCCGCTGTAAACTACAATGTCCTCTGTCCGCCTGTAAACTACAATGTCCTATGTCCCACTGTAAACTACAATGTCCTATGTCCGCCTGTAAACTACAATGTCCTATGTCCCACTGTAAACTACAATGTCCTATGTCCCACTGTAAACTACAATGTCCTATGTCCCACTGTAAACTACAATGTCCTATGTCCCACTGTAAACTACAATGTCCTATGTCCCACTGTAAACTACAATGTCCTATGTCCAGCTGTAAACTACAATGTCCTATGTCCGCCTGTAAACTACAATGTCCTATGTCCCACTGTAAACTACAATGTCCTATGTCCCACTGTAAACTACAATGTCCTATGTCCCACTGTAAACTACAATGTCCTATGTCCAGCTGTAAACTACAATGTCCCGCAGTAAACCGTCCACGCACCAATGAGGATAAGCCGGGACTTGTCCAGCGCGGGCCACTCAAAGATCCGGTATAACACGTGGTGATGTTTACTGTCCAGTTGGTCAATCTCATCCAGCACCAGGACCCTGCACATGGAACAACAAAACTGAATAAACACAAAATAGATAAATAAAAACAAAACTGAATAAACACAAAATAGATAAATAAAAACAAAACTGAATAAACACAAAACTCAACAAATAAACACACACACACAATCAGCAGATCCAGGGTTTCCAGCATGTTGCCACAGGAAGTTACAACAGTTCAAACTTGTCAAAATCATAAAATGGAAGAAACAGACATTACTTTTGTTTTTTAGCTCAACATCTTTTATGTCCATATAAAAACATTTTGATGTAAATTCGACTGAAAAACGTTTACAGAAGGCACAAAATATGTAAATCTTCAGTTTTCAATGACTCTCAAGCTCTTGAAGTTACCAAAGTTAGGCGGCCATTTTCTCGCTAATTCTATAACTGAAACCAGGCGACCCTACCTCCGTCAATCACAAACATCTCAGCTTCTGTTTCAGACAGATGAGAATTTATTTTTTCCACAGAAAACAAGACAAATGAAAAAGCTTTCAGGTGATAGCCACAACAACATACGCCCAAAACTTGACCAGCGCCTCATTCCACAACGCCACAAATACCTCTAAGAGTCACGGCTTTGCCGCCACAAGAACCCTGTACGTTCTAGCAGCCTGACACGACACACGACTAAAGGATCGAGGTGGAACTGTTTTCTTACACACTGCCAGTGGTCGCAAACACTTTCTCCACGGCCTTCACTGAGTCTTTCCCCTTGTACGTTTTGCCCGTCAGTTGTTCGTACAGCTTGCCGAAGACGCCGTTGGAATCTTTCAAGGTCATACAGTTCACATACGCCGTCTCTAAGTTGCCGTACTCATTCTGTGCCAGAGAAACAACAACATCATCATCATCAAGTGTCAGAGAAACAACATCATCATCAAGTGACAGAGAAACAACATCATCATCAAGTGTCAGACAAACAACATCATCATCATCAAGTGTCAGACAAACAACATCATCATCATCAAGTGACAGAGAAACAACATCATCATCATCAAGTGACAGAGAAACAACATCATCATCATCAAGTGCTAGACAAACAACAACATCATCATCATCAAGTGTCAGAGAAACAACATCATCATCATCAAGTGTCAGAGAAACATCATCATCATCATCAAGTGCCAGAGAAACATCATCATCATCATCAAGTGACAGAGAAACATCATCATCATCAAGTGTCAGAGAAACATCATCATCATCAAGTGTCAGAGAAACATCATCATCATCATCAAGTGCCAGAGAAACATCATCATCATCAAGTGTTGTGCAAAGTTTCTGTCGGACAATAAATTATTCGATCAAGGCTCAGATTTTCCAGCCGCGGCAACAATCGGAAGATAGACAGAACGAGTGAATGAAAGAAAGAAAGAAATTGGCACAAAACGTTCGCTGTATTGGATAGCCAGATTTTGATCCATTCGGAGGTTAAAAATATATCGCCGACCAAGCCGCCGTGAATGCATAGTGGGACAATGGCCGATTGCAGGAAATGCGCAATCAGGCAGGTCTCTATAACAATAAATTATTGTCGAGAGAAGTACCGTAAAGATTCGTAACGTACAAGACAATACGAAGGCAAGTACGCATCCTCCGCCACAGATTTTCAGTAACCCTACGCTGTCGCGCTTTTTAACAGATGGAGTTGATCATGTCTGGGGAGCAATTACACAACTGTCAGAAAGTACGGATGTCCCTCACACTAGGGAAGGCTGGAAGCAGTGACAGAGAAAGGCAAGAACTGACCTTGAGTTTGTCCACCACGTGCTGAACCACGGCCGTTTTGCCCGTCCCCGGGGCACCCGACACGTACAGACTGCCACTCGTCCCCGCATCAACGCGCTCAGAGATGAACTCTTCCACTTTCTCTTCTTCTTTCTCTCGGCCGACCAGACGAGCGGGTTTGGCAGTGTGCAGGCAACGTTTGGTCGTCTGGTACATGCGCGCTGAAAACAACAACATGCTAAATATAGAACAAAAAATACTGGTCACGCACGGCATACGTTATCTCACGACAAACCTCGGACAGGGAATCACGGGGACAAATAGACACTACCACAAACCTCGGACAGGGAATCACGGGGACAAATAGACACTACAACATACCTAGGACAGGGAATCACGGGGACAAATAGACACTACAACATACCTAGGACAGGGAATCACGGGGACAAATAGACACAACATACCCAGGACAGGGAATCACGGGGACAAATAGACACTACAACATACCTAGGACAGGGAATCACGGGGACAAATAGACACTACAACATACCTAGGACAGGGAATCACGGGGACAAATAGACACTACCACAAACCTCGGACAATGCTGGCAGCTGGGGTTAGAATGGGATTTCCACCTCAGGCAGTCAATGAGTAATTGGCTGCTTGCATTGTATGCTTCCCAGAAAGCTGGGAATGTTTCTGAGTATTCTATGGTGTGTTGGGGCCACTACAGTCAAACCTGTGTAAGACGGCCACCCATTGTCAAGGAGAAAAGTGGCCGTATAAGACAGGTGGCCGTCTTAGGCACGACTGATCAAGATGAAGAAAACAAACCATTCCCATCTGAGGCCCCAATCGAAAGTAGCCGCATTGTTGTTGCTTTTGTTGTTGTTGTTGCTGTTGGTTTGTATTTTGTTTGTCATTTTTATTTTGTTGCTGATTTTGCACAATGGTGACAATAAAACGAAATGTGTCAGATATGGAAGAAATCGAGTGCAATGTTGAAACAAACACATGGGTCGCAATTACTCGCAGAACGAGCGACGCTTCTGTCCACAAGTTCATGTTGACGTCCATAGTTACTTTATTACAGACTAGGTAAACAGTGACCACTCATCTCACTTACGATTTGTGTATGAGTTCTGGGCGGGGCTTATGGGTTATGAGGGATCACACCTCACCAGCAGCTGAAAATTGGTAGGCTTTGGTCAACAGTGGGAGGGGCCTACGCAACATGATCGGTTGGAGGGACTACCTAACAACAACGACAGGTGATTGGATTATGACGGCTTGCCCACAACGCCAGGGGTCAATGCACAATTTATGACAAAACATAATGGAGTCTCTAAGGTGGCCGTCTAAGACATGTGTTATTGTTTGGTGTGATAGGGGTTGTGTGTTAAAATATGGTGGCCGCGGCCGCGTTGTACAGGTGCCCGTATTACACAGTTAAATAATATAGAAAAAAACGCCAGGGGGGAATGGAAAGTGGCCGTTTGTACAGGTGGCCGTCAAGGCAGGTTTGACTGTAGTTGTGAAGCATACAATATGTTGAAGTGTTATGTGCTGAAGAAATGCACATTTTATCATCATTTTTATCAGTCTCCACAACTTGGCGGCTGATCTTACCATTGGATTTCTGTAGGGGAGACGATCTAACGGGTGACTTCGGGGGAGATTGAAACAATCGTCTGCTGGGTGACTTCGGGGGAGATTGAAACAATCGACTGGCGGCTGACTTCTGGGGCGATACCTCGGACACGTCATTACCGCCCGACTTTTCCGGAGAGCTGAACAACCTTCTGGGCGTGGAGTTGGCAACTGAAAAGACAACAATAGAGAGATATCAGAGGTGAGCTTCCCTGCCATGAGAGAGACAAACGGCACTGAGCTGACAGGTACAGGCACCAATCTGAAGGCAATGACAAACGTCTCCCTGGTACAAAGATATTTACTAAAGACAGACACCAGCATCATTCTCCAGCAAGAAACTGACCAACACCTCCAGGTAGACAGGTAACTAGAAAGTGACCAACACCTCCAGGTAGACAGTTAACTAGAAACTGACCAACACCTCCAGGTAGACAGTTAACTAGAAACTGACCAACACCTCCAGGTAGACAGTTAACTAGAAACTGACCAACACC
>NW_004797327.1:170329-172600 GCF_000002075.1 Aplysia californica | reverse complement strand
AATGATAGAAACATATTTCTAGAGAAAAACGGAAAGGTCCCCCCCCTCAGCAAGGGACAAACAATCGTCTGCTCTGGAAGGGAACGTAGCCTACCACCCATGGCTGCCACCAAAACTAACTTTCTTTTCTTGCTCGACTCGCATCCCCTGACAACTTCCCACAAGCAAAAAGGAGAGGTTCCTGGCACGGGATACGTACTTCGGGACAGCCGCACAGTTGACCTCTTCGATGACTTGGGCGTCTCTGGATCCTCCGAGTCATCTGGCAGAGGGTATTGGGAGGCCGGGTCGTTGGAGGATCGCGGAGACTTTCTCGGGGACGGACTGTCGGACAAACAATTCTCCGCATCCTCGTCAGACTTCCTCTTTGTGGGGGAGAGTAATCTCCTCCTGGCCTGATTCAGCTCTGTGTACAGAGAGAAAGAGAGATAGAGATAGAGATAGAGAGAGAGAGGGAGAGATAGAGAGAGAGAGAGATAGTTAGAGAGAGAGATAGAGAGAAAGAAAGGGAGATGATGATAGAGATAGAGAGAGACAGAAAAAGAGATAGATAGACAGAGAGAGAGAGATATCAGTACAAGAAACAGTCAAAATTGTCAACAGAGAAGTCCAAACAGGAATCAGGCTTACTCTGCTCACCTTTCTAGAATTAGCAGCTTCGACTATCAAGGCACCCCGGAAATAGCGGGTCACAAGAGCGTGACAAGCACAAAAGAAGTAGAGGAAAAAATGACGATAGTAAGGATGAGGAAAGAAAAAGCAGCAGTTCCCCCTATGTTGTACCGGCACAGTATGAGCCTGACATTGATAAATCAGCCCATTTACAATTCTACTGTGTATAAGAACATGTTACAAAGCCCCTCTTTGGGAAATGGCCTAAGGACACCAGAACATCTGCCAACCACCCAGCAAAATATTTAGAACTGTTGAGAAGCAGAAATCTCTGAACCAAGCAAATACAGTGGAGCCCACAGAGGCCCAGTACGTTGAATCCGACACAAGCTGTCAACCAAATCTATCCTCCCCTGCCATAATCCGACACTAGCTGTCAACCAAAACTATCCCCTGCCATAATCCGACACTAACTGTCAACAAAATCTATCCTCCCCTGCCATAATCCGACACTAACTGTCAACCAAATCTATCCTCCCCTGCCATAATCCGACACTAGCTGTCCACCAAATCTATCCTCTCCTTCCATAATCCGACACAAGCTGTCAACCAAAACTATCATCCCCTGCCATACCGGCCTAACGCACCCGCCTTTAGTGCAGGCTCAGAAATAGAATCATTCCACTTTGAGTCTAGATGCTGACATCCTAGGTCTTTGCAGGTGAAATTTTCATTGAAATACGACGCTTATATCAAAGCAAAAGCAATTTCTTCGCTACACCCCCTGAACCTCTTAAAAACAAATTAATTCACTACAGGGAAGCCATCAGCCGGCAGATACATAGTGCTGAGAGGGTTAAGCAACCACTCAACCCAAACCCTCGCTAAATCAAAGAAAGTCCGGTGACTCTACAGATTCCACTTTAAGCGTATTTTGTGACATTTCCCCAAAACTTGTCGTCTCCACTCACAATCCTGACCTTCATGAACACAACGGACCCAGTGACCGGACAGACACGACCACCAACGGTACAAACACAAAATGGAAAAAGCGGAAGCTTACCCCGGGGTGACGCACAAGCCCTCTGGGAGGGCGGCGTCCGCTTTGAGGGCGACGCGGTGAAGGAGCTACAGCTACTGGGGGAGTGCAGGAGATTCACAGACGCCTCCGCGTCACCGGGCCCCGCCCCACACACACGCTCACAGTTGGCAGGACCTGTCCAGATTTAGGAACATTTTACAACAGTTGGCAGGACCTGTCCAGATTTAGCAACATTTTACAACAGTTGGCAGGACCTGTCCAGATTTAGGAACATTTTACAGCACTCACAACACAAAATAGGTCATCACAGAAGAGGAGAAGATTGGAGGTGTTGTGTCAAGATTGGAGGTGTTAGGCCAAGATTGGAAGTGTTGTGTCAAGATTGGAGGTGTTAGGCCAAGATTGGAGGCGTTGTGTCAAGATTGGAGGTGTTGTGTCAAGATTGGAGGCGTTGTGTCAAGATTGGAGGCGTTGTGTCAAGATTGGAGGCGTTGTGTCAAGACTGGAGGCGTTGTGTCAAGACTGGAGGCGTTGTGTCAAGATTGGAGGCGTTGTGTCAAGACTGGAGGTGTTGTGTCAAGATTGGAGGCGTTGTGTCAAGATTGGAGGCGTTGTGT
>NW_004797327.1:165353-166773 GCF_000002075.1 Aplysia californica | reverse complement strand
AGACAAAGGCCTAACCCCCCCCACACACAAAATCACAACTTTTACACAAAAGCACGACAGTGAGATAACTCCAGTCACCAAGACGAAGAAGAATCTTTCTCTTTTTACCTTTTCTAGAGGACTTTTCAGGACATTTCTCATCAGGATCTGCCTTCTTCGCCTCGACAGACGAGCATTTCCGGAGGTTCATGCGACTGCTTTTTCTCACACTAAAAGAAGACTTCAAAGATGCCATTTTCACCGACAGTTCAGACAGCCGCCACTCCGCATCAACAGCAATCCCAGCACAACTTTTCACTGCAGCCCTCTGAAAAATGATGTTCCTGATTACATGATCAAATTACATACCAAGAAGACCCAAATGTCCTAAACTTTGGCTTATGGTACAGTCCACACCACCTTGGCCTACAAATAATTAGAATCAGAATGATCATAGATGTTGGTATTGTGGTGAAATGAGCTCGTCAAAATAGCTCTGCCTGATGAAATTTAAGAAACATTAGAATCTAGATCTAGACTAGGCTCCTATGTCCGTTGGGTAAGGTAATTTTTATTTTCTTTCATTTTGGCTTATCTTTTTGTTGTCATTTGAAACATTTGTGTGTGAACTTTACACATGAAGTTACCGCAAGCACCGAACACATCTCTGTGACTGGCCCAAATATAGATGACGTATCTCCACCATCTATTATTGTCGTCTTCCAGTTCCAGCAAAGATACTCCGCCAGAGGAGTGAGTATCTTTGGTTCCAGGGCTTCCCTCGCCTGCTGACTAGATCTCACCGTGGCAGACCCGCTTAGCACACGATGGGCTACGTCACTAGGTGTCATCGCCGACTGCTTGGGCCCCGCTTGGGCAGTGTGGGCGCGCGCTTGTGTGTGTGTGCACGCGTGCTGGTGTGTGTGAGCACAACTTTGAGGAGAAGGTTAATTTATGGAACGAGATTCGCTGAGATTGTCTATAGAGTAAGATAACAAGAAATACCCCCCAAAAAAACAAACACGGCGAGATCTCGCCAACAGTTACTAGCGAGGAAGACCCAACAGTCTTGGGGGGAACCCCGGAAGACGACAAAAATAGACGGCGGAAACACGCCATCTATATTGCCCAGCAATATTTCCTGAAAAAATTTACTACCTGGAATTTTTTTTACTACCCAGCAAATCAAGCCCCACACCAGCTCGAAAGAGGGAGTTAATTATTTGCGCCATCAATAACATATACAGTCAAACCTGTGTAAGACGGCCACCCATTGTCAAGGAGAAAAGTGGTCGTATAAGACAGGTGGCCGTCTTAGGCAGGACTGATCAAGATGAAGAAAACAAACCATTCCCATTTGAAGTCCCAATCGAAAGTAGCTGCGTTGTTGTTGTTTTTGTTGTTGTTGGTTTATATTTTGTTTGTTTTTATTTTTTTGCTG
>NW_004797327.1:161944-162897 GCF_000002075.1 Aplysia californica | reverse complement strand
CCCCATCCCACTGTTGGTATGATACACGGTGGTTCACCAAAGTTAAATCCCCTGCCCACTCTCAACCACCACCACCTCTCGCTCACCTCGCCTCGCTCAGAGTACTATGAGTGCGTAGTTAGGCTAGGTGTGCGTAGTAATCACGGGCCGAGACGGGTGGTCCGGTAAAGTACAATCCAGCCCTAGCCTACAAAATGAGCAGTAAAATTTCACTTGTTTTTTTTAACAAGGCAAGGGGGGTTTCAGGGGGGCTTGCCCCCTCATCCCTGACCTCAAAATGAAGAAAACGTGGGATGTTTTTGAATTTGACCACAATTTGATGTTTTGCAGTTAGATCTAGAATCTAGATTTTGATAGGCTATTTCTCCATATAGATAGACTAGTCTATAGGCATATATCGGCACATGCATCATAAAGTAATCGTCGGTGGGGTCAAAACTCTCTAGATCTTCTCCGGGTTATTTCCCTGTCAAAAGTCGGGACCACCATATTCCAAGGAGTGCCTCTAATTAAATGTAGCATATGCCTTATGATTTGCGCACTAGATCTACTGGTCTGTGCAAACATGTCGCTGTATCATGTCTAGAGTCTAGATGCATGCTAAGCCCAACAACAAGGCCTACCCTACATTGTGACGGGACGCAACTTGTTGCTCGCATTTCATTGCTACAACGAACGCAAAAGATTCAACGAAATCCAAGGTCAGACCCGACGACTTCATTCTCGTCTAGGTCTAGATTGTAGATCTACCGTTCACTGTACCGAGCGCACATTGATTCATTGTAGGCCTACACGACGAAGACTGAACACTGACATAAGACATCTTGTAGTAGTTGTAGCCTACTTAGCCTCCTAGAGCCTCCGATACCCTTTTCAGGCTGAAAGTGGCTATTCTCACCCACCCGGAAGTTCTCGCAAGATCAACTCCTCCCCTCTTCTCTCTCTCTCTGTCT
>NW_004797327.1:160011-161115 GCF_000002075.1 Aplysia californica | reverse complement strand
AGAGAGAAGAGGGGAGGAGTTGATCTTGCGAGAACTTCCGGGCGGGTGAGAATAGCCACTTTCTTTTCTGTTATCCCAGTGTAGAATTCTGTGGTTTAGGGTGAACGCGCACCGGGTGAGAATAGCCACAGGACTCGCCTGCACTATTCTCACAGAGGTGGCCTTTCAGATTTTGTGCCCAGCCCCATTCCATCGCCATCACAAATAAAAAGATATCTTAGATATCTAAAGTCAGTTTTTCTGGGTATCTTTGACTGCGACGAATAAATATATAAAATAAGGTGGCATGAATTCCATTTCCTTCACTTCGCTCGGTCCAGCTGGTTTTGCACTGACTTACCTCTCACTCGATTGGCAATGAATTTGACTGGAACTTTTAGTACTTCAGTCTCAGTCAGTGCACGCGGCTCCGTTGCCTTGAGGATAATCGTCCTGTCTTTGTAATTTATTTTAACTAGATTCTTGATTCAAACCAAACAGAACGAAGAGGAAATACGTTTTTTTTCCTCCACGTATAAGCCTAGATTCTAGTCTTGAAGGCCAACACAGCAGAATAAATGCTGCGTGCTCAGAACTCAGTCCAACTCACTCGTCCTCTTTTTGTCGGCCAGCGTCACAGATCGTAGCCGATTGTGTTTGGCGGGAGAGTTGGAGAGATATCGATACCAAATACTCAAGATCGAGTATTTTTGTGCGACCAGACCTTCCTTCCGTGAAATGTTTATTTTCCCAACATTCTGTTTTGTAGAAACTTGGTTGATCGTGGTTGTTTTCCTATTTTCACAGCTAAATCACTAAATGTATAGCTCTATTCATAAATAGCTCTAAAAGTGTCGCCAACAGGTTCCCTCCCTATACCTAGCTTTATCTTTATCAGTCGAACCTTCCTTCACGGAAACCTGTAGAAAACGGAAATCTGTCTTAACGGAATCTCCCCGTTCCCCCCTTGATATATTCCTCTTTATTTACCTGTATAAAACGGAAATTTGTCTTAACGGAATCTCCCCGTTCCCCCCTTGATATATTCCTCTTTATTTACCTGTATAAAACGGAAATTTGTCTTAACGGAATCTCCCCGTTCCCCCCTTGATATATTCCTCTTTA
>NW_004797327.1:157756-159314 GCF_000002075.1 Aplysia californica | reverse complement strand
CCAAGCCGCTCTAGCGAGACTACATAATGTACTGTCTGATGCACTAAATCCGACAGACCAAGAATCGATCTATCATGCACGTTGTGTAACCCAATACTTGGCTGTAACAAACTTATTTCAAGATTAAAAAAAAACAAAACCGTAATTGTTTTGATATACTGTAACCGCCCTAACAGAGAAATGAGTTATAGTGAAACACAGTTGATGGAAATGATAACTGTCTCAAGCGCCACATCTGAAACCGACTGTCTCAGATCTACAGATCAGCGCTTGAGACAGCATTGTTGTCTTTTCTCTGGCCAGTAGCAGTCCACTTGTCGGTCTACCGCGATAGAAGGATCCGATCTTAGAAACGTGATAGCTTGCGTAATGACTTGTCACTTCTCCTGTATTTTTAATTTTTAAGACAAAAAAAATCTTAAGTTATTTGGTTATGGCTGATACGGTAACATTAATGATAATATTCTGATATGCATGTATACCAATTGGTTGCTTTCTTTTTGTCTTATCCCTCCCCTGGCTTTTTTTCTTCTAAAAACATGTCAGAAATGTTAACTCCCATCACTCCTACCAATATAAAGCAGTTCGATTCCACAAGATGTGTGGTATGGATTCGATACCTGGTATCTGTCCAGATTTATTTGGCGGGAGAGGAAAAGCGCCTGGCACAACCTCTGACCTGACAGACGCGTTCTCATTGGTCGCTGCTCGCAAACATGGCGTCCGTCCTCGTTTGGGAAACAGGAAGTGGCACTGCAGTGTTTACAAACAACTCCCCCCCCCCCTGACCTGGCAGTCAGTCAAAGAGCTTAGAACTTAGAACTAGATCTAGATCTACTGTAAACTCCTTGCCTGTGGCAGTCAATTCATGTAGTCAGGCGAGATGAGCGGGGAGGGGGAGGAGGGCGGCACCAAAGATCGTGTATTAGAGAATCTTTGGCGGCACGCCACTCCGCTAAAAATAGTTTATTTTATCAATAGTAATAATAATTGCTGTATTGCAGCTTTATCTATCTTCTCACTTTCTCTTTTTGACGGACAGCTTTTAAAAAATTGTAGATCTACACTACATGCATGTATTAATGTACAGCCCAGTAAAATCATCGAAGTGGCTGGCCTGAGAGTCTAGCGTACTGCGATTACACTTCCGAGGCATTTTGCGATCGATTGGATTTTAAAGATCTCTTTGGCCACCACTTGTCATAGTTTTTCTTTGTTTGTTTGTTTTGTTAGCTGTTGAAGTGTTGTTGTTGTTTTCTGTCTTTCTTTTTGGGGGTTAAATTAAAATAGAAGAATGTATTTGATATAAATGTAAAAAAGTGGCAGAGACCAAAAATAAAAACACACACAAAAAGATATCTCGTACAGAAATCATCAATGGTTGAATGAGGCCGTCTACTTGACCATCTCTCCGACGTGCCCAGCTTGACCAGTAGATCAACACCCATGCATCCACCCCCACATCAACACCCATCCACCCCCACCCCCTTATCACCCCCATGCCTACAGATCAACACCCATCCACCCCCACCCCCTTATCACCCCCATACCTACAGAT
>NW_004797327.1:156345-157623 GCF_000002075.1 Aplysia californica | reverse complement strand
CCATGCCTACAGATTAACACTTCTGGGAAAGCACTCTACATCTAGGACCTTAATTACTGTATCACCTCCTTGCCCTACATCACCTTACTGTATCACCTCCTTGCCCTACATCACCTTACCGTATCACCTCCTTGCTCTACATCACCTTACTGTGTCACCTCCTTGCTCTGCATCACCTTACCGTATCACCTCCTTGCTCTACATCCCCTCACTGTATCACCTCCTTGCTCTACACATGCATGTAGTTCTGGGCCACATGCAACCGACACCACAGATTGATTAAGAAACTGCTACATGTGTGCAAAAGGAAAAATGCAATTTGGGCCTATTGCCTCTATCTAATCTGGGTTTTGTTTGAGTAAAGAGGAGCACACATATATAATTATAATAATATATGGACACACTGCAATGATAATTTAGTGCTGGGAGAAAGTAAGACACACCTTCTTCTTCTTCACTTCCTCGTTCTCAATGACAGCAGCTAGACAGTCAATCCGATGTCGCGCACAAACTGTGCAGTTCGCTTCAACTCTGAGAGACTGCCATAGAGCTTTCTCTCAAGGGGAGCCACATTCTGCCATGTCTGTGTACAAAGGGTGGCCTAGCGCGGGCAGTGCTGAAGGATATGGTTGGCATCCTCTTGGTCGTGTCCACATTCACAGATCACGGACTCGCCCACTTTTGATTTCGTGTGCATATGGTGTTTGAGTCTGTTGTGGCCACAACGGAGTCTAAAGATTGAGACCTGGTCTGCTCTAGTATGTAGTAGGGGTCACGTCTGTTGTGTTTAGGGTGGGACCTTTTCCATCTGTTTCTTATGGCAGATTTTATTTGAGTTTTTGACTCTGAGAGATCCATGCCATCTTCAATCTGGGTCATTTTGGCTCCTTCTTTGGCTAAGTCGTCTGCATTTTTCATTTCCATGAATACCACAGTGACCTGGTATCCACTGCAGAGTTGTGTTGGCTTGGGAGTTAAGATCACCAAAAAAAGTAGTAACAAGAACGGAACAGACAAACACTACAACTACAACAAGAACCAAACAAACACACACTACAACAAGAACCGAACAAACAAACACACGCTACAACAAGAACCAAACAAACACACACTACAACTAGAACCAAACAAACAAACACACACTACAACAAGAACCAAACAAACACACACTACAACAAGAACCAAACAAACACACACTACAACTAGAACCAAACAAACAAACACACACTATAACAAGAACCAAACAAACACACACTACAACTAGAACCAAACAAACAA
>NW_004797327.1:147583-151800 GCF_000002075.1 Aplysia californica | reverse complement strand
AGACAGTGACATGACAGGAGACAGTGACAGGAGACAGTGACATGACAGGAGACAGTGACATGACAGGAGACAGTGACAGGAGATAGTGACATGACAGGAGATAGTGACAGGAGATAGTGACATGACAGGAGGCAGTGACAAGACACACAATGACAGGAGACAGTGACATGACATGAGACAATGACATGACACACAGTGACAGCCGTCAACAAAAGAGACAAGCACTCACCCTGATCAGCACCTAGCCTCCTAGACACCAGGAGCTCTGTGGAAACAACAAGCAGTGACTGTACTAACGTTCTTGGGGACGTCACTTTGGTCGGTCGTGGACCAAGTTTACCAACAAAGAACACAATCTCATTTGTTCTCAATATCAAAAGGAAATGAGTGAGCTTGAGATACGTTCTTATACAAAAACTTTGACAGTTAAACATTTGTACAATCTATTTACAGCCTAAGCATGGCCATGAAATGACCAAATTATGTTGATAATGCCGTGAAACAAATACATTACATCTCAGTGAGTAACAGTTCTAGCAACACACACTAGGACAACACCAGGACAACATTGCCTTCTCTGAGCTGCACCATCAGTTGCACACATGTCCCTATCTGTTCATCCAACACAGTACAGCTAGAGCCAAAAGGGGAACAAGCCACTACAGTCCCCACTAATCAACTGGAGAAATTCTCTGTACCCACAGAGGTAACACAACCACTGCGGGAAACTTACACAGAAATTCAAACTCTAAATAAAATTAAATACTTCTACATACAACTAGCTGTAAACAAGAAACTGACTCAAAATCAAGACTGACTTATCTGATTACATTTATAATTTACCAAAGTCCCTGAATTGCAATCCACCTCCAAGCTAGATAGTAGTACCAGGTACCAAACCAAAAGGACAAGAAAATATGTTCTGTTTATTCATGTTATGTATTATTATATTCATACACTTTACTACTTTTGTTATCTCAGAAAAATGTAATTTCCAACGCGAAAAAGTCTTACAAAAGATTAATCAATTCTCCTTCACATAAAAAAGAGAAAAAACGAAAAGAAACAATTCTGACAGTGAATCATCAGTGAATGCTAATCCGGTAATCCACTAATCCAAGAAAATATGTGTCAGGATTAGGTAAGAGAAAGAAAAAGAAAGCCTTAATTCAAAAAAATAAATAGACATGCTCATGTTTTCACCACAAAGTGAACAAAGGAACATTCAAAGTTAGAGAAAGCTTATGGCTAGTCTATCTAGATCTGCTGGAGAACAAAACACTAGTAGTAGAAGGCTACTTAGTTACACAAGAAGTTAGGAGAAAACAACAGTACTTAGTTACACAAGAAGTTACACGTATTATTGTTCTACTGCCAGCGGACAGCAAGAAGATATTACGACTCAAATAAACTCAAGGTCTGCACCGTATTTTTGACTACAGTTGACCACAGCAACTGCTTTAGACTGACCTTTGGGGGAACAATCACAGAGAAAAAAACGGCATGGAATCAGCACTGGCAGCCCTTGATGAGCATTTTAAACTAGCAATTACTTCTGCTATCAACATGAAATAATTTCTGCATTATTTATGTTTCCAGTAGCTGTCTATGAGATTATACGAGCAAATTCATTCCCATGTGGCATATTGTTGCAATAAGTAGAGGCATGCAGTATGCAGAGATGCAGGTGGCAGGTGGCAGGTGGCAGGCAGTGTGCGGGAGCTGGGGGGGGGGGGGGCAAATGCCCTCCCGTGAGATCTGACTGTCTCCTCAGCTCCTCCCATGGCCTGGTTTACTGGACCGCTTTGACCTGGGCTTTTCCATGACCTTTGAGAGTGAGCTCAGCACGGACTTTTACAACAGCAGCGTCTACATGACCTATTTCAACAAGGTGTTAGTTCCAAGTTATGACCTACTGACCTACTTTTACATGTTCTATTACCATATTCCGTACGACCTACTTTTACATGTTCTAGTATCATATTCTACATGACCAACTTTAACAACAGTTGCCATGTGACCTACTTTTACAACAGGTGGAGTCTACATGGCTAAAACAGACAACAGAACCCTGTAGTATTGCACTATGGTTCACAAGGCAAACGAATCAATACATAATACATGTGTATGGATACATATACCGCACAGCAAACAAGCTTCCTGGTATCTCTATTTCTCATTCTCTGCATACAAAAACTGATCACCTAGGCTACCCTTCCACAAGATCCACAAACCTAGCTCTCAGGACAGATCACAGGCAACCAGAGCAGTAGACTACAACACAAGTCTCTCCGCTAATGTCAAAGGTCACGGCAGCTATCTTATATACATATATTAAGATGTACACACTCAAAGTTCATGCACACCGTCTGTCTGTCTGTCTGTCTGTCTGTCTGTCTGTCTGTCTGTCTGTCTGTCTGTCTGTCTGTCTGTAACTGACCAAGCCCCGTGCACAACAACACACACAGATTTCTTGACATAATGACAAAGACGTAGGCCTAAAATAATTTCATTCATCACAAGCGAAGACAAGATGTCATGTCAGAACCAAGCAAAGACAAGATGTCATGTCAGAACCAAGCAAAGACAAGATGTCATGTCAGAACCAAGCAAAGACAAGGACAGGGGAAGTGAGCACACGTAACAATATTCCAGCTGACAAGGACAGGGGAAGTGAGCACACGTAACAATATTCCAGCTGACAACGTACGGGGAACAGCCCAGAGAGCCTGGACCAAAAGTCCACCCCCCCCCCCCCTGAAAAACCCCATCAACAACAACAACAACAACAACAACAACAACAACAACAACAACAACAAAACACCAACGTGGGGCAAAACTAAGAGCAAAATGTACAAGACATAAATGGAGACACATTCATTAGAACACATTAGAACACATTAGAACACATTAGAACATATTAGAACACATTAGAACATATTGGAACACATTAGATCATATTGGAACACATTAGATCATATTGGAATACAGAAATTTAAAAAACAAGCAGAAAGTGACTGTTGAAACTAAATCCTAAAGATCAAAGTGAAAAAAACAAAACAGGTGAAAATATACACAAACATAAAAACACAGGTGAAAATATACACACAGGCGAAAAAATAGGTGAAAAATACACACAGGCGAAAAAACACAGGTGAAAAAAAAAAGCACATCCCAGGACAAGTCGAGTACGCCAGAGAGGGGGAACTTGTGGTGGGGAACATCAAAAGTTGCACTGGTTTTGGTGGAAATGTTCAGATATATATACAATGTATATATTATACACATACACACCAACATTACTAGTAATTGTAAAACAGTACACACACACATACACACACACCAACATCACAAAACAGTACACACACACACATTAACATCACTAGTACTAATAATGGTAAAACTGTACACACACACACACACACACAGCGAGCGACACAGTACACATTTACCACACACAGTCCTCACCTCAAGCACAAATTCTCCGCAGCAGTAACATTTGAAGGGAAAATCTCATGTCAGTGAAATATGGGGTGGAATTTGGGGAAATCTCATCAGTGAAATATGGGGTGGAATTTGGGGAAATTTCATGTCAGTGAAATATGGGGTGGAATTTGGGGCAATCTCATGTCAGTGAAATATGGGGTGAAATTTGGGCAAATCTCATGTCTGTGAAATATGGGGTGAAATTTGGGGAAATCTCATGTCTGTGAAATATGGGGTGATATTTGGGGAAATCTCATGTCAGTGAAATATGGGGTGAAATTTGGGGAAATCTCATGTCTGTGAAATATGGGGAAATCTCATGTCAGTGAAATATGGGGTGGAATTTGGGGAAATCTCATGTCTGTGAAATATGGGGTGGAATTTGGGGAAATCTCATGTCAGTGAAATATGGGGTGAAATTTGGGGAAATCTCATGTCTGTGAAATATGGGGAAATCTCATGTCAGTGAAATATGGGGTGGAATTTGGGGAAATCTCATGTCTGTGAAATATGGGGTGGAATTTGGGGAAATCTCATGTCAGTGAAATATGGGGTGAAATTTGGGGAAATCTCATGTCAGTGAAATATGGGGTGACATTTGTCAAGCCAGTGTCAGAGTAAGCATCATGCAGTGTTGCCTGGAGAGAGAGAGAGAGAGAGAGAGAGAGAGAGAGAGAGAGAGAGAGAGAGGGAGAGAGAAAGAGAGAGAGGGAGAGAGAGAGGGAGAGAGA
>NW_004797327.1:143500-146142 GCF_000002075.1 Aplysia californica | reverse complement strand
CCCAACAACATGACCGGGACAACTCTCACTGCCATCACAACATGACGGCTACTTGGGTACTTTCAGTCATCCTGTTTGAGACATCAGCATTGTTATGTCCACATCAGCACGTCTGTCTATCATGACACGTGCGTTGTCCAGTTCTATTCAACACATCTGTCTATCATGACACGTGCATTGTCCAGTTGTCATCAACACATCAGTCTGACACGTGCGTTGTCCAGTTCTGTTTAACACATCAGTCTATCATGACACGTGCGTTGTCCAGTTCTCATCCACCTGAAGGAAAGCTGTCAGAACACACCAGTGACCGACGCGGACAAGCTCTGACAGCTTCCACTCTCACACCCGGACGCGCTCGGACATTGCAAACATTGTCCTGTGTCAACTCTCAGGAACGACTGCACAAGTCATCACAAGGAACATTTGGAACATTCCACAGTCTCTGAGCCAAAGATTTGAACAAAACCTTCTACGGTCTTCATGCACACAAGACCAGCTACAATATCATCTATACTTCTTCTGTCATATCATCTACATTTTCTTTGCCATAGCGTTTACAATATCATCTACATGTCCTCTACAATATCATCTACATGTCCTCTACAATATCATCTACATGTCCTCTACAATATCATCTACATGTCCTCTACAATATCATCTACATTTCCTCTACGATAGCGTATACAATTTCCACTACAATTACAATATGATTATCTAAAGTAGAGATGGTCTAAAGTAGAGATGGCCTAAAGTAGAGATGGCCTAAAGTAGAGATGTGATCTAAAGTAGAGATGACCTAAAGTAGAGATGGCCTAAAGTAGAGATGTGACCTAAAGTAGAGATGTGACCTAAAGTAGAGATGGTCTAAAGTAGAGATGGTCTAAAGTAGAGATGGCCTAAAGTAGAGATGGCCTAAAGTAGAGATGTGATCTAAAGTAGAGATGACCTAAAGTAGAGATGGCCTAAAGTAGAGATGTGACCTAAAGTAGAGATGTGACCTAAAGTAGAGATGGTCTAAAGTAGAGATGGTCTAAAGTAGAGATGGCCTAAAGTAGAGATGGCCTAAAGTAGAGATGTGATCTAAAGTAGAGATGACCTAAAGTAGAGATGGCCTAAAGTAGAGATGTGACCTAAAGTAGAGATGTGACCTAAAGTAGAGGTGACCTAAAGTAGAGATGTGACCTAAAGTAGAGATGATCTAAAGTAGAGATGACCTAAAGTAGAGATGACCTCTGAAGACACCCCGCAGGGGTCACAGGCCGACCCTAACGTGCTACACAAAACAAAACCAAACAAGCTAAGCTGGGCGAGCGTGAGACGGCAGCAGATGGAGGCTACATGGTGAGCAGGCTAACAAGACAGCTGAATGCACGCATTCCCGACGTAGCTTTTACCGGAGGAGATAACGATCCCAGGGCACTTATAAACTGCAACAAGGGAGGGAAATCAGGACAGAGTCACTCACAGGCTCACAATGGACCCACAAATCTTGTGTTATTGGGCACACAGCCACATTCTCCACTCATTTTGGAGGAAGGTCAAGTACCTCGACCTTCCCCTCGTGATTCGTCAAGTTTCGAGAACAGAATCGGAGCCTCCACCATCAAACGTTTGCCACGACAAAATACAATCACAGTTGGCAGACTAGTTTTTCAACAAAATATTGCACATGATAAAATGAAGGAAACAAATCTGTGATCACAATCAGTTAGCTGTGGACACGTGGACACATGACGGGGAATGACAAATGTCTGAACGACAGCAAACTGACACACAATACATAAATATCAAGAGACACGTAGAATTAGGATTTTACAATACAACCATACAAATAGTAAAGAAATACGACATTTATCCTCATACCAATACACACAAAAAAGAAAGTTCTCGTCAGAAAAACGACAGGAAATCTGCGGGTGTGACATTGGCCACAACAAACGCTTCCCTCAGCTCTTCATTCTCCCTACAGCAGCCGCCACACTCACCACCAACGTTTCAACACTGAGCCCAAGGTCAATGTTCTCTTTACTGGTCAAAGAATTATAACTCGATACATACAGGAAAGATTATTTCCAAAATCAGATCAATAAAAATGTACAATAATGAGAAACATTGAAGAACTTTTGCCTTTCCCTCAGAGATGAGATATAAGAAAACAAGAATGAAAACAGTTTTACAGAAGAGCTTCCCAAAGCACAGATCATGGGGCAGAACCTACAGGGGGGACAAAAACATGGCATAGTGTTCTGTAAGTTTGGGTAAAAACATGGCATTGTGTTGTGTAAGTTTGGGTAAAAACATGGCATTGTGTTGTGTAAGTTTGGGTAAAAACATGGTATTGTGTTGTGTAAGTTTGGGTAAAAACATGGCATTGTGTTCTGTAAGTTTGGGTAAAAACATGGTATTGTGTTGTGTATTTGGGGACAGGTATAACAAAAACATAAATAAATTGTGACAGGTATAACAAAAACATAAATAAATTGTGACAGGTATAACAAAAACATAAATAAATTGTGACAGGGTCAAAGGCCCAGGCAACGACAGAACAGATTTGGGTCATGTACCGACGTGATGTTAGAGGAGGAAGCGTTAGATACTGTGTGCGTGGGACAGGAAGTAGACACCGCACCCCCAGAGTA
>NW_004797327.1:141659-142760 GCF_000002075.1 Aplysia californica | reverse complement strand
ACCTTCCTCTATGATGTCCCGGAAAGGGGAGGGGGAAGGAGGGAGGAGGGAAGAGGGAGGAGGTAGGAAGACGGAGGGAGGCGTAGGGAGGGGGGGGAGTTGCATAAGAAGCTGGCTGGCGTGTGTGTGTGTGTGTGTGTGTATTTATATATGGTCGCTTTTAAGGACAAGCTGGGATAACCCAGATTTCGAGGGTTTCCAGAAATCTTGACCTACACCATAAGTGAGCATTGCCCTACCTATAGGAGAAGTTTGGTTTCATTGGTGTGTATATTTGTTTGGTTAAAGAGAAAACTCTCCTTATCTTTTAAAGAAACTGAGCAAGGAGCAAAAACTTTACCTTCGATTTTCTCAAATCAGCATTTTTCGGGATAGCCCCCTCGTGCTTAAAAGCGACCATATATAGTGTATATGTGTTAGTGTGTATGTATATATACATAATGTATGTATAGTGTGTATGTATTCCTTCTTCGATGATGCTCCAAAATGGGGAGGAGGGAGAAGGGAGGAGGGAGGGGGAGGGGGTAGTAAGGCGTAGGGTTGGATGGGGGGAGGGAGGGTGGTAGGAGATCGCAAGTGAAGCTGGCTGGCGTTTGTAAATGTGTTTGTGTGTATGTGTGCATGTATGTGTGTATGTGTGCATGTATGTGTGTACGTGTGTATGTATTTATGTGTGTGTATGTATGTGTGTGTGTACGTGTGTATGTATGTATGTGTGTATGTGTGTGTGTGTGTGTGTGTACGTGTGTATGTATGTATGTGTGTATGTGTGTATGTATATATGTGTGTATAAATGTATGCATTATGTATGTGTGTATGTATGTATGCGTGTGTGTGTGTGTGTACGTGTGTATGTATGTGTGCATATATGCGTGTACGTGTGTATGTGTGCATGTATGTGTGTACGTGGGTATGTGTGTACGTGTGTATGTATGTATGTGTGTACGTGGGTATTGTGTATGTGTGTATGGATGTATGTGTGTACGTGTGTATGTGTGCATGTATACGAGTACGTGTGTATGTATGTATGTATGTGTGTATGTATGTATGTATGTATGTATGTATGTGTGTATTTATGTATGTATGTATGTATGTATGTAT
>NW_004797327.1:138312-140023 GCF_000002075.1 Aplysia californica | reverse complement strand
GTGTACTTGTTTGTGTGTCTGTGCGTGTGCATGTCGTGTTTAAAAGTGTCTTTGTGATCATATTCGTGAGATTTGCTTAATTCATTGTACGACTGCTGCTTGCCAGTAAGATATATATATTTATTTATAATTATGTTTATATGTCTGTTTGTGCAAAAGGGTGTCTGCACATTGTGTTTCTCGGTAGTTTTAAAATACACAAAACTCCATTCAACTGTATAATCGTGACATAATTTTTAAATCTTTGACTGCTGCTGAGTGACATATCATCGTCCAGATACAGGAGTGTTGGTACTGCTACATAAGTGTTAGTAAATGTATACATGTCGTGTATAGTCATAAAGAAAACAGGAAATATCACACTGTAGGGATATTGTCAGGTTATGTATAATTGTTAGTAAATGTATACATGTCGTGTATAGTCATAAAGGAAACAGGAAATATCACACTGTAGGAAGAATGTTATCAGGTTATTATATATAATTGTGAGGCATCGTGGTGAAGTCGGGCGCTTGTCAAAAACAATATCGAAGAAACTGATATTTTTCCCGCCAATCATGCAAATTTTACAGATTAAATTTTATAAAAATTAAAACACCTTTTATGCCCATTTAAATACACAATTATTTGTGGATTGTACTGAAAAGCGTTGATTAAACGCACAACAGATGCCAATGTACAGTTTCTAAGGACGCTAAAGCTTTGTAAGTTACCAAACTTTGGTGGCCATATGCTCACCACTTTTACATCTGACATCAGACAACCCCCTTCCTCCCTCCCACCACCCACTACCCCAACCTCCTTCAATCATAAATATTTCCACTTCTATTGAAGATAAATATGATGGTTTATTTTTTAAAATCGAAAGCAAGATAAATGATCAAGCTCTTTATGATGAAATCAATAACTGTATTTTATGCCCAACTGTTATCAAGCGCCTGTTTCCACCTCGTTGTGACCTCATTATGTGTTAGCTAGCGTGAGAACTAGGGCTATTTTACACATAGGAGGTGGGTTTCTTAAAGCACTCAGAAAATAATTATCATAGTATAATATGACACATCAAGAAGCATAATATAGAAATATACATGGTGCAATAGAAACGTTGTTATATATACTTAATAGGGTGCTTGCAACACAATAAGGTCATAGAAGTGCCGAAGAATGGGAGCGTTACAAGAGAGTGACAAACACAAAAAAGAAGGGAGGAGAGATAAGGATGATAGATGTTTGATGGAAATGAAGGAGCATGCCACACCAGAGTACCCACCAACCACCCTCTGCAATGCAAAAAAAAAAAAGAAAACTCATTCATTCAACATTGGTGCTATGGTAGTGGTATAAGTTTAACACTCCTTTTTAACACTGCACGGTTCTTTAAAGAGGTGCCTCAGTATTACACGTCCTTTTCCAATTGTTGCGGATTAAGATTACAATGTACTGGATACAGCTAGGTTGTTGTAAAAGTTATTCCCGCATCCGATCCGGACATTGGAGATTGCCTTGTTAGTGAGACAACTTCCTGGGCCTTCGGTATAATTATTGTGGTAGGGTGGCCAGTTCCTTTCCACGCCGCCTTTACTTCCCCAACTCGAAGTCACCTGGTACCCATTACTGCTGGGTGGGCAGGAGGGGGCGAAAAAAATCCGTGTCCAAACCGAGGCACGAACCCGGACCTTCCTCTTCGGAGACGAGTACACAACCCGCTCCG
>NW_004797327.1:133505-134878 GCF_000002075.1 Aplysia californica | reverse complement strand
CCCTCGCTCCCTCCCCACCTCCCTCAATCCCCCCTCCCCTCCTTCCTCCCTCCCCTACCGATCCTCTGCCTCACTTTCAGTGACCCCCTTTTGATTCATACTGCCCACAGTGTCATGATCCTCCTCCTCCTCCTCCCCTTTCCTTCCCTCCCTCTCCCCTCCCTCCCTCCTCTCTCCCTCTCCTCACCTTTAGCGACCACCTCTTGATTCGCAATGCTCACAGTGTCATGATCCTCCTCTTTAAACTCTACCTCAGCGATGAGCAGCACGGCCGCCAGGATATAGTACACGTCTTCCTCCTCCTGTAAAACACACACAGATCGAAGTGGATTATGTTGTAGTTTTTTGCTCTGCATTATTTTGTTTTATGTTATTGTTGTTGTTTTTGTTATTTTTGAAAATTTAAGGCAAACGTGGCAGGGGTAGGCCCAGACCAACATACTTAGGGAACCTAAACAAATGGGTAACAGGGAAAGATCAGGGAAACGTAGCTTTTTTTTAGAGCACCCGAGCAAAGGAAGGAATGAAAAACCATGATCACCGATGTCTGTCGCAGATCTGGTACTGGATGATGATGATGTTGTTGTTTTGTTTGTTTAGTTTTTGGCTTTGTTTTGTTTCGTTTATCTGGTTTGGTGGGTGGTTGGCGGGTGGTCTAGTGTGGTTTGCTCCTTCTTTCCTATAAAAAAATGTAAAATATCGTCTCTATCTCCCCTCCTTCTTTGTTTTGTTTGTTACTCCCTTGTAGCACGACCTCTAATCTTCGGCACTTATATGACTTTATTGTGTTGCAAGTGCCGTAAAACTATTACTAAAACTTAAATTAAAACGGTTGGCGGGGGGGGGGGGGTGTTGTTATAAGTATTCATATATCGCTGGTCTAGAGCAATAATGTTGTAACTCCAAAAACATCAATTTGAGATGATTGTGAAGAGATTGATCGATTTTTAATTCTAATAAAAAGTTTAAAAAATCGTGTGACATACTACAATTTTGCTCACAATGGTAATGGAAGTTACAACAATTTTGCATTAGAAACTCAGCTTTATGATTCGAATTTGGGGTTTATATTAATTTTGCACAAAGAATGGCTCTTTGTAGTTTAAAAGATAGTAACAACCTTATTTTCAACATTAATTTGGAGTTACAACATTATTGCTCTAGACCACCGATATGACCTTAGAGCATGCATCAGAATACCATTGAGTTACAATCAGATCGCTGAGTATGTATCTAGCTTAAGATTATTATTGTTTATATTGTTATTCATCTATATTATGCATGCGATTGTAAGCCTGCGTGTGTGTGCGTGTTTGTGTGTGTGTGTGTGTGTGTGTGTGTGTGTATGTGTGTGTGTGTGTGTGTGTGTGTGT
>NW_004797327.1:129536-130977 GCF_000002075.1 Aplysia californica | reverse complement strand
AAAAAATAATAATAATTACAGTAATATTAATAATATTAGATAGATAGGTTACCACTCATCGGAAAGCCCAATGCACGCTATACTTTTTTCCCTTGTTCTCTTTCCGCTTTACAATAGAATACTTTTCCCCACCGACCTGCAGATGGCATTCTGAAACCATCTCAACTCCCTGGGAAGCGTACAGTGCAAGCTGCTACATGTTTTTCAGTAACTGCAACAAGAACCCCAACAATAAATCCAACAATAACTCCAACAATAACGTCAACAATAACTCCAACAATAACTAGTGTTCAAAAAGTCTTGCTCTTGACGCTCATAATGACATTATGCAGTTGCGAGCGCCGTAAAACCTCTACTAAATCAGACAAAATCTTGCTCCACTGACCACTGGCTATTTTCCCGGACGCGTTGCTGAAGTCGATGCGGAGGAACTTTGCGAAACGGCTGGAGTTGTTGTTCAGCTTGGTGCGTGCGTTACCAAACGCTTCCAGGAGAGGGTTCACCTGGCGGGGTAGAGGAAGTAGATGATGATGACAACATAACAACAACAGCAGCAGCAGCAGCAAATAAAAACAACAACAACAACAACAAAACTTCAACAACACAACAATAACAACAACAACAACAACAGCAATGACAACAAAGACAACAATAACAACAACAACACCACCAACAACAGCACTTCAATAACACAACAACAACACCAACAGCAACAACAATAACAACACCACCACCAACAACAACAACAACAACAACAACAATAGCATAAGAACCACAACAAACGCTTCCAGGAAACAACTCACCAAATAACTTTACACCTGAGACAACTCACATGTATAACTTTACACCTGAGACAACTCACCTGTATAACATTACACCTGAGAGACAACTCACCTGTATAACTTTACACCTCAGAAACAACTCACCTGTATAACTTTACACCTGGCACCACTCACCTGTATAACTTTCTATATTATATTTACCTGAGAAACAACTCACCTGTATAACTTTACACCTCAGAAACAACTCACCTGTATAACTTTACACCTCAGAAACAACTCACCTGTATAACTTTACACCTGGCACCACTCACCTGTATAACTTTACATCTGAGAAACAACTCACCTGTATAACTTTACACCTGAGAAAACTCACCTGTATAACTTTACACCAGAAACAACTCACCTGTATAACTTTACACCTGACACAACTCACCTGTATGACTTTACACCTGAGAAACAACTCACCTGTATAACTTTCTCCTCCAGGTTGTCCAGCTCGCTCCCGCCAATGGCCATGAGGTGCCTGACCATGTACTTGGTGGCCTCTGTCTTTCCCGCCCCGGACTCCCCCGACACCAGGATGACCTGTGGTCAAGCAACAGTAACTCTTTACAGACCTAACGGGTGCACACACACACACACACACACACACACATATA
>NW_004797327.1:120948-126066 GCF_000002075.1 Aplysia californica | reverse complement strand
GTTACAGTTTTAAAGAATAAAGAAAAAAAGGGAGGTGGAAAGGGGGGCAAGAGATAAAGTAACGAGGAAAAGAATTAGCAAGAGGGAAAAAAAGGAGCGTTGAAAAATCTTGAAATATTACTCTAATGTACCTGGAGGTGGAACGCTTTTTTAAAGCCTTTTTAAACACAAGAAGGCGGAGAGGGACAGAAGGACAGGGGGAGAGGAGGAGGAGAGGAGGAGAGGAGGAGATGAGGAGAGGAGGACAGGAGGACAAGAGGAGAGAGGTATACATATACAGGGGTTAGGATAAAGAGGGAAGCAGCACAAAAGTAAATCAACGGACATGAGGAAAAGAGATGTAGTGATAGACAGATAGACGGTAGGGGAAACAGACGGACAACGTTACATAAAAAGAAAGGGGGGCAGGAATAACACCCTCAAACTTTGTGAGTTTATGATAATAGCCTGCCTCCCAAACAACCGAGAATATGTCGATGGGAGCCTAAAACAAAATAAAGAAACATAAATCTCACATGGACTATATCTTTCTTAAACTGCTTAGAATATGTTAATGAGGGCCTAAAGTAGAAGAAAGTGAATCTTACGTAGATGACAATGACATCTTTCTTGAGATAGTCTAAAACGTGTTAAATGGGGTTTACAAAAGAAAAAAGTTAAATCTTACGTAGATGACATGTGAGGCGTGCTGATAAAATGAGTTACTTCTCGCAGTCCACAAAAGGAGATGTTGGCTAAAAATTGACACTAGAGTCAAATGTGTAGATGTTTCTATTTATACCACATTTCGTTAGGTATAACATACCTTTTATTTCATACTTATAAATTGTAAAACCTTCACCTATAAGTGTGATGTATCTATTTCCTTAAGGCATGAATCCGAGAAGTAACTCATTTTGTCAGCACGCTTAACACATCTTTCTTGAGATAGTCTAAAACGTGTTAAATGGGGTTTACAAAAGAAAAAAGCTAAATCTTGCGTAGATGATGTCTTTCTTGAGACAATATAAAATGTGTTTAATGGGGTCTAAAATATTATAAAGTTAAATCTTACGTAAATGATGTATTTCCGGAGAGAGTCTAAAATGTATTAGATTATGTTTTTAAAAAGAATAAAGTTAAATCTCATGTAGATGATGTTTTTCTTGAGACAATCTAAAATATGTTGAATAGGGTCTAAATTAGGATAACTTAAAATCTTACGTAGATGATGTTTTTCTTGAGACAATCTAAAATGTGTTGAATGAGGTCTAAAGTAGAATAACTTTAAATCTTACGTAGATGATGTCTTTCTTGAAGCGCGCCTCCAAACAGTCTGTGATGGTGTTCTCCGTCAGATTGGTCAGTTTGGACAGGTCGGACATGTCCACTGGGGCGACAGGCTCATGATTAGAGTGACCAGTGTCCATTCTTGACCCCTGCACTGCTTCCTGCTGAGGGTTTCTGTCTCTCTGGGCGCCTGCCCCCTGTGTGTCCAGCTGTGTGGCCACATTGTCTTTCAGAGAAGATTTTGGCCTCTCACTCTTGCCGTAATCCGGTAAAGGGTTCCCCCTTCTGCTGTAGTCAATAGGCGGTTCGTCCATCTTTCTGCCTTTAGAATGTTGAGTAAGCCCAGATTTGTCGTCCGAGCCACTATTTTCGCTGGTTTCTGTCCCTTGTTCAGAATCTGGGCCAGAATTCTCGGACTCCTCAGTGTCCCCGGATCCAACAGCTTCCTCTTCCGAAGCTGTAGCTCCTTCTCCTTCCCCTTCTCCTCCTCCTCCTCCTTGGTCTTCCTTTTTCTCCCTCCCTCCTTTCTCCTCCTCCTCCTTTCTCTTCTCTAAATGTGGTGTTGCTACACCTCCTCCCTCCACTTCGTTCTGAGAGAGTTGCTCCCCCTCGCTCGGACGTTCGGCGTCGCCGGGTCTCTCACTGTACAGACTCCCACGTCTCACTTGCTCTTCCACCGCTTCCTGGATAGAGTTGAGTCCCTCGTAGATCGTATCGTCGATATCGTCGTCGTCGTCGTCGTCGTCGTCGCCGTTGTTATTTCCTCCGCCGTTGGAAACAAAAGATGAGGCCCCGTTTCCCTCACCTCCTAAATTTTCCAGAGATCTGTAGAGATTAATAATAATAAAAATAATAATAATAATAATAATAATAATAATAATAATAATAATAATAATAATAATAATAATAATAATAATAATAATAATAATAATAATAATAATAATAATAATAATAATAATAATAATAATAATAATAATAATAATAATAATAATAATAATAATAATAATAATAAGAGCATTTGTATCCCGCCTTTCCCCACAGCATGGGCCCAAAGCGTACGACATAGGAGATTAAAAACACATTCATACTAACACCATACAAATTCATCATGTACGCACTTTTTGACAGCAATATTCTTTCAGACAATAAAAAATATTCATATAAAAAAGGCAAAGGTACTGTCCATTAATTAAAATATTTCTTAAATAGATGTGTTTTGAGTCCCCTTTTGAAGGTATCAAGTTTTATTTCGCTCCTCAAATCATGAGGGAGAGTGTTCCAAACTGTTGGCCCAGGGAAAAAAAAGCTCTCTCACTATATTTCTTCAGTGACACACGAGGTGTTGAAATTAATCTAGAGCCACTGGATCTTTGTTCACGTGATGGTGTGTATGGTACAATGAATTCTTGAATGTATGTGGGAGACTGGTTACTTTGACCTTTGAAGCATAGTAGGGCTAACTTATATTCAAATTCTCGCTTTCAGTGGAAGCCAATGAAGCTCTTTAAGTAGGAGAGTCACGTGATAGACAGAAATAACCAAATTATTCGACAGTTCGCTCCGCTCCATAAACCTGACCAAGCGAGTCATCGTTAACAAATCTGAGATATATTTGTGAGGCAGGTTGGTGGAATCAGGCTCTCGTCAATTTTTGGACATGTAGAGTTATTGGTATCATCTTACAGCTTGTTCTTTTGTCTTTATCTTGATGAACAGAATATATATTTATCTTGAATACAAGTCGAGATATTTGCGAAAAAAGTAGGAGGGGGGTCACCTGTTTTCAGAGGTAAAATTAGTGAGAAAATGGCCGCCAAAGATTAGTTATTTCCTTAGCTTAAGAGTCCGTGGTAACCGAAAATTTACATTTTGTATGCCTTTAATCAACGTTTTTCAGAAAAATCCGCACAGAAATGAGTTCTTTCATGGGCATGAAAGGTGTTCAGCCAAAAAACAAAAATTTGATAAAAATTCCCAAACCCGTGGAAAAAATGCAAGTTTCTTCACTTTGATTATTTTGACGAGAGCCTGATTCCACCGCGCTGCCTCACATTTATTCAATTGGGAGGCATCATGGGGAAATCAGGCGTTCGTCCAAATAACGAAATCAAAGAAATCCACATTTTTAAGGCCGATAGGCAATTTTTTTCTTCATATTTTCAGTTTTTGGCTAAACACCTTTAATGCCCAATTAAAAACACATTTTAGTGTGGATTTTACAGAAAAACGTAGATTAAATGCACAAAAAAAGTAAATATTCAGTTTCCAGAGACTCTCAGGCTTTGGAAGTTATCAAATATTGGCGGCCATTGTCTCGCTGATTTTAAATTTGAAACCAGGCTATCCTGACATCATTCAAAGGCAAATATTTCGATTTTTATTCACCATAGATGGATATTTTTTTCCCCAAAAGGAAGTCAAACAGAAGTGAAATGAACAGGCTTTAAGATGAAACCCAAAAACCCAATGTGAGGCAGCGTGGTGGAATCAGGCTCTCGTCAATTTTTGGGCATGTAGAGTTATTGGTATCATCTTAAAGCTTTTTCACTGGTCTTTATTTGGATGAAAAAAATATTCATTTGTCTTGAATACAAGTCGAGATATTTGCGAAAGAATGAGGTGGGGGTCACCTGTTTTCAGTGGTAAAATTAGAGAAAAAATGCCCGCCAAAGATTAGTTATTTCCTTAGCTTAAGAGTCCGTTATAACTGAAAATTTATATTTTTTGTGCCTTTAATCAACGTTTTTCAGAAATATTCACACAAAATGAGTTCTTTAATTGACATGAAAGGTGCAGAGCCCCAAAACAAAAATTCGATAAAAATTCACAAATCTGCGGAAAAATGCAAGTTTCTTCACTTTGAGTATTTTGACGAGCGTCTGATTCCACCACGTCGTGACACCCTTGAAGACTACAGGGAGAAAACGACGGTAGTCACAAACTGAAAATCGTGAGGGTACCAATTTGGAACGCTTGTTGACTCATAACTGTATTTCTGTTCAACTGTTGGTTGATTATTATTGTTAGATTTCCCATTCAACAACTCTTAACAATAAACCATCAGTCAAACAAATAGGAAGTTATGAGTCCACAAGCTTTTAAAATTGGCAACCTCACAATTTTCAGGTTTTGATTTGTGATTACTGTTGTTGTTTCTTCTCCTGCACTCTTCATTTGGAATCTTTGTGTTGCACAAGGATGGCTCGCTCGAGATGGTTTTATGATAACAAACGGGGACTTCACTGAGACATTAAAGATGGTTCCAGTAGGGAACGGGATAGAGGATGCCCACGTCTCTCGTGACTCATTGGAGCAGAGGAAGACAGGACTAACGCTTTCTCTTTCTTTCTTTTTTTCTTTCTTTCTTTCTTGCTCTCCGGCGCTTAGCAAGAAGAATAAATAATGCAAATTGCGTATACAGTCTTGTTTTCCTCTTTCTTTCTTTCTTTCTTTCTTTCTTTCTTTCTTTCTTTCTTTCTTTCTTTCTTTCTTTCTTTCTTTCTCTTTGGCGTTTATGGCAAGAGGAGAATAAATAATGCAAATTGAGAGCACAGTTTTGTTTTTATCTCACCAAAAGGGCGCAGGTAAGAAAAGATGAAAGCAACATAACGTAAGTAAACACCTGAGGCCTTTCAAGCATGAAACACACATAATATAAAACACTTTTAGAATAATCTGTGTTGCGATTCGGTGGAATCAGCCGATCGTTCATTATGGGCGTGTGAAGCTATTTGTGGAATCTTAAAGCCTAATTGTTCTCCTTGCTGTAGATGATAAAATAACCATTTATCTGAATTAGAAGTAAAGATATTAAAATTTGTGACTGAAAGAGGTTGGGGTCATCTGGTT
>NW_004797327.1:118375-120848 GCF_000002075.1 Aplysia californica | reverse complement strand
GGGGGGGGTTGTTTAGTTTCAGAGGTAAAACCAGCGAGAAAATGACAACAACGTGGAAGTTTTAAAGAAAGTAACAAAATCACGTAGATTTAACTTTTAAACAAGATTTTTTTAAAAATATTTACAGATGGCATATAGCATTCATTTATCACGTAATTAAACAAACATTATCATTATTTTGGTATGTTACTGACCAGGAATTACACGGTTCTGTCTGCTCAATACCTAGTTTTGAGAAATTTGATGTTAAAAATTACTAGCTTCTCAAAGTGTCAAGTATTTTTTTATGCAACTCTTGGAATATCTTGATAATGGCTCCGAATAATCTTACATTTGGGGGCTCTCGTGGCCTAGAGGTTAAGGTGTTGGCCTCTCATTCAAAAGGTCCCGGGTTCGAATCCGGGTAGTGACCGAAAAATGTTCTTCTCTACATTTGTCTCCTTTCACCTCCTTTCCTGCTCTCTAGCAATGTTCTGTCGTCTGCTTTCGTCTCCTCTTTCTGCCCCCACCCCCTCACCTCCCTTGCCCCCTCCTCTGGGCTGCTGATTCTTTCTACAGCCGTTCTACTGCTACTCCTTGGCTTCTTCTTACTGCTGTCTTTCAGCCACACCCCTGATCTTCTGGTAGGAAAGTTCTACACCTAGCCTTCTCGGACAAGGGCGAAAAATCTCGGAGGGCCTGTGTGCAAGTTGCGCTCGTTAAAGATCCCTTAGTGGTCTAAAATCGATAAGAGTAGGCTTCGGCCGCCACCCGGGCAAAATTAAAAATTTCCTACCAACTGAAAAAGTTTAATGTGTCCCACGCGCTCATATGACCTTATACAGTTGCGAGCGCCGTAAAACACTTACAAAAACAAAACAAAAATCTTACAATTTTGATAGAGAAGATAGAACATTATTTTAGTTTCTGACCTCATGGTCTAGTAACTCAAAACGGCTAAAAATATCAGACAGAACTTTGTAATTGGTCGCTTTTAAGGACAAGCGGGCTAACCCAGATTTCGGGGGTTTCCAGAAATCTTGACCTACACCAAAAGTGGGCATTGCCCTACCTATAGGAGAGGTTTGATTTCATTGGTGTGTATATTTGTTTGGTTATAGAGAAAACTCTCCTTGCCTTTTAAAGAAACTGAACAAGGGGCAAAAACTTTACCTTCGATTTTCTTAAATCAGCATTTTTCGGGATAGCCCCCTTGTGCTGAAAAACGACCAATTCTGAGATGACGATATATTGACAGCACTAGGGTAGGAATGATACCACCACCAACATTCAATATACACGTATATAAAATAACAATATCATAAAATGTTGCTTAGAATGTTAGTATGTTATTTTGGGGGAAAGCATACAATCTATTTATAGAGAGGGGTTATTAATTGAGTCAAAGTAAAAAGTTAGTAACAACGTTAAGTATTAGATATCAGCAATAAACAGCAGCAGTGCTACTAAAAATAGTAGTAGTAGTAGTAGTAGTAGTAGTAGTAGTAGTAGTAGTAGTAGTAGTAGCAGTAGTAGTAGTAGTAGTAGTAGTAGTAGTAGTAGCAGTAGTAGTAGCAGTAGTAGTAGCAGTAGTAGTAATAGGTGTAGCTGTAGCAGTAGCAGTTGAGGGTATGGTTATGAATCCGTTACATGCATTACCCACTCTATAAACCTCGCAATTAAGACGAGGAGCGTGATAAAAATTCTGATTCAATAGAATAGAAGCAAGCCGTGTGAATAATAAATGTCCTCAGCCCAGAATATATGACCTAATTTTGCAGCGAACAGAAACGTCATAAATGTTTATTTCAGCGAGTAAATCCTATTTGTAATCTCATAAAGCAAAGGTGAAGAGGTCAAACAAGTTGACCAATCAAAACGTCTAGGTATAATATACTCGTAATTACATCTGATTCCAAATTTTAAAGTTTCACGGAAATAAATTATGGAAGGACTGCAGTGACAAAAGATGGTTTGTTGGCGGGTGCTCTGGTGTGGTTTGCTTCTTCTTTCCAATCAAACATCTATCATCCTTATCTCCCCTTCTTCCTTTCAATGTTTGTTACTCTCTTGTAACACCTCTAATCTTCTGGCGCTCATATGACCTTATGCAGTTGCGAACGCCGTAAAACCTCTACAAAAACTAAACTAAAAGATGGTTTCAATAAAAATGAGCCCAACCCAGAAAAATAGAAACACGTCAATGACTACTTAAAGGAAAGTTCTGAAATGTTTTTTGTTATGTTTTGTCTCAATATGTATTGCCTTTTTTGGTTTTGTTTTTATTTTGTTTTTGTTTTGTTTTGTTTGTTTGTTTGTTTGTTTTTTTTTTTGGGGGGGGGGGGGGTTGGTGAGTTTTGTTTTGGCTGATTCGCCATTTTCTTGTGGTTTTTTAAATTTAAAATTTTTCTTTTTTTAAAATAATAATTTCTTTTTGGGAAAAGGGGGGGGGGGGGGGGAAAAGGGAGGTTTTTTAATTTTTTATGGGGGGGGG
>NW_004797327.1:116281-117498 GCF_000002075.1 Aplysia californica | reverse complement strand
CTCTATCTATCTATCTATCTATCTATCTATCTATCTATCTATCTATCTATCTATCTATCTATCTATCTATCTATCTAGCTATCTATCTATCTTTTCCGACCGTTCCAAAACCTCACCACAACCTATCTAATTATTAGAGACAACAGTCAGGGTTAGCTGAAATAGAAACAATGTTAAAAGGGTGCAGGTTTCTACGGCTACATGGTGACGCTAGAATCTCCAATCACCCGCTGTGTTTCTAAAATTAGAAACCATGCAAAAGTATGGCATACCACTTTACCTCCTACAGCAATCTCAAGGTATCTGTTCATCTGTGAATTTCAACGTTAAACACCTTCATGAAACATCACCAACAAACGTACAAGAAATGGCACCATCAGTTATATATTGAAATGTCTGTAACATGATAATTCGCTAACGTGAAAATCAGAAACAATGGTGAGGCAGCGTGGTGGAATCAGGCTCTTTTCAATTTTGGGGCATGTAGAGTTATGGGTATCATCTTAAAGCTTGTTCACTTGTCTTTATTTGAATGAAAAAAATATCCATTTATCTTGAATACAAGTCGAGATATTTGCGAAAGACATAGGTGGGGATCACCTGTTTTCAGAGGTAAAATTAGTGAGAAAATGGCCGCCAAAGATTTGTTATTTCCTTAGCTTAAGAGTCCGTGGTAACCGAAAATTTACATTTTTGGGGCCTTTAATCAACGTTTTTCAGCAAAATCCACACAGAAATGAGTTTTTTATGGGTATGAAAGGTGTTGAGCCAAAAAACAAAAAATTTATAATAATTCACAAACCTGCGGAAAAAGGCACGTTTCTTCACTTTGATTATTTTGACGACAGCCTGATTCCATCGCGCTGCCTCACAATGCATATTATGTGTCACGACGCCTTGGAGTCTGGCGCTCATCAAGTTTGGCGCATATGGAGTTATAGGCATAATCGTAAAGTTTGTTTCTTTGCCTTTCTTTCAGTGAAAAAAACACCTGTCTATCTCGACTAAAACTCCAGATATTTGCGATTAATGGGTTTGAAAGTAGCCGGTTTTATTAGGTAAAATTTGCGAGAAAATGGCCGTCAAAGTTTAGAAACTTGTATAGATTGAGAATCTTTGAAAATTGAAAACATACATATTTTGTGCCATTAATCAAGGGTTTTCGGTAAAATGCACTTGTAAATGTATTTTTATATGGACATAAAAGGCGTTGAGCC
>NW_004797327.1:113050-115595 GCF_000002075.1 Aplysia californica | reverse complement strand
ACCCCCCCCCACACACACACACACTTCAGCACACACACGCTCGACAGCAGACAAACAAACAAACACCCCAAAAGCGGACATTAAGTCAAAAACTCACCGGTTCATTCCAGACACAACGTTCATAGGAATCCACTTCAGGTTATCCCTCTGTTGAGCCATAGCTGCTTCTTCGTCCAGAATTTTCTGCAAGCTCTCCGAAACACCGAACTCGGCCATGGTTCAAGGGGTGGGCAGCCACGCTTAATTAAAATTTCAACCCGCCCCCCCAAAAAACAAGAAAAAAACAAACACACAAAAAACCCCCACGAAAAAACACACAGCCTGCAAAACCAGAAACAATAGAAATGTGTCTACTGTCCTGAAAACGTCCAAGAAACGATACTTTCAGTTGTGACAGTTCTCCCAGAAAATCGGATATGTTTCGGCGAAACTTCCATTCGAAAAGAAAATTATATGGAAGAAACTTTTTAATAAACTCAGTCAGCAGACGAGCAGTTTACATGAAGTCTTCTTGGTCAGACAGGTGCTTGCAATTCTTCTTGTGTCCGGGAGACGGCGTAGTCCGGTTCTGTGAAGACGATTGACAGATTTCCAACAAGGACCCTGGAGAAATGGAAATACATTTTAATTAATTAATATGACAAGTATTAAGACTTTTTTCCCCGCAACACTTAAAGGTATAAGCGGTGGATTAAAGAAAAGTAAAGGCCAGCTCCTACTGGAGACAATTAGCAGGAAGACCCTGAGGTGGACGCTGGAAAGGAGAGATGAGCAGCTATGGACATGTGCCGCCTGCTATGATTCTAGCTCTGGATCCAAGTAATCTAAGTAAAAGTAAAGACAAGTATTGATACAAAGATAGATTGATACTTGGTAGCTTTTAAGCACACGGTGGCTATCCCGAAAAATACTGATTTTGAGAAAATCGACGGTAATGTTTTTGGACCCTTGTTCAGTTTCTTTAAAAGACAAGGAGAGTTTCCTCTATAACTAAACAAATACACTCCAATGAAACCAAACTTCTCCTATAGGTAGGACAATGCCCACTTTTGGTGTAGGTCAAGATTTCTCGAAACCCCGAAATCTGGTTTAGTCCGCTTGTCCTTAAAAGTGACGGATTGACTCTTGCTGTTTCTTCGATGACGTAACGGCCACAACATATTTGTTTTATTGTTTCAGTAAGAGTTTTACGGCACTTGCAACACAAATAGGTCATATAAGTGCCGAAGATTACAAGAGAGTAACAAACGCAAAAAAGGAGGAGAGATCAGAACGATAGATGTTTGGTAGGAAGGAAGGAGCAAACCACACCAAAGCACCTGCCAACCACCCACGGACACAGCATAATATGTCCGACAGTAGACCTAGGCCAAACAGCGTACCCCGCGGGTCGTGCCACTGACCGAGGTGTCTTTAGGCCATTCCCAACGGGGGGACATTTCTCGTTCATGCACAGTAGAATTGTAAATGGGCTGATTCATCAATGTCACTCTCATAACTGTGCCTGATCTACAACAGGGAACTGCTGCTTTTTCTTTCCTAATCCTTACTATCGTCATTTTTCCTCTACCTATTTTGTATGTTTGTCACGCTCTTGCGACCAGCTATTTCCGGGGTGCCTTGAAAGTCGGAACAGACTTTGTGCTGTTGAAGCTAGAGAGGTGAGCAGAGTAAGTCTGATTCCCAGTAAAGACTTCCCTGTTGACATCCACCCCTTGGCGCTCATATGACCTAATGCAGTTGCGAGTGCCGTAAAACCTCTACTGAATAAAATAAATTTAAAAAAGACAAAACAGTTTGGAGTTGTCGCACACTTTGAACTATCACAGACTGAATAATATGTCCGACAGTATTGAAGACCTAAACCAAACACGCAAACTTTGAACTATCACAGATGTCTGACAGTACTGTAGACCTAAATCAAACACGCACACTTTGAACTATCACAGATGTCCGACTGTATTGTAGATCTATAAGAAACACGCACACTTTGAACTATCACAGATGTCCGACTGTATTGTAGATCTATAACAAACACGCACACTTTGAACTATCACAGATGTCCGACAGTACTGTAGGTCTATAAACACACACGCACAATTTGAACTATCACAAACAGATCAGAAACGCGAATTTGCATACTTCATAGTTCATAGTATACATGTTGTAGTTGTCTTTTTGCTTTTGAAGTTTCAGATAAAGAAACAACTGGAAAAAGAAAACGAGGAAGACTAACTGTAAGCTATAGAGGCAGAATAACTTATAAGTGATTAGGCAATCACCCAGAGCCTGGATGTGCCGAAATTGGAGGACGTGGCCAGGGACAGACAAGCGTGGCGTCGACTGCTCTCTGCCTTATGTACCTGACGGTACAGGGAAGAAGGAAGTAAGCAAGATAAAGAAAAGCTAATTGAAATAATCCGTGTGTGTGTGTGTGTGTGTGTGTGTGTGTGTGTGTTTGTGTGTATGTTTGTGTGGGTGTTTGTGTGGGTGTGTGGGTGGATGCCTGCGTGTCTTTGTGTGTGCGTGTGTGTGTGCGTGTGTG
>NW_004797327.1:110856-112358 GCF_000002075.1 Aplysia californica | reverse complement strand
GGGGAGGGTTGGGGGGTTGTGAGTGTAAGGGCGGTGGTGTTTGAGGTGGGTGGGGAGAGAAGATAGAGGGTTTTTGTGGGGTGGGGGTGGGGAGGTTGTGTGTGAAAGGGCGGTGGTGTTTGAGGAAGATGGGGAGAGAAGATAGAGGGGGGAAAAGTGAGGAAAGAAAAGTTGAGGAGAGAAATAAAGGGGAAAGGGGAGAGCTGGGCAATGAGTCGCTTTAGCAAAATCAGGATAATATGTTAGTGCAACTCTTCGGCAAATAATATGATAGAACCGCTTCTGCAAATGGGTTAGAACCACTAAGACAAACGGGTTAGCATCACTTCAACAAAAGGGTGCACCCACTTCGGCAAGCAGGTCAGGAAAGGGAGTTAAGAATCTGAATTCGGACAATGTTTCATTGCTAATTATCCGGTTATTCGGATAGATTATCCGGATTTTGCCCACCTCTAAGTAAGGGGAGAGTAAAAAGGAGGAAGAGATGGAAAAGAAACGGGAGAAAAACGGGAGGATAAGTGACAACGGGCAAAAGAGTCCTACATACAAGCGACATTATCGTGTCTTGTCTAGCACGTGCGAGGCTCACTCACTCACTCAGACCCAAAGAGGTTTTGCTCAGACCACGAACACACCTTGAGACTTTACTTTACTTTACTTCTATCCGCCGCTTATACCCTTTTGGGAGTCGCGGGAAGAAAGAGACGTCTCTCTGTCGCCAGCCGGAGAGCTTGGGTCAGTGGGAATGCCGTGGGTGGTTAATGTTTCCCTGACTCCATCTATCCAGGTCTTTCTCGGTCGCCCTCTAGCCTTGTTGTCATCACATTTTTGGATGTAGGCACGTTGTGCTGGATGGTGTGTTGTTTAGTTTTAGTAGAGGTTTTACCGCGCTCTTACCGTGTGTTGGTAATCGTAGGAGATGTCCGAACCATTTGATTCTTTGGTGTTGGAAAATAACACAACACGGCTTGCCCCAGCCATCTGGCAGATGCACCGACCATCCGAGTGCCCACAAAACACGATCACCACTATCTCCGAGCCGAAACGTCTCTATTGTAAAATACTGTTTTGCATAATTTTAGAATCTGTGGTTAGTCGGTTTATTTCGGGAAAGTAATCGAGTACCTATTTGACATTGAAGAAGAGAACAAGGGCAGGGCGAGGCGTGAGCCACGGACTGTGGAAGACAAGACCACGGGAGCGTGAGCGTGAGTCGCAATCGTGGGTCAAGAGAATTGTTACTCATAACGACGGTGCAAGTTGGATCACAACAAGAGGTGGGTGTGTGCAGTTAAACCACAGAGCCTCTTAAATCTGAGCCTGAGTCTTTTTAGTAGAGGTTTTACGGCGCTCGCAACTGCGCATAAGGTCAGATGAGCGCCAGAAGATTAGAGGTGTTACAAGAGAGTAACAAACATAAAAAAGAAGAAGGGGAGATAAGGACGATAGATGTTTGATAGGAAAGAAGAAGTAAACAACACCAGAGTATCCGCAAACCACCC
>NW_004797327.1:104570-106821 GCF_000002075.1 Aplysia californica | reverse complement strand
TGTGTGTGTGTGTGTGTGTGTGTGTGTGTGTGTGTGTGTGTGTGTGTGTGTAATATTCCCCTTTGGCCTAAAGACACTTCAGTCAGTAGCACTGCCCTGAGAAGGGGAGGGGGATGGCCCGTTTAGAACTCGCAATGCTCAACAGCTTAACATACACACGTACATGTATGTTATTCAGCTCAAGAGCTTAGGAACTTGACACCGCTCCATTTTAAACTCGCTTTATTGCAATTGTAATTCTAAATGTTTCTATGCCCTCTTCAACACAATTCAATTGATACCATTTAAGAATCGGGCTGCTTCGACTGTGTCTAGCAGGGCCAGCCAGGGCTGGTATGAATATCTTGACTCAGCAGAAAGACGGAGACACAAGATATACTGTCGCTTTTAATGGTAGTTGGCAGTTAATACTTCTAACTTTGTTATTAGCACATACCAGCATCATTCAGAGTGATCATAAAACACTCCAGGAGTTCAAAAAGAAATTCAAACAGCAAATTATAATCTTTCTTTAAGGAATTTGAAAATATTTCATGTTTTGGGGGTACAGAAGCAATTTTGACTCAATCCGGCCCGCGCTCTCGTTCAATCAGTTTATTGACTAAAGTGCTTATACTTTCATATAAGTACACTAACAATACAATCTGTGATCCTAAATGGGCTTTCATATACTTGAAGCCTCTAAAGAGATATTAAGGATACCGTCATAGCTATTGCTTGACACTATTAATTTTGGCATTTTCGCATCAACTGAACCACAAGATATACGGTCGCTCTTAAGGACAAGCGGGCTTACCCAGATTTCAAGGGTTTCCAGAAATCTTGACCTACACCAAAAGTGGGAATTGCCCCACCTATAGGAGGAGAAGTTTGGTTTTATTGGTGTGTATATTTGTTTGGTTATAGAGAAAACTCTCCTTGTCTTTAAAAGAAACTGAACAGGGGCAAACATGTTACCTTCGATTTTCTCAAAACAGCATTTTTCGGGATAGCCCCCTTGTGCTAATAAGTTATAATTGACCAACTATTCTCAAGTCGGTACCAAAATCGATCCAAGCACTCCACCAATGACGCCAATAAACTCGATTCAGAATAGATTACATTTAAACATTTGTGAACACACAAAAAAAGGAAAAGAAACCAAAGAAGAAAAAAAAAATCCTAATGGACACTAATAGATCTAGAAATCTGAAGTGTAGTTGTCATGAAACGTTTCCTTGTTTAGTTTTGTTGTTGGTTTTTTGTTGGGGATTGTTTTGATTTTTTGTTTTGTTTTGTTGGGGATTTTGTTGTTTTTTGCTTTGTTTTGTTGGGGAATTTTTTGTTTTTTGTTAAATTTTTAATCTTGTTGGGGATTTTTAAAAAAAATTTTGGGGGCTTGCTTTGTTGGGGATTTTTTTGGTCCTGCTTGGCTGTTGAAATTGGAGGGCAGAGCCGACGACTCAAACTACGTCATAAGTTTATGGGTTCCTCGGATTTACCAGAGAGGTCCCAACTTACGTGTGAGATGTGCGAGATTTATAATATGAGTCACGACGCAGTGAAATGAGACCCCCGGAAACTTGGGGGGTGTGTGGAATTATTAGTTTCCTCTGAAGGCTTGTTCATTTGTCTTGCGTTTGATGAAAATAAATACTCATTGATCTTGAACGCAAATCGAGATATTTGCAATTGAAGGAGGTGGGGGTCGCCTGGTTTCAGAGGTAAAATTAGAGAGAAAATGGCTGTCAATGTTTGGTTATTTCCAAAGATTGAGAGTCCGTGGAAACGGTAAAATTAACCTTTTCTTGTGCCTTTAATCAAAATCTTTAAGTACACCTACACAAGGATGTGTTCTTAAATGGACGTTAAAATAAGTGAAAATGTCCAAACAGTGGGAAAAATACCAGTTCCATCAATCGAATTATTTAGACGAGGGCCTCATTTCACCACGCCGCCTCACATACGTTTCGAAACATTCTGTCTCCTCATACGCACTCACTGACTCGGCACACACACTAACGCACGCCCTCGATAAATTAGTCTGAACAGAAAACGAGAACATGCAAAAAAGCTCATTTGGAGCGAGCATTAATTTTTTATTTTTTTTAAACGGACACGATCTGACGAGAGAAGAGAAGATTGAGAGCACTCAGGTGCCAAAGTTCCCTTCAACTCGCTGTCGGTGGCTTACATTCCGGGAACAAGTATCTTGGCTGTTGGAGTGTCAATGACGTTAGTGTGTGTTTGTGGGGAGGTGGGGGTGGGGGGT
>NW_004797327.1:99430-101110 GCF_000002075.1 Aplysia californica | reverse complement strand
GGAGGAGGAGGAGGAGGAGGAGGAGCAGGAGGAGAAAGAGGAGGATGAGGAAGAGGACGAGGAAGAGGACGAGGAGGAGGACGAGGAGGAGGAGGAAGAGGAGGAGAAGGAGGAGGAGAAGGATGAGGAGGAAGGGGGAGGAGGAAGAGAACAAAGCAGTCAAACTATGGCCCAAAAACACGACCACTATCTCAAAGCTGCAACACTTCTGGACGACCGTTTTTTCATCAACATTATATCTGATACGCTGCATACATGCGGACTGTGTTTGAGCTAGTCATAGATAAGTGTATGCACATGTCCAAGGTCTATTTCGAGACATGCGTAAGCCATAGAATCATGTTTTTGAAACAGGAGGTCGCAAAAAAAAAGAAACAAAAAGAATTGATCATCAGGCATTTCGATGTCTCTATACCGTCAGAAGGAAGCTACATAGATCGTAAACTGTTATCCGTTGTCGTATTATTAGTTCAATTCCTAACGCTTCATCTTGTGAACTATTTTTAGAACTTCCAAAAAAGTTGGTTCTGGGTGGGGCGGGGGGTGTTTTTGTTTGCTTTTTGTTGTTGTCTTGGTTGTTCGTTTGTTTGTTTGTTTGTTTGTTTGTTTGTTTGTTTGTTTGTTGTTCGTTGGGGAGATTAGGTTTGTGTTTTGGTTGTTGTCTCATTTGTTTGTTTGTTTTTGTTGTTGTTGTTGGGGGGGGGGGGGGTTGGGTTTTTTGGGGGTTTTTTTATTATTGTTTAAAATTATAACGTTCCATAAGACAGTTTTGGCCGTTTTCAGATACTAAAACCATTGCGTCAGAAACAAAATGTTCCACCTGCTCTATCAAAATCGTAAGATTACTAGGAGTCCAAGATATTCCAAGAATTGCATTTTAAATAAAGCTTGACAATTTGAGAAACTCAAACGTTTTAAGTGGGTGGTTGGCGTTGTTTTCTGGTGTGGTCTGCTCCTTCTTTCCTGTCAAACGTCTATCGTCCTTATCTCCCCTTCTTCTTTTTTATGTTTGTTACCCTCTTGTAACATCTCTAATCTTCCGGCGCTCATATGATCGTATGCAGTTGCGAGTGCCGTAAAACCTCTACCAAAACTACTAAAACTAAAAACTTTTTAAAGTCAAATTTCTCAAACTAGGTACTGAGCTGATGGAAACTTTGTGACTCTATGGTTGCCCAGTCGTACTTACTTTTACTTTTTAGTTTTTCATCCTCTGTTGCCGTAAAAAAAAAAATCAAAGGAGTTGCTCAGTGGCGCCGTCAAATCACCCGCTCGACGAGTCGCTACATCGGAGTTACAACGTTCTATCTGCTCAATACATAATCGCTGGCTGGGTGCAAGAACCCTACAAGTGCCAATTTGCAAATTGGCACTTGTAGGGTCCTTGCACCCAGCCAGCGAACCTAGTTTTGAGAAATATGACGTCAATTTTTTTTAGTTTCACAACATTATGTTAAGCTTTTTCGAATGCAATTCTTTGAATATCTCGGTAACAACTCCGAAAATCTTACGATTTTGATAAAGCAGATAGAATATTTGCTTTCTGACCTCATGGTCTTAGTAATTCAAAACTGCCCAAAAAATATCTGATACAACTTTGTCATTCTCCGGTAGCCAAATGTGTTTATAAATAATAAGGAATAATAAACAGCATTTGCACTGCACAAATCCCCCCCCCCC
>NW_004797327.1:98244-98711 GCF_000002075.1 Aplysia californica | reverse complement strand
GGGGGGGGGGTTAAGTAAGAGATTTGCGCCACTTGCTACACAATTAAATCATATAAGGACCGAAAATTAAAAGTATTACTAGGCAGCTACAAACACAAAAAGGAGGAGAGATGAATGCAGTTATAGATGTTTGATAGGGAAGCAGGAGCAAACCACACCAGAACACCCGTCAACCACCTAAGTTTATTTTTGGACTTATGGGGTTGTTCAACCATGTTATAACTTATTCCTTTGCCTTGCTGTTCGGGGAAAATAATAATCATAAATGACATTTATATAGCGCTCAACCCCGAATAAAGTATACAGGCTCTGAGCGTTTTACAATACAGTACAACATACAACAGTAACATCAAACGTTGTGTTCTGACTAAAGAAATTTATTCCAAATATCCATCTTATTAATTTAAAAACAGAAACGACTTCAGCTGACATTTGAATGAATCAAAAGATTGCATCTCTCTCAAAGT
>NW_004797327.1:97892-98144 GCF_000002075.1 Aplysia californica | reverse complement strand
ATCTCTCTCAAAGTACTTGGTAAAGCATTCCAGATCTTGGGGCCTTGGTATTCAAATGCCCTTTCACCCATTGTTTTAAGCTTCATAGATGGTAAAATTAATTTCTTTTTGTCAGCTGATGACCTTAAACTGCGAATTGGAATAAAATAACCGTCCATCTGGAATAGAAGTCAGGTTGTGTGTGAATTGTGATTGAAGGATGTCAGGGAGGGGTGGGGGTGCGGGAAGGGGAAAAGTGGGTGTGAGAGAGAA
>NW_004797327.1:96329-97580 GCF_000002075.1 Aplysia californica | reverse complement strand
GTTGTCAGATTTAAAACTGGCGAGAAAATAGCCACCAACGGATTGAAACTTCCAAAGACTAGGTGTCTTTTGAAACTGCAAATTTACTGGATCAGTGTAATAACAACGAGAAAAAGAAAATCTTGACAGCAACAACAACAACAACAACAACAACAACAACAACAACAACAAGAAAAAAAGGAAGAAGAAAAAGAAAAGAAAAAACTCTTGAAACAAGCTTCAGTTTTACAAACTGTATCAGTGTTGGTGACATTTTTTCATTAGCTCCCTCAATTTTGTCTGACTGACGAAAGTCTCTGTCTATAGAAAGGCCTATAATATGATTGTTCTAACGGTCTCATTCATCTGTCTATAGAAAGGCTAACAATATGACTGTTCTACGTGTCATATCATCTGTCTATAGAAAGGCCTATATGATAGTTCTAACAGTCTCATTCATCTGTCTATAGAAAGGTCTACATGATTGTTCTAACAGTCTCATTCATCTGTCTATAGAAAGGTCTATAATATGATTGTTCTAACAGTATCATTTATCTGTCTATAGAAAGGTCTATAATATGATTGTTCTAACAGTCTCATTTATCTGTCTATAGAAAGGCTTACAATATGATTGTTCTAACAGTCTCATTCATCTGTCTATAGAAAGGTCTACATAATTGTTCTAACAATCTCATTCATCTGTCTATAGAAAGGTCTACAACGGGTCATATCATCAAGAATCTAGCACAATTTTAATCTTATTCGAGGCTCTATTATCAAGTCACTTTAAACAGTTTCAGATCTCTGATTATCTTACTTAATCTCCAGTTGATAAGTCCACTCTGACCAGTCCGATCTTCCATCCGACCCAATTCGACGAGCTGATGTACGTTGGGTTGAATTTGTCGTAGATCATGCACTGTCATATTATGTTATAAAAATAAATTTGAAACACAAAAACACCAATTGAATTAGTTCCGAAGGAACTCTTCTTGTGATAGAAACAATAAAATAGATGAGGCAGCAGCAGAGAGCCTGCAATTACGTAGAGGGCTGAGCTTTGTGGCAGGTGGTCTTAGTTGGAAATCCCAGTAGGGGGGGCTCTCGCGGCCTAGAGGTTAAGGTGTTGGCCTCTCATTCAAAAGGTCCCGGGTTCGAATCCGGGTAGCGACCGAAAAATGTTCTAAATTTGTCTCCTTTCACTTAATTTCCTGCTCTCTAGCAACGTTCTGTCGTCTGCTTTCGTCTCCTCTTTCTGCCCCCACCCACTCA
>NW_004797327.1:93128-95168 GCF_000002075.1 Aplysia californica | reverse complement strand
AGAATGACATAATACGTGGGTTGGAGCACGTTTGAGGAGAATGACATAATACGTGGGTTGGAGCACGTTTGAGGAGAATGACATAATACGTGGGTTGGAGCACGTTTGAGGAGAATGACATTCGTGAACTTGGAATAATAGCAAGAGGCTAGTCCAGGATAGGGAAAGGTGAGAGGCATTTGTCCTTTGTTTGTTTGTTTGTCTTTCTGTCTGTTTGTCTGTTAGTTTGTTTGTCTGTTTGTTTTTTTTGTTGGTTTGTTTGGTTTGTTTGTTTGCTTGTTTGTTTGTTTGAGTAAGGAGAAGCGCATCGAGACATAATAATGGTCATTTAGTGTTGGGAAAAAGTAAGACATACAAACAGAAACAACAGGGGGGGGGGAGTAAAGAAGTAGGACCCACCATCACTGGCACCCTCCAACCACCCACACAGACAGACCGAAACAACAGAGGGGAAAGTTGCGAAGCAGACTTACTCACAAGACACCAAATACGTCCTTTTCGAACTGAAGTCCAGTCAGATGTTGACAAAATAGTCCGTTACAAACTTACTGTCCAGCCAAGGCTTACGTTCATTATGGTACAAGTTTTACGGCGCTCGCTAACTGCATAAGGTACTGGCCTACGTACCCAAACTCCCTGACTCCAGCAAAGATTGAACACTGATTTTTTTAAACTTCTTTTTAATTGTTGTGGTGAAGTAGGGGGGGGGGTGGTACGTGTTTTACGGTGCTCGCAAATGCATAAGATACTGGCCTACGTTTCATACGTCATGGTTATTTTATCTATTGTCTCATTGTGGTGGCCGAATTCTGCTATTCAAAAGGCTTTTTAATGGCTGCATCGATCGACATGCGGTTTTCGCCAAAAGACTCTTTAAAATGTTCTCCAGATCATGACATCCTTGGTTTTTTCAGTTTTGAGGCCTTTTTGCTGAAAAAAACTAAATTTCTTTATTTCGCCGACAGCTTTTGTAGGCCGACGCTTCTGTCTCTGTAATTTTTGAAAATCCGGAAGTGATATTTCGCGAGGCGCATTTTGTTTTGAGAGTATAGATCTAGACCTTCTAATTTTTTGCATCTCTCAAGATTTATTGCCCCATTCCAGTAGAGTGTAATTATAGTAGCCCAATGACGTTTAGTTGATGTTAAAGCACCAATCGTTCCTTTCATTCGAAAGGGGGCCCAACTAGTTAAATATAATGCTTTATCACACTTGTGGCCGCGTACCAAAACTCCCTGACTATAACAAAGACTGAACTCTGATTTTTTTATTTTTTTTTGCTTGGGGGGGGGAGGGGTGTTGGTAAGTGTTCTACTGCGCTCGCAAATGCATAAGGTACTGGCTTACGTTTAATTCATTATGGTTATTTTATTCAATATAATGCTTTATCACACTTATGGCCCTGTACCCAAACTCCCTGACTAAAACAAAGACTGAATTCTGATTTTTTGTTAACTTTTTTGTTGTGGTGGTGAGGGGGGGTGTTGTGTGTGTGTGTTTGTGTGTGTGTGTGGGGGGGGTTGGTGTTTTACGGCGCTCGCAAATGCATAAGGTACTGGCTTACGTTTCATACGTCATTGTTATTTTATTTAATATTATGCTTTATCATACTTGAGGCCGTGTACCCAAACTCCATGACTCCAGCAAAGACTGAATTTGATTTTTTTCTTTTTTTTGGTTGGGGTTGGGGGGTTGGTTAGTGTTTTACGGCGCTCGCAAATCCATAAGGTATTGGCTTACGTTTCATACGTCATTGTTATTTTATTTAATATTATGCTTTATCATACTTGAGGCCGTGTACCCAAACTCCATGACTCCAGCAAAGACTGAATTTGATTTTTTTCTTTTTTTTGGTTGGGGTTGGGGGGTTGGTTAGTGTTTTACGGCGCTCGCAAATCCATAAGGTATTGGCTTACGTTTCATACGTCATTGTTATTTTATTTAATATTATGCTTTATCATACTTGAGGCCCAGCACCAAAACTCCCTGACTCCAACAACGACTGAACTCTGATTTTTTAACTTTTTATTGGTTTGGGGG
>NW_004797327.1:91076-92391 GCF_000002075.1 Aplysia californica | reverse complement strand
CACACACACACATATGACCTTATGCAGTTGCGAGCGCCGTAAAACCTTACAGAAACTAAAAGACATGGGAACCGCCGGCATGAGTGGTGCTTTTGTGTGTGTGTTTGTTGTTGTTTTGTGGGGGTTTTTTGCTAAGTGTTTTACGGCGCTCGCAACTGCTTAAGGTCATATGAGCGCGCAGGATACACTAAATACACTTTACATTTTTAGTTGGTAGGAAATTTGGAATGTTGCCCGGGTGACGGCCGAAGCCTACTCTTGTCGATTTTAGACCACCAAGGGATCTTTAACCAGCGAAACTTCCACACGCGACCTCCGAAGTGTTTTATTCCCTTGTCCGAGAAGGCTGGATTTATAATTATACAATAATGGATCTTGGCTCTAAGTATTATAACATGTATTTACCGCCCATCATACAGCGAAATTATCACGTCAATGGAGTCTGATTTCTTAAAAGAGTTTTTAATGGGTGGAAGGGCATTTGAAAATCACGGCCAAAGGTCTGAAATGCTTTGCCAAGAACTTTAAGAGAGATCAAATCTTTTGATTCATTCAAATGCCAGCTGAAATCATTTCTGTTTTTAAATTAACAAGATGAACATTTGGAGTGATTTTTTTCTAGTAGTGAGAGCACGTGTTTTATGTTACTGTTGTGCGTTGTACTGTATTGTAAAGCTCTCAGAGCCTGTGTACTTCAAGCAGTTTTGAGCGCTATATAAATGTCATTTATCGTTATAATTATCATTATTTTGCGCGTGTGTGTGTGGCCGGGGGGGGGGGGAGTGTTTTACGGCGCTCCCAACTGCATAAGGTAATATGTCACGTGGGACACATTAAGCATTTTCAGTTTGGTAGGAATTTATTTTGAATTTTGTCCTGGTGACGGCCGAAGCTTCCTCTTATCGATTTTAGGACCACCAAGGGATCTTTAATGTAAGCAACTTGTACACAGGACTTCCGAGATTTTTTTCGCTTTTAGCCTAGAAGGCTAGGTGTTAGACCTTATCTACCCTAAGATCAAGGGTGTGGCTGAAAGACAGCAGTAAGACGGCGCCATGGAGTAGCAGTAGAAAGACTGCAGAAAGAGGCGGGAGCTCAGAGGAGGGGAGCAAAGAGGGGGTGGGGGTGGGGGGGGATAGAAAGTGGAGACGAGAGCAGGCAACAGAACAATAATATGATAAGAGAGTATGCAAGGCGGTGAAAGGAGAAACGTTTTTAGAGAAGAAAAGTTTCTGTCGTAAAAAGGGTGCGGATTAGGTGCGTACTGAATGAGAAGCGAACACCGTACCTCTAGGCCTCGAGAATTCCCCCTCCC
>NW_004797327.1:87886-89116 GCF_000002075.1 Aplysia californica | reverse complement strand
CACACACACACACACACACACACACACACACACACACACACACACACACACACACACACCCGCGCATGTTTACAGTCACATGTATAATAGTATAAATGAACAGTAACATACGCAATAATAACCTTAAGTCTTAAGCAATATACATACTCAGTATTCTGACTTACTTGTCTTACTTGTCCACAGTATTCTGACTGTTACTCAAGAGATTATTTTATACCAGAAAACGTACCTTCTGAAAAGTCTTGAGTTTCCTCCGTTGACCTGATATATTACGACCTCACCGCTTCGTCGTCTGCCGGCTTCATGTACTCCAGTTCTCATTACTTGTTGCGTACAGCCTTCACACTCTTCTTTGACGTCTGTTCCATCTTATTATCTCATTTACAAAACAAGATTATTATCTAATTTTTTTTCTGTTCTACGTTCTTCTTCTTCTTCTTCTTCTTCTTCTTCTTCTTCTTCTTCTTCTTCTTCTTCTTCTTCTTCTTCTTCTTCTTCTCGCGACTTGAGAAAAAAAAGGTTATTTCGTAAATCTCGAAAAGCGTGGACTTAGGCCTAGACCAGACGAAAACAGAACCACTAGTAGTTCAAGATCTAACCACTAGCCACAGAAGCTAGCCTCACTGTTGTGGGCTCGAGTATTCTACTTCAACTTCTTGGCTCAGCTCCCAGCGCATGCACAGACGACAGAATTTACCAAAAGGTACACACAAACACAAAAAAAGGAAAAAAGATCTTTCTGTAGCGTTCCCGCGTGGCAAGGGTGCTGTCCCCTACTTGTAGATCTTGGCGACAGCAGACGCGAAACTATCGAGGTGTGCGAGCGGGGAGCTGTTGGTCGTCGTCTGCAGACTGGAGAGTTCCGCGGGGCAGCTCCGGACGCGGGATTCCCAGAAGGGTTGTTAGTTGTTATCTCCCCCTTGTTCTCCGCCGAGTCGAGTACAGGAATGTCGCTGCTGGTATCGAATACGTGACGGCCACCCTCAAGAGCAACGATACTTATGTCAGACAGACCTTTATAGATAACCTTTTTGTGTGTGACAATTGTACAATAATACAATGTGTACCCTGATCGTCTTCTTCGTTCTTGTTCTTCTTGTTCTTCTTGATCTTCTTGTTCTTGTTCGTGTTGTTGTTGTTGTTGTTGTTGTTGTTGTTGTTGTTGTTGTTGTTGTTCTTCTTCTTCTTCTTCTTCTTCTTCTTCTTCTTCTTCTTCTTCTTCTTCTCGCG
>NW_004797327.1:84698-86295 GCF_000002075.1 Aplysia californica | reverse complement strand
AAACTCTCTCTCTCTCTCTCTCTCTCTCTCTCTCTCTCTCTCTCTCTCTCTCTCTCTCTCTCTCTCTCTCTCTCTCTCTCTCTCTGGTAAAATGGCCGTTGACAGGAAGCCGGCTGTGTTGTCATCAAGCTGTCTTCATGTTTTAAGTTTCAGTAAGAGTTTTACGGCGCTTTGCAACACAATTGGGTCATATACATGCCGAAGATTAAAGGTGTTACAAGAGAGTAACAAACTAAAAAAAAACAAACAAAAAAAGGAGGAGATAATAAAAGGACGATTGGTGCTTGATAGGAAAGTGTTCCACCAAACCGCACCAGAGCACCCGCCAACCACCCACAAGCGTTGTTCACGAAAAGCGTAATGCGTTCAAGTGTGTTGTGCTGTTGAGATAAAATATTTTTGTCGACGGCCTTGATGCTAACTCGGGCTTTATTGCTGTGTCTAAAGGTTATTTGAGTATTATGCCTCTTGTCTTAAGCTCTTTTTAAAAGTTGTTGTTGCTGGCGTTGTTATTGTTATTGTTGTTGTTGTTGTTGTTGTTGTTGTTACATAACTTGTTGTTTGTTGTTGTTGTTGTTGTTGTTGTTGTTGTTGTTGTTGCAGATTTTGTCGTGGTGGAGTGGTTTGTTGTTTGGAATAGCGGAGGTTGTGGAGAGGTTGGTGAGGGGGAGGGAGGGGGGTGGGCTGTTGACTGTTATTGTTAATTTTGCTTTTTTTGCTGCTGCAGTTTCATAATTTGTTGTTGTTTTTGTTGTTGTTGTTGATGATGATGATGATGATGATGATGATGATGATGATGATGATGATGATGATGGTGATGATGATGATGATGACGGTGATGATGATGATATTGTTGCTGCTGTTGTTGTTGTTAGTGATGGTGGTGGTGGTGGTGGTGTTGATGGTGGTTTTGTTTTTGTTGGTTATAGTGGTGGTGGTGGTGGTGGTGGTGGTCATGGCGATGTTGTTGGTGTTGTTGTTGTTGGTAGTGGTGTTCTTGTTGTTGTTGTTGTTGTTGTTGTTGGTAGTGGTGTTGTTGTTGTTGTTGTTGGTAATGGTGGTGGTGTTGCTGTTGTTAGTGCTGGTGATACTGCTGCTATTGTTGTTGTTGGTGGTGGTGGTGTTGCTGTTGTCGGTGGTGTTGTTGTTTTTGGCGGGGGTGGTGATGGTGGTGTTGTTGTTGTTGTTAGTGCTGGTGATGCTGCTGCTGTTGTTGTTGTTGTTGTTGGTGGTGGTGGTGGTGGTGGTCGTGAGGATAATGGTTGGTCATGGTGATGGTGATGGTGTTGTTTTTGTTGTTAGTGCTGGTGGTGCTGCTGCTGCTGTTGTTGTTGTCGTTGTTGTCGGTGGTGGTGTTGTTGTCGGTGACAAAATAAGTGCTAATCTTTTTTTCTTCAAGCCCGCTTCCCTTTTCAACATTTACAACGCCCTAGATAAAATCCCAATCATCACTCTCAACACACTTCAGTCATGCAGTTACGAAAGAAATGTCAACAGTTTATAATTCTACATGCATTTCAAGCACACGACAGAATTTTTAAGCGCAGTTTAAACACACACACACACACACACACACACACACACACACACACACACA
>NW_004797327.1:78304-83215 GCF_000002075.1 Aplysia californica | reverse complement strand
CCCCCACAACCACCCCGTTATACCTCCAGGAAGGTTTATCACCAGGCCTGTCAGTGTAAGACAAGGAACTTTTTTTTAAAATATTTTTTTTAGTAAATGTTTTACGGCGTTTGCAACTGGATAAGGTCATATATGAGCTCGCGGGACACATTAAACATTTTCAGTTGGTGGGAAATTTTGAATTTTGCCCAGGTGGCGGCCGAAGCCTACTTAACTCTTATCGATTTTAGACCACCGAGGGACCTTTGACGAACGGAACTTGCGCACGGGACCTCCGAGATTTTTCGCCTTTGTCCGAGAAGACTAGGTGTAGATCTTTCCTGCTAGACGCATACATGTATATTATTTTAAAAAACGTCATTCATGTCATTTCACAGCTAGACGCCCGTGTTGCCGAATAACAAACACTTACAATAATCTTGTCTGGAAAAGCCAAAGAGAAAAGGGAAGCAAAAACCAAATAACAAGAGAAAAAAATATTTCTAGGTGTGGAATCGAACCTCGACCATCCATGTGACAGATGGGTACATGCCTACTTATCACTAAACTACTGAAAATAAATTACTCAAAGTACAGGCCTACTTATCACTAAACTACTGAAAATAAATTACTCAAAGTAAAAAAAACTATTAAAAATTCGGTTGTTCCAGGGATTAAACATGTGCCAGCTTAATCTCATCACTACAAATCGTTTCTAAAGTTTCTGTGTATCATCTTGGGCCGTTACTAGAGAAAAAGGAACAAGAACAAAAAACAGACAGACAAACAAACAAACAGACAAACAAAACAGCTTCGTTTACTAGGCAGGCCTAGATTTACTCGTTTGATGTCTTTTTTTCTCAGTCCATGACATTCTCTAAAATGTTGTGATTTGTAATTCTTTTTTTTAAAATTTTTTTTTTTTAAAGTTTGACTTGTATCTCTTATTTCGTCATCAGTGACAACAGCACAAAGACGCAATGGTGAGCAGACTAGTAAATATTTGTAGCCACGTTTAAGTGCAAGTATGTTCCCCCCAATCGGTCAGTAGGTGCGGTATTGTGTATGCGTGTAAGTTATGACAGTGCATGACTAAACAACAACACCACCAAAAAAAACCCAAACTAACAAACTCCCCCCCCCCAAAAAAACAAAAAAACAAACAACAACAACAACAACTGAACAAAGCGCCCACCGTGTGCTCAACGCTCACACTATAATATGAAGACCTATAGACGTTGCGAGGGACGCGCAGCGTGACAGCGCTGTTTCTAATCTGCTCCAAGATGGCGGCACCGCGCGCTGAGCGGGCTCGGGCGATTTTTGCTGCTTTATCTTGGTGACGTCACAGCCACGAGCTCTAGCACTGATTTATAACCTCTTTGAAAATATCCTCCGTGCCATTCCAGTCACTTTAAAAACAAAAAAAGTTTTCAGAAAATTTTATAGTAATGATTTTGGGTTTTTTTTTCAAATTACAGTTTTATGATGATAGAATTAAAAATTTCATAAAAGCTGCTTTCGGAAAAGAATATCTGGATCTAGGCTTAGCCTCAATTAAATTTTCGTTTCGAGGGTGCAAGACCGCGAAACCGCGAGGTCACGAGACATTAGCCAGATTTTTTACACGAGCCAAGCTGCTTCAATGACCACCAAGATCAATTACGATTTAGTCGCTTGCCCCACTACGGTAAAAAAACGAAAAAAAAAAAAAATCAGATCTAGAGTGAATTGCTACCAAGTAGGTTTGTAAGGTCCTTGGTTGCTACACGTTTTAACACCCAACAAAATTCTCTAACGGGTCTATAATATTCACGGTGGTATTTTCGTCATTTTTGGTCAGCAAGTCCAAGGGTAAAAGATAGGAGTTTACTTAATTCTAATTATAGCTAGATCTAGATTTATTGCAATGAAAAGAAATCGATATTTGTTTGTTGTCGGTGAGGGATTTTGGAGTCTGATTATTGTTGTCTTCAACAAGTTTCAGCTGCTTTGAGTTTTACCCAGGAGCATCGTTCTTCCGAAAATCAGAAAAACCAATGCAAACCCGCGATCCCCGAAAATTGAAAATGGTGTTTGCTTTTATATAATAAGTGAACAACAGTAATTATCACAAATGTTCAGGAGATGCTAAACATACAAACGTTACTAAATCATGACTGTTTGTTTAAATAACACATAATGAATAAATAGCATTTGAATATCGCATATTCCCGCCCAACAGCAAGCTCTGTGCTCTATAGGGTCATAGAGTTGCCTACCCCCTTTTAAGCCTGTCATGTACATCTCTGTTTAGGGTAGACAATAGAACTCTCAAAACCATCCTCGGCTTCTTGTGAAGTATACAGTGATTTTCACTCTTTTAAAAAGACTTAAACTTACTTTTTTTTCTTAATTGGGGCAAATTTTATAACAGTGAATTAAACAACATTGTACAACAACAACAACAACAACAACAACAACAACAATAATAATAATAATAATAATAATAATAATAATAATAATAATAATAATAATAAGTCTATTTTCTGCACGACACACTTACACAATACGATTCTGCATGACAAACCGGCACATTACGATATCATTGGGCCCGCGCGCAAATCCAAAACACCTTTGGGGCCTAGGCTAGCAGACGACAGACGAGAGGGAGAGACACCCACGAGGGACGAACATAGATCTAAACAAAATGCAAGTCGTTTCCCGAACCTTGTGTCGAGTAGTCTTTTTCCTCACGTGAACTCAAGATGATATTAAAATCTGCACGAACTGTTCAGGTACGTTGTTAATCTGTAGTTTTTTCTTTCATTCTTTTTAGCAAAACTTTCCCAACTTTATTGTTACGATGAAGAGCCAGATCTGAAACATAGATCGGAGATCATGGTTCCCCTCTTTATTTCTGATTCTCTGCTCGGATGCTCTCAAAATTCTCAGATTATCCTGATGTTTCCCCATCATCTGTTCAGCTTTTCTCAACGCTTCTCTGGGCTTGCCCCTGCCTTGTTCCTACATCTAGAATCTAGATCCAGATATAGAAAGTTAAGAAAGAAACCGTGTCTGTCGCTTCCAAATCACCATCCTTTGTTTAGAGAGCAGCACCGTGAGTTTCAGCCTCGTTTACAAGGCAGGCCTAGAATCTAGATTAGATCTAGATTATATCTACATCTAGATCTAGATATCTAGTTCTAGACTAGATGTAGATTTTCTCGTTTGATTTCTTTTTTTGCTCCCCATGAAGTTCTCTAAAAATGTGTGGAATGTTTTGATGATACCAATGCAAAATTGTATCTTGAATGGAAGGGGCAGGGGGGGAAGGATTGGGTGGGCCTTTTAAACCTAGATCTAGAGTCTAGATCTAGTCTAGATCTATAAATCTAGATCTATATCTAGATATAGATCTAGATCTAGATTCTAAGGGAGGACTTCCGTAACGAGCGACCACTATGAGACAGAGCAGAATTGAGGGCTTGGGGTAGGGGTAGGGTTAGGTCTAGATTCTAGGCCTCTTCTTTATTGTATTTTATGGGGTGGTTGCTCGTTACAGAAGTCCTTCCCATTCTAAATCTAAATCCAATTCCTCAAATTGTTACAACCCCCCCCCCCCCCCCTCCCCTGAAACTCCCCTACTCTCGGGGACCAAAACCCGCGAATAACTGCGGGGTGGGAACTGCCGAAAAGCGCCGATTTCTGCTGGCCAATGTCAAGGGAAACGACTCCGCCATGACTAGATTGAGGGCAATATATGTTGGGCTATTTCCCTTGGTCTACTTCTTGATGAAATTAAATGGTCTTCTGGCTTCTAACTTGTTCAGCGCAGTCATAATATAGAGTCTGGATCTAGATCTATGTGTTTGTTTTAGTAGATGTTTTACGGTGCTCGCAACTGCATAAGGTCATATGAGCGCCAAGATCTAGATTGTAGATCTATGTTGTTTTTTTAAAATGTAGATCTCTAGATCCAGATTCTAGTCTTTCCTCCTCTGGTCTTTGCAGAATCATTTTCCTTGGTGTTGGGCATTTGGAGAGAACTGTATTACCTCATAGGAGACTTACATTTTGAGTAATCGATAGTGCTTGTTTAGGGGCATTTCAAAAAGTAGCATAACTTTGACTTCGATGTTCTTACATATTTTTCTATTCCTGTTTTCTTTATCTGAAACTTTAAAAAACCCAAAAATGTGAAGGTTTGTGACAAGAGGCGACATACGCTTTGTTGTTTTTTCTCCCGCTTTGAAAAAAATGATTTCTGTTCTTTATCAAAATTGTATCATCGTGGGCAACTTTGATTTTAGAGTAAAGGTGATGTAAGGCGTACAGCTTTGTCGTGTAACTATTCGAATCACGTATAGAATCTAGATCTGGTATGAAATGCGCACACGTCTTTCTGACTTGTCTGACGGTTTGTAATGTGCCGCAGTTGCCTTCGGTGTTCTGCTGGTTGGACAAAAATGTCCGCTACATTTTTAAAGTGTTAACTCCCTGTGCTATAGTACCAGCACACTCTGCCGCCAACTTCATGCTTGTCCCACTCTGGTGGTATAACGGGCTGACGGTAGTACTGGCATGTTTGTAAAAGTTAAATTATGTCTCTGACCTTTTTAGTGTGCTGTAAGATAGCAAGCTATGTTTGTCTATAAAACCACCAGGGATGGAAATTGTTTGTTCGTGGCTGCCTCTTCGTATTTTAGTAAAGTTAACATGATACATGAGTAAGAGAAATTCGTTTTTCTTGTAGACATTTTCTACCTTTATCGTTATAGAGCGTGATAATTGCCAGAAACAGCATCTTAGACTAGCAAGTTATGCCTTTGTGGGAATTCTTCTCAATGAGGAAGTTCAGCACTACACCCCCCTCTCCCCCCAAAGCCAGGCCTGGGAGAGGATCAGTTGTGAAGTACCCAAAGCATGTCATTTCTAATGCACCATACATAA
>NW_004797327.1:70159-78204 GCF_000002075.1 Aplysia californica | reverse complement strand
CCGCCAGTAACGCCCCCCCCCCCCTTCCCCCCAAAGCCAGGCCTGGGAGAGGATCAGTTGTGAAGTACCCAAAGCATGTCATTTCTAATGCACCATACATAAATGTTTGTTTCTGTTTCAAGGTCCAACAAGATACTTGTGGTGGGGAGTGTTATAATTAGGAAACAAAAGAAAGACTGTCAGTCGTGGGGGAAATCCAACCCTTCTTTTGTAACTAGAAAAGAAACGCACATTCCTACATCTGTAAACATTCCATTTTATTTCGCATATATCCTACCTACCTTATGACCTTATATATTTTTTCCTCAAGCGTTGTACTCCATGAAAACCTATTTACTCTGCGCCATAAGCGAAACTGAACTTCAGCGAGTTGAGGTCAAAGCATAAAAACCAAGCTGTAAAGACTCCCTTTCTCGGAGAGGTACAGTGCTGTCATTTTCTCCTGTTTTCTATTTTCTCAGAGTACATCCTGTTTCAAGAAACGTCTTCAGGAAGATAATCGAGTCATGTTGGACCAGCCTAGTGAAAAGATAAGTACTGCAATGTTATTTGTTTTTGTTTCGATGTTGAAGTATATGGATATGGGAAATCGAATATATGGAAAATTACGTGGTCAAAGTTGTCGTGGGCGAAGTTGTTGTGGTTGAGATTGTCATAACCATTGTGGTCGACGTTGTTGTGGTTGTCATGGTTGAGACTGTCTTTGCCATATGATTATGGTCGACGTTGTTGTGGTTGTCATGGTTGAGACTGTCTTTGCTATATGATTATGGTCGACGTTGTTGTGGTTGTCATGGTTGAGATTGTCATAGTCATTATGGTCGACGTTGTTGTGGTTGTCATGTTCAAAGTTTTCGGGGTCATTATGGTTGTCTTGAGTCAAAGTCGTCACAGATCAGATTTGTTGTGGTCTTTGTGGGTGGAGACCATCGTGGGTTGTAGTTGGAGTCTTCGCGTGTCGAGGTTGTCGTAGGTCGATGTCATCACGTGTCGTGGTTTGTGGGTGCCGTTGGCTGTAGGTCGTTGTGGGTGCCGTGGGTCGTTGGTTGTGGGTGCCGTGGGTCGTTGGTTGTGGGTGCCGTGGGTCGTTGGTTGTGGGTGAACCGTGGGTCGTTGGTTGTAGGTGCCTTGGGTCGTTGGCTGTGGGTGTTGATGTCATCACGGTTGTCGTGAGTGACTAGTTATCCGATCCATTTTGGTTTCAAAGGTGGTTAGTTATTTTGGTCGGTAAAGAATCCTTTATGTTGTTCAACATTTCTCCTTTTGCTGTTCGAGCTGCCCATGCAAGTAAGACCATGCATGCTTTAACACTTTACTAAATTGTATTCAGATATTCTCCACTTCTATCTTAGGTGAGAATTGCTAGGTTACTTGTCTTCTTTGCTTCCCAAGCATACTTATTTAAAAGGAAAGGAACATGAAAACTTGGGGAAACTATGCTTTTGTGCGAGAAATAAAGGACACGAACATTCAGAAATCTGTCCCCATTCCATTTTCTTTAGCTTGTCGTTCTTACGAAGGGATCTGTTTTCTTGAGTTCACCCTACCCACCCTATGACCTTATAGTTTTCAACAAGCATTGTGCTTCCATTGGCAACCTAGCTTTTGATTGAAATCAAAATTAAGTGAATGGTGGGGAAAGCATAAAAATCAAGCTGTGAAGACGTTCTGTTCAGGGAAGTTCTTTAGTTTTCTTGTTTTCTGTTTTCTCAGAATACATCTTGTGTCAAGAGATTTGCTGTGGAAGAGAATCGAGTCCTGTAGGACCAGCGGAGAGAAAAGGTGAGAAATGTGCAATCTTGTTTGTTTTCTTTATCTTTGAAATTGTCTGATGTGAGTAAAAGTATATAATAAGAGTCAGAAGACCAAGCAGTAGGCTAAATGGCAGAGACAGCACCTAATATTAGCAAGCTGCTGCCAATAACTAGTGTTTCTTTTATATATTTATAAGCATTTTGCTAAAAACTTGTGGCAGAGACAGCACCTAATATTAGCAAGCTGCTGCCAATAACTAGTGATGTTTTATATATTTATAAGCATTCAGGTAAACTGTCGTGGCAGAGACAGCACCTAAGATTAGCAAGCTGCTGCCAATAACTAGTGATGTTTTATACATGTATAAGCATTTTGGTAAAACCATGTGGCAGGATCAGCACCTAAGATTATCAAGCTGCTGCCTATAAAAGCACAGTAGACGAACCTTGGCTTCTGACTTAATATATATGGAAAAAATCGGACAAGCAATTATCCTTGCAAATTCTTAATTGAATCTGTCGATGACAATGCACCATGTGTATTTCAAACGATTGTTGGTTTCATTTCCCTTTGTGTTGTTCAACTTTTTTCCTTTTGCTGTTCGAGCTGCCCATGTAAGTAGGGCCATGCATGCTTTTACACTTTACTCAAACTGTATTCAGATATTCTCCACTCTTATTTTAGGTATTTAAAATAGTGCACACTTTACTGAAATTGTAGTCAGATATTCTCCACTCTTTTTCTAGGTATTTAAGATGTTGCAAAAGAATGGTAGGATTCTTTTCAAATGAAGAAATAATTACTTGATTGATTGCTTATATGATCCATTTTGAAATTCAAAAGTAGCCAGTCATTTTTTAAAGAGCCATGTTTCAGTGAAAAGAACAGGAAGTAGTTTTTACTGGCAGAAAAAGCACCTAACCTTAACAAGCTGCTGCCAATAATCTGGCCTAGGAGTAAAGTTTCTGAAGGGAGAGATATTCATATTACGAAGCGACTGATACAGCCCTTAAGCCTAACATGCTGCAGTCAATGATGAAATAGAATAGGGTATTTATATACGGCAGATTCAGCACCTAAGAATAGTAAGCTGCTGCCTAGAGAACCCTAAAAAAGATGAAGATTGATTGAATCTTTATAGGCCAGGGCTTAGCCATTTTTAGAAACAGCAGCAAAGACCAGTAACGTAATGCCTATGTATGAATTCTTCTTCCGAGCGAGGATGTTCAGCACTCCCTCCCTCCCACCACCCTCCTGGCAAAGGACCGGCACTGGAGTACCCAAAGAGAGGCGTCTCTAATGGACCAGACAGGTTCGTTTTTGATTTAGTGTCCAAAAGGGAAGTAAAGGTTGGATGGGAAGTCGGTGTTATAATTAGAAACGTTTCAAAAGACTGACGTTCAAGCAGGAAATGCATCCCGTTGCTATTGTAAATGAAAAAGTAACACACATTCTGACATCCGTAAGCATTCCACATTCTTGAGCATTTCTTACCTACATTATGACCTTGTATTTTTCCAAATGCGTTGAAATTCATGGAGACATAGCTTTTAATTGTGCACCTAGAGTGAAACTTAAAGCATAGAAACCAAGGTGTAAAAACGTCCTTTCTGTGGAGGTACAGTAATTCTCTCCGGTTTTCTATCTTCTCTTAGAGTACATCCTGTTTCAAGAGATGTATTCTGGAAGAGCCTCGAGTCATGTAGGACCATCCAAGAGAAAAGGTGAGAATTGCTAGGTTACTTGTCTTCTTTGCTTCCCAAGCATACTGATTGAAAAGGAAAGGAACATGAAAACTTGGGGAAACTATGCTTTTGTGCGAGAAATAAAGGACACGAACATTCAGAAATCTTTCCCCATTCCATTTTCTTTAGCTTGTCGTTTTATGAAGGGATCTGTTTTCTTGAGCTCATCCTACCCACCCTATGACCTTACAGTTTTCAACAAGCATTGTGCTCCCATTGAAAACCAAGCTTTTGATTGAAATCAAAATCAAGCGAATGGCGGGGAAAGCATAAAAATCAAGCTGTGAAGACGTTCTGTTCAGGGAAGTTCTTTAGTTTTCTTGTTTTCTGTTTTCTCAGAATACATCTTGTGTCAAGAGATTTGCTGTGGAAGAGAATCGAGTCCTGTAGGTCCAGCGGAGAGAAAAGGTGAGAAATGTGCAATCTTGTTTGTTTTCTTTATCTTTGAAATTGACTGAAGTTATTGGAAAGATACAATGAGAGTCAGAAGACCAAGCAGTAGGCTAAATGGCAGAGACAGCACCTAATATTAGCAAGCTGCTGCCAATAACTAGTGTTTCTTCTATACATTTATAAGCATTTTGCTAAAAACTTGTGGCAGAGACAGCACCTAATATTAGCAAGCTGCTGCCAATGACTAGTGTTTCTTTTATACATTTATAAGCATTTTGCTAAAAACTTGTGGCAGAGACAGCACCTAATATTAGCAAGCTGCTGCCAATAACTAGTGATGTTTTATATATTTCTAAGCATTCTGGTAAAATGTCGTGGCAGAGACAGCACCTAAGATTAGCAAGCTGCTGCCAATAACTAGTGTTTCTTCTATACATTTATAAGCATTTTGCTAAAAACTTGTGGCAGAGACAGCACCTAAGATTAGCAAGCTGCTGCCAATAACTAGTGATGTTTTATATATTTCTAAGCATTCTGGTAAAATGTCGTGGCAGAGACAGCACCTAAGATTAGCAAGCTGCTGCCAATAACTAGTGTTTCTTCTATACATTTATAAGCATTTTGCTAAATACTTGTGGCAGAGACAGCACCTAATATTAGCAAGCTGCTGCCAATAACTAGTGATGTTTTATACATGTATAAGCATTCTGGTAAAACCATGTGGCAGGATCAGCACCTAAGATTATCAAGCTGCTGCCTATAAAACCACAGTAGACGAACATTGGCTTCTGACTTAATATATATGAAAAAAAGGGCAAGCAATTATCCTTGCAAATTCTTAATTGAATCTGTCGATGACAATGCACCATATGTATTTCCAACGATTGTTGGTTTCATTTCCCTTTGTGTTGTTCAACTTTTTTCCTTTTGCTGTTCGAGCTGCCCATGTAAGTAGGGCCATGCATGCTTTTACACTTTACTGAGATTGTATTCAGATATTCGCCACTCTTATTTTAGGTATTTAAGATGTTGCACACTTTACTGAAATTGTATTCAGATATTCTCCACTCTTATTTTAGGTATTTAAAATGTTGCACACTTTACTGAAATTGTAGTCAGATATTCTCCACTCTTTTTCTAGGTATTTAAGATGTTGCAAAAGAATGGTAGGATTCTTTTCAAATGAAGAAATAATTACTTGATTGATTGCTTATATGATCCATTTTGAAATTCAAAAGTGGCCAGTCATTTTTTAAAGAGCCATGTTTCAGTGAAAAGAACAGGAAGTAGTTTTTACTGGCAGAAAAAGCACCTAACCTTAACAAGCTGCTGCCAATAATCTGGCCTAGGAGTAAAGTTTCTGAAGGGAGAGATATTCTTATTACGAAGCGACTGATACAGCCCTTAAGCCTAACATGCTGCAGTCAATGATGAAATAGAATAGGGTATTTATATACGGCAGATTCAGCACCTAAGAAAAGTAAGCTGCTGCCTAGAGAACCCTAAAAAAGATGAAGATTGATTGAATCTTTATAGGCCAGGGCTTAGCCATTTTTAGAAACAGCAGCAAAGACCAGTAACGTAATGCCTATGTATGAATTCTTCTTCCGAGCGATGATGTTCAGCACTCCCTCCCTCCCACCACCCTCCTGGCAAAGGACTGGCACTGGAGTACCCAAAGAGAGGCGTCTCTAATGGACCAGACAGGTTCGTTTTTGATTTAATGTCCAAAAGGGAAGTAAAGGTTGGATGGGAAGTCGGTGTTATAATTAGAAACGTTTCAAAAGACTGACGGTCAAGCAGGAAATGCATCCCGTTGCTATTGTAAATGAAAAAGTAACACACATTCTGACATCCGTAAGCATTCCACATTCTTGAGCATTTCTTACCTACATTATGACCTTGTATTTTTCCAAATGCGTTGAAATTCATGGAGACATAGCTTTTAATTCTGCACCTAGAGTGAAACTTAAAGCATAGAAACCAAGGTGTAAAAACGTCCTTTCTGTGGAGGTACAGTAATTATCTCCGGTTTTCTATCTTCTCTTAGAGTACATCCTGTTTCAAGAGATGTATTCTGGAAGAGCCTCGAGTCATGTAGGACCATCCAAGAGAAAAGGTGAGAATTGCTAGGTTACTTGTCTTCTTTGCTTCCCAAGCATACTGATTGAAAAGGAAAGGAACATGAAAACTTGGGGAAACTATACTTTTGTGCGAGAAATAAAGGACACGAACATTCAGAAATCTTTCCCCATTCCATTTTCTTTAGCTTGTCGTTTTATGAAGGGATCTGTTTTCTTGAGCTCATCCTACCCACCCTATGACCTTACAGTTTTCAACAAGCATTGTGCTCCCATTGGAAACCTAGCTTTTGATTGAAATCAAAATCAAGCGAATGGCGGGGAAAGCATAAAAATCAAGCTGTGAAGACGTTCTGTTCAGGGAAGTTCTTTAGTTTTCTTGTTTTCTGTTTTCTCAGAATACATCTTGTGTCAAGAGATTTGCTGTGGAAGAGAATCGAGTCCTGTAGGAGCAGCGGAGAGAAAAGGTGAGAAATGTGCAATCTTGTTTGTTTTCTTTATCTTTGAAATTGTCTGATGTGAGTAAAAATATATAATGAGAGTCAGAAGACCAAGCAGTAGGCTAAATGGCAGAGACAGCACCTAATATTAGCAAGCTGCTGCCAATAACTAGTGTTTCTTCTATACATTTATAAGCATTTTGCTAAAAACTTGTGGCAGAGACAGCACCTAATATTAGCAAGCTGCTGCCAATAACTAGTGATGTTTTATATATTTATAAGCATTCTGGTAAACTGTCGTGGCAGAGACAGCACCTAAGATTAGCAAGCTGCTGCCAATAACTAGTGATGTTTTATATATTTCTAAGCCTTCTGGTAAAATGTCATGGCAGAGACAGCACCTAAGATTAGCAAGCTGCTGCCAATAACTAGTGATGTTTTATATATTTCTAAGCCTTCTGGTAAAATGTCATGGCAGAGACAGCACCTAAGATTAGCAAGCTGCTGCCAATAACTAGTGATGTTTTATATATTTATAAGCATTCTGGTAAAACCATGTGGCAGGATCAGCACCTAAGATTATCAAGCTGCTGCCTATAAAACCACAGTAGACGAACATTGGCTTCTGACTTAATCTATATGAAAAAAACTGACAAGCAATTATCCTTGCAAATTCTTAATTGAATTTGTCGATGACAATGCACCATATGTATTTCCAACGATTGTTGGTTTCATTTCCCTTTGTGTTGTTCAACTTTTTTCCTTTTGCTGTTCGAGCTGCCCATGTAAGTAGGGCCATGCATGCTTTTACACTTTACTGAGATTGTATTCAGATATTCTCCACTCTTATTTTAGGTATTTAAAATGTTGCACACTTTACTGAAATTGTAGTCAGATATTCTCCACTCTTTTTCTAGGTATTTAAGATGTTGCAAAAGAATGGTAGGATTCTTTTCAAATGAAGAAATAATTACTTGATTGATTGCTTATATGATCCATTTTGAAATTCAAAAGTGGCCAGTCATTTTTTAAAGAGCCATGCTTCAGTGAAAAGAACAGGAAGTAGTTTTTACTGGCAGAAAAAGCACCTAACCTTAACAAGCTGCTGCCAATAATCTGGCCTAGGAGTAAAGTTTCTGAAGGGAGAGATATTCTTATTACGAAGCGACTGATACAGCCCTTAAGCCTAACATGCTGCAGTCAATGATGAAATAGAATAGGGTATTTATATACGGCAGATTCAGCACCTAAGAAAAGTAAGCTGCTGCCTAGAGAACCCTAAAAAAGATGAAGATTGATTGAATCTTTATAGGCCAGGGCTTAGCCATTTTTAGAAACAGCAGCAAAGACCAGTAACGTAATGCCTATGTATGAATTCTTCTTCCGAGCGAGGATGTTCAGCACTCCCTCCCTCCCACCACCCTCCTGGCAAAGGACCGGCACTGGAGTACCCAAAGAGAGGCGTCTCTAATGGATCAGACAGGTTCGTTTTTGATTTAATGTCCAAAAGGGAAGTAAAGGTTGGATGGGAAGTCGGTGTTATAATTAGAAACGTTTCAAAAGACTGACGGTCAAGCAGGAAATGCATCCCGTTGCTATTGTAAATGAAAAAGTAAAACACATTCTGACAT
>NW_004797327.1:66443-70059 GCF_000002075.1 Aplysia californica | reverse complement strand
TTGCTATTGTAAATGAAAAAGTAAAACACATTCTGACATCCGTAAGCATTCCACATTTTTGAGCATTTCTTACCTCCATTATGACCTTGTATTTTTCCTAATGCGTTGAAATTCATGGAGACATAGCTTTTAATTCTGCACCTAGAGTGAAACTTAAAGCATAGAAACCAAGGTGTAAAAACGTCCTTTCTGTGGAGGTACAGTAATTCTCTCCGGTTTTCTATCTTCTCTGTTTTGCACACTTTACTGAAATTGTAGTCAGATATTCTCCACTCTTATTTTAGGTATTTAAGATTTTGCAAAAGAATGGTAGGATTCTCTTAACTTAGCTGTTTTAGCCTTTCAAACGGAGAAATAATTACTTTTTAAAGAGCCACGCTTCAGTCAAAAGACCAGGAAGTAGTTGTACCTGGCCTCCAAGTAAACTATTCAATTCAAGGTAGCTGATTCATTATAGGCCAGGACGTAGCTAATGCTAGAAACGTTTCGTGCATAAGGAAAAATGGGCTCAGTTATATTTGCGACATATTGAATTTTTCTGGTGATGAGTAGCGAGTAGTTCAAACGATGTTTAGTTTCATTTCCCTTTGTGTTATTTAAGGTTTCTCTTTTTTCCTGCATGAATTGCCCTAGTAAGTAATCATATAGGTGTGGTTTTAACTTCACTGGAATTTGTATTTAGATGTAAAGACTTCTCTTTTGATGAGGTACAGTAATTTTCTCCCGTTTTCTATTTTCTCAGGGCAAATCGTGTTTTCGAGACATTTATTGTGAAAGAGCATTGATTCATGGAGGACCAGCCAAGAGAAATTGTTTGATATGCAATATTGTTTGTCTTCTTTGATTTTGGAACATATTGAAGTAAATTTACAGAGAGATTATACATAGGGGAATATTGCACAAAGTCGCTGTGGTTGTTCTGTGTGTCAAAGTGGTAGTGTTCATTTTGGTCTTCGATTGTTGTAGTGGTGTTTGTGTGTCGTGGTGGTAGTGTTGTTTTGTGTGTCTTAGTTGTAGTGGTCATTATGGTTGCTAGTTGTAGTGGTCATCATAGTTGAAGTTGTCGTGGTAGTCATGGTCAAGTTTGTATTGGACAAAGTTTTGGGATCATTATGGTTGTCTTGGAACAAGCCCTCATGGTTTTCACCTTTCAAAGTCGTCACGGATCTAAGTTGTTGTGGTCTTTGTATGTGGAGACCATCGTGGGTTGTAGTTGAAGTCGCCGGAGTCGTCGCTCGTCGAGGTTGTCGTTGTCGTCGTAGGTCGTCATTATGGATCGTGGGTGATATGGGGGATGTGGGCGTTGTGGGTTATGGGTGATGTGGGCATTGTGGGTTATGGGTGATGTGAGCGTTGTGGGTCGCGGGTGATGTGGGCGTTGTGGGTCGTGGGTGATGTGAGCGTTGTGGGTCGTGGGTGATGTGGGCGTTGTGGGTCGTGGGTGATGTGAGCGTTGTGGGTCGTGGGTGATGTGGGCGTTGTGAGTTGTAGTCGTCATGGATATTTTGGGTTGTATGGGTCAAGTGGTCACGTATGGAGGTCATCATGGATGTAGTCGTCGTGGTCATTGTGATGTTTGTGGGTCCAGTGTTCCAGGTCTTTGCAGGTGGAATTTGTTATCATAGGTCGAGGTTATCATGGTGAAGTTGTTTTGGTTATCATGGTGAAGTTGTTATGGTTATCATGGTGAAGTTGTTTTGATTATCATGGTGAAGTTGTTATGGTTATCATGGTGAAGTTGTTATGGTTATCGTGGTGAAGTTGTTATGGTTATCATGGTGAAGTTATCATGGGTTGAAGTCGTTTTGGTCATTGTGATTTGAGGTTGTCATGGTCAGTTTTTGTGGGTCAAGGTTGTTGAGGCTGTCATGGTCGCCGTAGGTCGGAGGTCATTGTGAGTTTAAGTCTTCGTTAGTCAAAGTCAGCGTGGTTTTTGTGGGTTGTTGTAGTTTAAGTCTCTGTGGTGTTCGTGGATGGAAGTTATAGTGGTCGTCATAGGTTGAGGTTGTCGTGGTTTGTGTGGGTCAAAGTTGTCGTGGTTTGAAGTCATTGTGGTGGGTGATTGGCGGGTGCTCTGGTGTGGTTTGCTCTTTCTTTCCTATCAAACATCTGTCATTTTTATCTCCACTCCTCCTTTTTTGTGTTTGTTACTCCCTTTAAACACCTCTAATCTTGGGCACTTATATAACCTTATTGTGTTGCAAGTGCCGTAATACTCTTACGAAAAAAAACCCAACATGTGGTTCTCGTGGGTTGTTGTTGAAGTTTTTGTGGTGTTCGTAGATCAAAGTTGTCGTGGTTTGAAGTCATTGTGGTTTGTGTGGATTAAAAAAAACAGGGCACTGCATGCACAGGGCGACCAGCAATGTCATGGTTGTGAAAGTGTTCTGTATTGGTAGTGTGTATTTATGTATGTGTATGTATTTATTTATGTACATATGTATTTATAATTATGAATTTATGTATATATGTATGTGTTTGCCACAGTAAATATAGCAAATTGATATGAGGTCTTTGTGTAGATAACTGCAGCACAAGGCGAGTGATGTGTGTTGTATTCGACTTCCTGAATCCAAATTAGTTTGGTTTCAAATGAGAGTCGTTGAGTCCGATCTTGGTTCTATTTATGTGTTCATTGAATATGTGATATTGTTCTACAACTGATTTTAATGAATGTTTGAAAAACAGGGGAATCTCTCTCCTTATGTTGAGGCGGAGTTCAACTGTACTATGTTGACAAATAAAAGGAAATGAATTCTTGTCGTTCTTTGTCGTTTTTATTTAAATGTTGTTGTTTTCTGTCGTTTTTATTTAAATTATGTGTTTTTTTTAATGTTGTTTTTCCGCCCTTATCAACACAATTTAATGAAATCATTTAGGAGGCGGGCCGCCGACCCTGTCTGTCACTGTCGAGCCAACTTTGTCGTGGTCTGCTCCTTCCTTGTCAATAACAAATGGTATAGGTTTAACGCCTCTATCAACACTATTAGGTTATTTAAGAGGCGGGACCTCCGAGTTTAACGTCCTTCTCCGAAAGGACCGAGCCAAATGGGAATTGATGAAAAGTGCCTTTCCCAAGGACACAACGTCGGGCTGAGCTGAGGCTCGAACCCCCGAACTCGCAATCTCACGATTACGAGACCGGTGGCCTAACCACTAGGCTACCCACGCCACTCTTGGCAATAATCTATCGTCCATATTTCTTTTCCATCTTTTTGGTGTTTGTTACTCTCTTGTGACACTTCTGGTCCACGGCACTTGTATGACCTGTTTGTATTGCACGTGCGGGAAACCACTCCAACAAAAAGGGTCAACCTGTTCTAAGGGGGATACAATATCCCAGCTGAAAGACCGAGATACTCGATAAACCTTTCAGCCTGCTCAGGAATTGAACTCATGTCTTCTGTGTGCAAGAGAGAGAGAGTCATTCACTCACGCATTCTCGCTCTCTCTTATGCACCCTCACTATCACTCTCTCACGCACTCTCATTCACTCTTACTCTCTCTCCTCACTCTCACTTTCGTCTCTCTCTCTTTCTCTATCTCTCTATCTCTCTCCCTCCCTCTATCTATCTATCTATCTCTCTCTCTCTCTCTCTCTCTCTCTGTATATATA
>NW_004797327.1:58707-65942 GCF_000002075.1 Aplysia californica | reverse complement strand
TCTCTCTCTCTCTCTCTCTCTCTCTCTCTCTCTCTCTCTCTCTCTCTCTCTTGTATCTATAAGCAGTGTAAAGAAGGAAAGTAGATTTCGACTCCGAATAGAGAAACAGGCGCCGTAAACGGTTGCAATAAAATTATTGTAGGCCTATAGCTCTCCCAACTCAAACACATAATTCTCTCCTCCCCCGATAATGTTCTACAGTTGACCATTTGGTGCAGAAGTTCAATTTGATCCAGTATTACGTATTAAGGTTTTTTGGTTGTTGTTTTTTTTCTGAAGTTTTGGTAAGATTGAAGAATACCGGACCAGCGGACTGACTTTGCCTTTGTCTCAACCTTAGGAATTCATAATTTTCCCTTTTTTAATATCTCTCAATTGAGAATCTCGGACCGGTAGTTCTATTCATTAAAATTTTGTCAGGGGGGAGACCCCCCCTGAACCCCCCTCCCCCCTCCTCCACCCTATCCACCCGCCCCACCTACCCCACATTCTCGCCCAATAATGTACGAGTGGTCCGGTATTCTTCAATCTTTCCAAAGTTTTCTTAAGAGTAAGAAAAAACCAACTACTTAACTAATGAGTTTTCTATAAACTGAGTAAATTTGAGCAACATGGACACACGTAACACACGATCAAGTTCTTGAGTCTCGAGGTTTTACAGAGGTTTTGGCTTTTTTCTCATTGGAGGAAGCCCCTCCCCTTTCTCATTCCCATTTCCCTAAACACTCACGGTGAGCAGGGTGTTATCTTCAGTACATTTATATATGTTATTATTCAAACTTTGTTACCCTAATTAGACTTTATTATAGATTTTCCCCCTTCTAAAGTACACATTTTAATAAAAAGAAGCCCTTGATCATAAGCAATTAACTAATTTGATCAATTGAAAAACGAAAGAGCAACGGCAGAAACTAAACGGAAGTGGCAAGTTGATATAGGAACAAACGTACTTTCCGTACACAAATGAACAAAATGGCAGCCCACATGAAAATTTTGACGAGGTCAACCCTACTTCGGGTATGATTCCTAATTTTAGGCAATATTTTACCGTTTATCACACGATACCATTGCATCGTTGTTTCAGCTGTAGATCCAAATGATTGGCCTAGATCTATATATGGAGAATGACATTGACTTCTGAATAAGAAAAGCTTTAATTCGGACATAGACTAACCTACCTGCTACCACCCGCATCGCCTTTTCTACTCTACGTGTTTACTTTGGGCCACCTCTATTCTCACCCCGGTTGAGAATAGCGCAGGCGAGTCTTTTGGCTATTCTCACCCGGTGTGCGTTCACCGTTATAGCCTAGATCTAGGCCAACCAATTTTGCGTTCACCCTAAACCACAGAATTCTACACTACTGTGATAACAGAAAAATTGTAGAATTCTGTGCCGTGAACAAACGTTTCATTACTAGATCTACTGTTAGCCTACTAAAAGGGTACAATTTTGTCTGTGGGCAGTGGAGAGAGAGAAAGAGAGAGAGAGAGGAGTAGCGCGAGAACTTCTGGGCAAAACAAAATGGCGACCCGCGTAGTTCGGCTCGATTCGAAAAGTTCGTAGCATCTTTGTAGACGACCAAATTAATTTACTTTTGTGTTTTAACATTATTTTTAAACTTTGTTTTGGTCAATTTGATCGTCCACACCGATAGTCAGAAAGAGACAGAGAGAAAGAGGGGAGGAGTAGATCTTGCGAGAACTTCTGGGCAAAACAAAATGGCGACCCCCGTAGTTCGGCTCGATTCGAAAAGTGAAATAGCCATAGCATCTTTCTAGTCGATAAAATTAGCTTACTTTTGTGCTATAACGTAATCTTTTCTTTGCCTTTATAATCCATTTGATCATCCATATCGATAGAAAGTATTCCGTTAAAAGCGACAATATTTGAACACCCACTCTCTTATCAGGACTTCACCAGACTGACTCTTTTCCTCGTGTGCAGCTAGTCAATATATCAAGAAGAAGAAAAGATCCATATATATTAACCTACAACAGTCATGAGGAATGTGAAAGCTCACCACAGTTCGTCGTGGCCTTTTTAGATTACATGCCTCAACTGTCAATAACAAAATGTGTTGGGCGGTGAAATTGGATTAAATTACAAGTAACAATGTGCACATTCTAAACATGAACAAAATTATTACAAATTAATGTAAAACTGGTAAAAAAAAAAAAGCTTTTGTGGAGACGTTGAAAAATTGCAATCATATTTTCATTTCTACGTCTTCCTTGTCAGGCGATAACAAAGCCTGCGGTGGTGAGCCCTCTTGCTGTGGGTAGTCAACAACACGATGTTCAACAGACCAGAAACTATCCAACGTCCAAGCATTACGATCTGAAATGGAGGCAGAAGAGGAGGGAGAAAGTTTTGGAGGTTTGATCGCAAGTGTTAAAGTTGAAATTATTTTCATGGGAAAGTTGTCTGTTTCTGTAACTGAATTATATAACGTACCATAAGTCTTGTTTATTCATATTTGTGAGGCAGCGTGGTGGAATCAGGCTCTCGTCAATTTTTGGGCTTGTAGAGTTATTGGTATCATCTTAAAGCTTGTTTAATAAAATTGTCTTTATTTGTATGAAAATACCCATTTATCTTGTACAAGTTGATATATTTGTGAATGAAGGAAATGGGGGTCATCTATTTTGAGAGGCAAAATTGGTGAGAAAATGGCCGCCAAAGATTAGTTATTCCTTTAGCTTAAAAGTCCTTGGTAACTTAAAATTTACATTTTTTGTGCCTTTAATCAACGTCTTTCAGAAAAATCCACACAGAAATGAGTTCTTTATTAATTTTATTATTATGCATGACAGGTGTTGAGCCAAAAACAAACATTTGATAAAAATTCACAAACCCATAGAAAAACGCAAGTTTCTTCATTTTGATTATTTTGACAAGAGCCTGATTCCACCACGCTGCCTCATATATATATTCAGAGAGATATGACATGCCATGGCCAAGTTTTTTTGTCTTTGTATAATATTGTAGTCATACCTGTTTTTTAGTTAGCATAAAAGGAGCAGAAATATAACGAGTGGTGTGGCACAACAATATTTTTTATAACGATAAGACATGATGAATGGATGCGAGCCTTGTACGAGCATTGATAAACATGTCTTTGAATCAAACAAATTGTAATAGCCTCACACTATGAGTGCTTGTAACTTCAAACCAAGTCAAAAGAAACAAGAAAGACACGAACAGTAAAAGTGGGACTACAGTGGGGAATCAGCTTTTACAAAGAGGCTTGCTTACTTAAACAAATCATCTTTGATATGTACCTATTAAAAAATGCCTCATCTGATTATTTATGAAAAGTTTCTGGTGCAATCTAAATGGAAAAAGGGCATGCTGAATATGTTTTTAAAATTTTGATTGTGACATCATAGTAGTAAAAACTCCTTGACCTTCATTCAATGGCCCTGCAGTAAAATACAATGTAAGGAAGCAATATCATCTTTATTCTATTACCTAGAGATACTTAACTAAGCTATAAAACTATAAAGATAGACAACGGGCTGAAGTCTCTCTATTTTTCAAGAGTGCTTGTTGCACAAATATATATATTATACTAGCTGGGTTTCCCGTTCGATGAACGGACTCAAAAGAATCGGTCGTCAAGTCATTGTGGGATCAGTGCACGCACTCTTTGTGAACGGAAGCCTCACTTGTTTACAATGTCGTCTTAGAAGACGGACTTTCCCAAGATTAAATCTAAACGAAACTAATGAAAAACTGAGAATTAAACTACAGTGACTTCATACTCCTCAGTAAAACTGTGCACCCTTTAAATGATTCTGAACCACTGTTAATTTTTTCAAATTCGAAAGTTAAGTGGTTCCGAAGTTTTAGGCGGCCAAAGTGACGAACTTTCACAAATATAATATGTATAGATATGTATATCTACTGTTTAGTGTAGTGTAAGGCTGAGGCATATATGTGAGGCAGCGTGGTGGAATCAGGCTCTCGTCAAAATTATCAAAGTGAAGAAACTTGCATTTTTCCGCAGGTTTGTGATTTTTTATCAAATTTTGGTTTTTTGGCTCAACACCTTTCATGCCCATTAAAGTACTCATTTCAGTGAGGATTTTTCTGAAAAACGTTGATTAAAGGAACAAAAAATGTAAATTTTCAGTTACCACGGACTATTAAGCTAAGGAAATAACCAATCTTTAGAGGCCATTTTCTCACTAATTTTACTTCTGAAAACAGGTGACCCCATCTCCTTCATCCAAACATCTCGACTTGTACTCAAGATAAATGGATATTTTTTTCATTGAAATAAAGACAGGTGAACAAGCTTTAAGATGACACCAATAACTCTACATGCCCAAAAATTGATGAGAGCCTGATTCCACCACGCTGCCTCACATAATATATATACAGTTGTGAAAAGTAATGTATGACAGAGTCTTACACAGAGCATTCGTTGTACATATATATATATATATATATGTGAGGCAGTGTGGTGGAATCAGGCTCTCGTCAATTTTTGGGCATGGAGAGTTATTGGTATCATCTTAAAGCTTGTTCACTTGTCTTTATTTGGATGGAAAAAAATATTCATTTATCTCGAATACAAGTCAAGATATTTGCGAATGAAGGAGGTGGGGTTACCTGTTTTCAGAGGTAAAATTAGTAAGAAAATGGCCGTCAAAATTAGTTATTTCCTCAGCTTAAGAGTTGGTGGTAACAGAAAATTTACATTTTTTGTGCCTTTTATCAACATTTTTCAGAAAAATCCACACAGAACTTAGTTCTTTAATGGGCATGAAAGGTGTTGAGCTAAACAACAAAAATTTGATAAAAATTCACAAACCTGTGGAAAAATGCACTTTGATAATTTTGACGAGAGCCTGATTCCACCACGCTGCCTCACATATTTAAGACGAAGGGATTGAACTGACTGTCCTCAATCATTCTGCAGATTGATCTCCCGAAATTTGTAGAGCTGAAGAAAGACAAAAAGAAAGAGAACAGGACCCCAGATGAAATTCGGATGGAGATGAAAAAGGAGGGACGTCTGCCGCCTCGATTTCAGCAAGATTTGCCCATCAATACATCATGCACTCGTAAGTATTCTAGGTATATTTTTGTCCCCGTCATTTTATGCAAGAAAAATTATGAAATTATGAAAAATGAACCCAAAAATGTGAAATTATGCGACTCTGTTAATTTTAACCAAGAATGATAAAGGAAAATAATTAGAAATTATGCAAAACATGATCAAATTTTGCTAAATTGTGCGGGGTGCATAAAACCACGGGGACAGATATTTGTGGCATTTAGAAAGTGGAAGGAGGTGTAAATGTTACAGTGTCATGCCTAGTAAACCTATGGGAAAATAATATTTTCTGATTATTATTGATATTTATTTTTTATTGCCGTAGTTTTTATTATTATTAGAATATGATTATTATTATTACCGTTTCATTGTTATTGTTATATATTGTTGTTATTATTATTATTGTTGTTGTTATTATTATTATTATTATTTTTATTATTAGGCCCTATTACTATTATTATTATTATTATTATTAGGCCCTACTATTATCATCATTATATTATTATTATTCCTATTGTTATTGTTGTTATTTTACCTGTCATCACCTCCACTATTTCAGTTGTTATTGTCATTATAATTATCGTTATCACTTTCATTATTCCTAGTGTTATTGTCATTACAAATTACGATTATCATTATCACTACTTTCATTATGACTATGTTCTTATCAGCCCAGGCATCACACAGTTACTTTTTCCGGTTGTTGTGTTTTGTAATTTTGTTTTGACCAGTTTAGAATTGTTTCTGTATTTGGTTTTTCTCCTTTTTTATGGCGTTAACCGTCCTATTTTGTGGCTCTCTTCTGAACAAAGGCTCCGTCATCGAACCGTACAAGCCAAAAGATGGGGATGGACGACAGACAGAAATTCTAACCTCAGTGAGTAGCGTAAACTGTTTTTCCATTGCTTGACACAAATACATATGTGAGGCAGCGTGGTGGAATCAGGCTCTCGTCAATTTTGGGGCATATTGAGTTATTGGTATTATCTTACTGCTTGTTCATTTGTCTTTCTTTCAATGAAAAAATTACCCATCCATCTTCAATAGAAGTGGAGATGTTTTGGATTGAAGGAGGTGGGGGTCACCTGATTCAAGAGGTAAAATTAGCGAGAGAATGGCCGCCAAAGCTTGGTAGATTCCAAAGCTGGAGAGTCCATGGAAACTGTACATTTATATTTTTGTGCCTTTAATCAACGTTTTCGGTGAAATCCTCAAAGGAATGTGTTTGTAAATGGACATTAAAACTGATGAGCCAAAAAACAAAAATTTGATCAAAATTGCCAAACAGGGAGAAAACTGCTGTTTTATTTGATTTCATTATTTTTGACGAGAGCCCGATTCCACCACGCTGCCTCACATATGTGTCACGACGCGGTTGAATCAGGCACTTGACAATTTTTGGGTATATGGAGTTATTGGTAGCGTTATTAAGGTTGTTCATTTGTCTTGCTTGGGATAAAAAAATTACCCATCTATCTTGAATAGAAGTCGAGATATTTACAATTGAAGGAGGTGGGGGCTCACCTGGTTTCTGAGGTAAAATTAGCGAGAAAATGGCAGCCAAAGTCGGGTGTCTTACATATCTTGAGAGACCTTAGAAACAAATAATTTACATTTTTTTGTGCTTTTTATCAACCTTTTTCATTGAAATCTTCACAGAAATTTTTTTTCCATAGATATGAAAGTTGTTGAACCAAAAGACAAAAATTTGAAAAAAAAAATAGCCAAACACGCCAAAATGCCTATTTCTCTGCTTTCATTATTTTGACGAGCGCTTGATTTCACAACGCTGCCTCACATATGTCTCTGTGAAATATTGGATTTTTCTGTAAATGGGTTTTCATGATAAACCTTTTGCGTCATTGCTTTTTGTTTAAAAAAAGGGAACATTTCTTGGAAATATCAATAAATTCATGAAGCAATTTTCAAACATTTTGTTTTTTGGATCTCATGAAACTCTAATTGAAAGTACAATAAACTTCCCTGATTCTTATCTTGTATCCCCCTATCTGATCTATCTTGTTCTGTTTTATCCTATCTGTCTTTTCTTTTTTCTTTTTTTTTTCATTTGTCTTTGCTTTGTCTATATTTTATCTTTGATCTTTTTGCTTTCTCATCTTTTCCATATTGTCCTAATTTATTTTTTCATTGTGTATATATATATATA
>NW_004797327.1:55440-58162 GCF_000002075.1 Aplysia californica | reverse complement strand
CCCCACCCCCATAAAGTCTGGGTCTCTCTCTCTGCCTAGGGTTGGGCCAATATTTTTTTTCCTCTTTATTTTATCTGATCTCAGCATTCTCACCTTGTCCCGTCGTTGTACGTACTTGCGTCCTGACTGTGACTCACACGAACCAACTGTCTCGGTGGGGGGATGGCGGGTGCTCTTGTGTGGTTTGCTTCTTCTTTCCTATCAAACATCTATCATCCTTATCTCCCCTTCATCTTTTTTCTTGTTTGTTACTCTCTTGTAACAACACCTCTAATCTTCTGGCGCTCATATGACCTAATGCAGTTGCGAGCGCCGAAAAACCTTTACTAAAACTCAAAAAGAACAAACTGTCTCGCCTCGTCTCGACAGGGTATCTCGGACAACGTGTCGAGAATGGTTCAGGGCACCAAGTCTCTGAAACACGTGCGGAAACTGAAGAAATTTGAGGACTTTGTGGAGTCGGAGTTTGCCGAACAGGCTCAGAATATTGTGATCGAGACCCACGACTTGTTGCAAGAGTGAGTGCCTTTCTCGAGATATTCAGTTTTTGAAAATATTTTTTCAGAGAGGAATAAAAAAAAAAAGGAGAGGGAGGGAGGGCGGCTTCTTTTCTTTTTTTTCTTTTTTTTTTTTTTCTTTCATATTTTTATGAGGGAAACAGAAACTTGGAAGTCCAAAAGGTAACTCCAATATCTGCTGCACAAAATTTTTGTGAGTTTTTGTAACACTCTCACTTCATGCCGGTGGAAACTATTTTGAAGAAACTCTTCCAAAAAAAAAAATTGACCCTGGTAGCTCTGTAAAACTAGTTAAAACAAGTAAATTTTTAGCGCGTATCAGTTGATTAAAAAAAATAATAGTATATTATTGTCAGTGGTGATGGATTATGACAAATGTTTTTTTTTTCTTTCTTATTTTTCTTTTCTTTTTTTTTTTTTTCTTTTTTTTTTCTTTTTCCGATCCAGCGGCCATTTGGGTTCTAGCCCTTCGGTCTGTCGATATGGCAAAAAATTGATAGGTTTTAATCAGCTGTGCTTTGTCGCTGTATAGAGTGTTTCCGATGACTTCTTATTTTTCAAAATGCAAGTTTAACCTTTTTGAACCCTGGCCCCCTGAACACACCTGGCCCTATTCCTCAGGGTTCCGGAACAAAAATTGAAGAAATTTGAGTTGGGTTAGTGGACACATGCTGTAGTAGTGAAAACTGGGGTTAGGTTACTATGTTTTTACTATTAAAATGTCTTACCTTACTTCAGAATCAGTCAATGCTTTCATGCTTCTGAATTTATCATGAGGGCTATCAGTCTGAGGGCAGGCCTGTCAGCCCTATATATCGGGTTTTCCGGTCATAGATGTTCACGAACCAGCCCTATATATATCGGGCTTTCGGGTCATAGACATTCACGAACCAGCCCTATATATATCGGGCTTTGGGGTCATAGACATTCACAAGCCAGCCCTATATATATCAGGCTTTCGGGGTCATAGACATTCACAAGCCAGCCCTATATATATGTATATATATATGGGGCTTTCGGGCTCAAATGGTTAAATCTTCGATTTACAAGACTTGATGTCTTTATTTGTGCTATTGTATTATATAATTATATGTATATATATATATATATATAAATAAACTATCTCGATTTTTTTTTTCGACCTTGGTTCTTTTTCCCGGCAGCGTGTACAAGAACCAAGAGCGTCTGCACGAGCTGGTGACTGAGAAAGCGTTCCCGGTGAGTGTTGTGTGTTGTGTTGACGTGGTGTGTTGTGTGGTGTGTTGGCGTGGTGTGTTGGCGTGGTGTGCTGGCGTGGTGTGCTTGTGTTGTGTGCTGATGTGGTGTGCTTGTGTTGTGTGCTGGTGTGTTGTGTTGGCGTGGTGTGTTGGCGTGGTGTGCTGGTGTGGTGTGTTGGCGTGGTGTGCTGGTGTGGTGTGCTGGCGTGGTGTGCTGGTGTGGTGTGCTTGTGTTGTGTGTTTGCATGGTGTGCTATCAATAATTGATATTCTGTCCCTTTTCCAATAATTTCTTCAAAAGATTACCTTTCATCCATTTTCAACAATAATTGAATGTCTATTCATTTTTCTATAATTTCTGCAAAAACTGACCTTTCATCCATATCCCAATCCTTTCTACAATAATTAAATATCTGTTAATCTTCCAATCCTTTCAACAATAACTGAATGTCTGTTAATTTCCCCATCTTTTCAACAATGATTGAATGTCTGTTAATTTCCCCATCTTTTCAACAATGATTGAATATCTATTAATTTCCCCAATCCTTTCAACAATAATTAAATGTCTGTCCATTTCCCAATCCTTTCAACAATAATTGAATATCTGTTAATTTTCCCAATCATTTCAACTAAGATAAAATGTTTGTTAATCTCCCAATCCTTTCAACAATGATTAAATGTCTGTCCATTGTCCCATCCTTTCAAGAATGAAATGAATGTCTGTTAATTTCCCCAATCCTTTCAACAATAATCAAATGTCTGTCCATTGTCCCGCTCCGCCAGGAAATGGTCCATGGGATGGAGTCGAAGACGATGCGCTGGCGGTTCGTGGAGTCAGTGGAGCCGCCCAAGGTGGTTCAGATTCGCGTGGAGGAGATGATCACACAGGACAACCTGTTTGCCCAGGTCACAGTTCGCATGCACACCAAACAGGTGAGAGACGGGGGGAGATGGAGTGGGGGGGTGAGGGGTATGTGTGTATGTGTT
>NW_004797327.1:48077-53617 GCF_000002075.1 Aplysia californica | reverse complement strand
ACCAGATCCTGGCCATCTACGACCGGTTTGGCCGACTCATGTACGGAGACCCCCATCTGGCCAAGTCTGTGGTGGAGTACGTCATCATGGAGAAGTGGATCTCGGACACGTACGGGACATGGAGAATCCACGGCAAAGTCATCCCAGACGGGGCCCCGTCCAGAGACGCGCTGCTCCGCACCTACAAGGTGCCCGTGTTTGAGCCGCTGCCCCCGCTGGAGGAGAAGGAAGGAGGAGAGAAGAAGGAGGAGGGGGAGGTGGACAGAATGACGGGGGGCGGGGGTTTGAAGCCTGCCTTAGCCTGAGAGACTGCTGTGCCGTAAGCTGACAATGACGAAACGCGTTTTTTCATTTTGGTGCCAAATTTTTTTATGTGCTTTATATCGAAAGCCTGATCAGTTACCCTACTTGTGTGAAAAGAAATCAGACTGAAACTGCGACTTGTTTTTGAATAAATTAGAATTTAAATTCTGGAATGACTTTATTTTTAAATGATTGCACTGACAAAAAACCCCCATATTTTCTCGAAATTTCTCTGAAGAAAAAAAAGATGTTTTGTCATTTTACAACAGTGCTGTGGGGAATGGGTGAGGCGCCGACCCTACTGCGTGTTCAGACCAAAGATCCATGTGTGTATCCGGGCCTTTATCCGTCAAACGGATAGACCGGATTACTTCTCGTATCTCTCCACTAGTGGTCAGACTTTGACCAATTTAATTTATGATAACAGGCAGCATTTGTTTAGTGCAAATCCCCACTGGACAGCAGGCTCTGTGCACTTTACAGTCTAGATATATTCTTACCTTCTGAGCAGACCTGATAGCATTCTGAAACAACCTCAACTTCCTGGGAAGCATACAGTGCAAGCTGCTACTTTACAGACACTAACTAAGACACTAATATACTAACAAGCTCTTTCGCTGCTAATGGTCGGGTACCCTTCTCACCTGGGTGAAGTGAGGAAAATTCGTGTAAAGTGCCTTAGCGTCGGGTCTGAGTCTCAACCCCCCACCCCCAAACCCAAAACCTCACGATTACGAGCCCAATAGCCTAAGCACGCCCTGCCACATAATGGAGATCAACAGTGGTCTGTGTAGTTGGCTTTACGGTGGTCGTAAGATTTCAGGATTTCTTCGGTAAAGACCCATGGAGTTGGGCAAGTTCAGCCAAATTTTTTGAAGTACATTTTTTGTTGAAATGGTGAAACCTGATACAATATTGTACTCCCAGTTAAATTTTGATGAGAAAACGTACCAAATATAAAGAATATAAATTCAGCTTAGTTTGTCAATTCTGGAGAAATTATAAAAATGGTCCTGTCATGGGTCCTCATTTTGCCCAGGGTGAAAAAGGCACTCCCAACGAATAAACAGGTGGTGTTTTATTAACTCTATGACCCCAGTCAGCTACTGTCCATTAGATGGATGGATGGACGGGTGGATGGATGGATGAATGAGTGGATGGATGGATGAACCGAAGGAAGGACGGACGGACTGATGCGGATCTTTGGTCTGAATGCCTCACTAGCCCAAGAAACTGCTGTGGAAGTGAGTGGGTATGGTTTCTGGGTTTTGGGTTGGGTTTCAGCTTTTTTATGTGTGGACGATGTCTGTCAGTTGGTTTGTGGAGTAGTATTATTTATGGTTTTGTTTGGAGAAAAGATTTGATTGTTTGTAGAAGTTGGAAATGTGATGAAGATTTTGACAGTGACATGTTGAAAGTTTGAAAATAGAGTGATAGGTAAATTAGATTTGGAAGAGAGAGAGAGGGAGAGAGTGTGTGTGTGTGTACGTGTCTGTTTGTGTGTAGTGAGAGAGAGAGAGAGAAATGCAGAAGTAGAATAAGGGGAGCTTATTTAGAGAGACGGAGACAGAGAGAAAGAGACAGAAACAAAGAGAGAGAGTCAGAGAGACAGAAACAAAGAGAGAGAGACAGAAACAAAGAGAGAGAGTCAGAGAGAGAGAGAGATTATTTACAAAATAAGTCTGAGGTAATGATATATGTCTCTGTTTTTTGGTCTCTCAAACTCAACAAAGGTCACTTCGTTTTTGTTTTTGTGTCCCAATATTGCAAAAACTTGGAGGAATAAAAGTGGCTATTGCTTCGACCTCTTCTGACTCCTGGCTTTTTTAAATCTTAAAAACCGTTTAGATATGTTTTACATGTATTTTGTTTTTGTTTCGTTCTTGGCTGAGGAGATTTAGCCAAATGTTTCGTCTCATTGTCTGTGAAGAAAGTGGGTGGTTGGCGGGTGCTCTGGTGAGGTTTGCTCCTTCTTTCCTATCAAACATCTATCGTCCTTATCTCCCCTTCTTCTTTTTCATGTTTGTTACTCTCTTGTAACACCTCTTATCTTCTGGCGCTCATATGACCTTATGCAGTTGCGAGCGCCGTAAAACCTCTACTAAAACTAAACTAAAACTGAAGAAATTATGTCACGACGCGGTGGAATCAGGTGCTCGTCTAGTTTTGGGCTTCTTCTTTCCTGTCAAACATCTATTGTATTTATCTCCCCTCCTCCTTTTTTGTGTTTGTTACTCTCTTGTAACACTTCTAATCTTTGGCACTTTTATGACCTTATTGTGTTGCAAATGTCGTAACACTCTTACTAATACTAAAAGTTGACAGAAAAAAAAAATAAATTTTTGGGCATGTAGAGTTATTGGTACGTGTATCATCTTAAAGCTTGTTCATTTGTCTTCCTTTGGATGAAAAAAATATCCTATTATCTTGAATAGAATTTGATGTATGTATTTGCGAATGAAAGAGGTGGAAGTCGCCTGGTTTCAGATTTTAAATTAGTTTTAAAAAATGCCATCAAAGAAGATTTATTTCCTTAGCTCGAGAGTCTGCTGACAGAAACTGAAAATTTACATTTTTCGTTCCTTTAAGCAACATTTTTCCGTAAAATCGACACAGAAATGTGTTCTTTAATGTGTTGTGCCAAGAAAGGAAAATTCGATAAAAATTCACAGACCTGTGGAAAAATGCCTGTTCACTTTGATTATATTGACGAGCGCTGATTTCACCACGCTGTGTGAGTGGGTGGTTGGCAGGTGCTCTGGTGTGGTTTGCTTCTTCTTTCCTATGAAATATCTATCGTCCTTATCTCCCCCTTCTTCTTTTTCATGTTTGTAACTCTCTTGTTGTAACGCCTCTTATCTTCTGGCGCTCATATGACTTTATACAGTTGGGAGCGAAGTAAAACCTCTACTAATGAATGTCACGTCCTGTTGCAAGACAAGAAACCTACTGGGTACAGCTGACATAAACTATCTGAGGGGATGCAAGATAATTAAATAAGAATATCTTATTTTTTAATAAATTGATTTTTGAAATTAGAAAATAGAAAAAAATAATAATAGTAATTAATGCATTATATATGTGTAATAATTATATTATAATAATACTAATAATACTTATAATATTACTAATACAGTTGACTCCACTTGGGTTGAACTAGTTTGAGTTGATCTTCGGTTAAGCTGTCCCTCTGATGACGTAGATAAGGCAGCCCGACCAAGGGAGATAACCAAGAAAATGTGATTTTAAGCAGAAAAGTCGCAAGACTTTTGACGTTTCCTTTAAAGTTTCCACTTAAAGGAAAGGTCTGAAGTCTTGGAAACTATCTGTCCAAAACCTAATTAATTCGGTTATCTCCCTTTGTTGACCCACTCATCTACGTCATCAGAGGGACATTCATGCAGCGCTTTGTGTTCCCGAATGTGTGATTCTGTTTGTTTGTCTGTATTTCTTCACCCAACCATGAGCTTGAAAATATTGAGGATCTTGGACTACAAAATATTGGGGTAGTTTGAAAAACTATTTGGGTTGAGCTAAAAAATATTAAGGATGACCTAGAAAATGTTAGGGATGAACTAAAAAATACTGGGGATGAGCTAAACCACATTACAGATGAGCTAGAAAATAATGGGAATTAGCTAAAAATATTAAAGATGAGCTAAAAAATACTGGGGATAAGCTGTAAAATATTAGGGATGAGCTAAAAAATACTGTGGATGAGCTAAGAAATATTATGGATGAGATAGGAAACACTGGGGATGAGCTAGAAAATATTACGGATTAGCTAGAAAATGTTAGGAATCAGCTAGAAAATATTTGGGACGAGTTAGAAATTATTAGGGTAGAATTAAAAAATACTGGGGATGAGCTTGAAAATATTGCGGATAATCTAGAAAAAACTTGGAAATATTGGGGATGAGCTAGAAAACAATGGGCATGGAGCTAAAAATACTGGGGATGGAGCTAAAAATTAGTGAGGAATATTTGGGATGAACTAGAGAACACTGGGGAACATTGGGGCCTGAACCAGAAAATACTGGGGATGGATCTACAAGATATTGGGGAGGAACTAGAAAATACATAGGAACACTGAGGATGAGCTAGAAAAAACTGTTAATGAACTTGAAATTATTAGGAATGAATTAGAAATAAATAGGGATGAGATAAAAAAAAAAATTAAAAATGATTTATAAAACAATAGGAATGATCTAGAAAATAATGGGCAATATTTGAGATGAGCTAGAAAATCCTAGGGATGAGTCGGAAAATTTTAGGGATGAGCTAGAAAATAGTGGGGATGGTCTAGAAAATACTGCGGATGTGTTAGAAAATACTAGGGATGAGGTAGAAAATACAAAGTATGGAGCTAGAAAATACTGAGGATGAGCTAAAAACTATAAAAGATGAGCTAGAAAATACTGGGGGTGAGGTAAAAAACATTCAGGAGGAACTAGAAATGAGCTGGAAAATATTAGGGATGAGCAATAGAAAATACTGAGGATGGGCTAGAAAATATTGTGAATGTGATTTTTTTTTAAATATTGGGGATGACCTTGGCTAAAAATATTGGGGATAAGATAAAAGCAAGAAAACCCCCCCAAAAAACCCCCAACAAAGACAACAAAACTAAGAAAAAGAAAAGATTCACACATTCAGAAAGAAAACGCACAAGCTGTCCCGCTGATGACGTAGATAAGGTAGCCCGATCAAGGGAGGTAACCAAGAAAATGTGATTTTAAGCAGAAGAGTCGCTAGACTTTTGAGGTTTTCTTTAAAGTTTCCACTTAAAGGAAAGGTCTGAAGTCTTGGAAACTATCTGTCCAAAACCTAATTATTTCGGTTATTTCCCTTGGTGGGCCCACTCATCTACGTCATCATGCAGGGACATTCATGCAGCGCTTTGTTTTCCCGAATGTGTGATTCTGTTTGTTTGTCTGTTTGTTTGTATTTCTTTACCCCCAACCCACCCCACCCCACACACCCTTTCCCCGTCCCTCTTTTTTTTCCAAACTTCTTTGTATAACTTTTTAAATTCTCTCTGTCATTGTTTCTTACGTCCACTATTTCTTTTACTTGTGTGTGTGTGTGTGTGTGTGTGTGTGTGTGTGTGTGTGTTTGTGTGTTTGTGTGTGTGTGATTGTGTCTGTTGAAGGGTAAATAAAAACGATAGAGAGAGCTAGGAAAAGAGTGTAAGAGAAAGAGAGAGCGAGAGAAAGAAAAAGAGAAAGAGTGAAAGG
>NW_004797327.1:37770-47977 GCF_000002075.1 Aplysia californica | reverse complement strand
ACACACACACACATCTATGTATGCTATGTATGTATACACCCAAGCGTGAAAATACGCACATAAACAGACACACAAACACACTCACATACACACAAAAGGACTTAAAACACTTGCAGGCAAAGAGGGTAGAATTTCAGTACTCATAAAAGATTTTATTATTGTTTTGTCTATGCTTTTAAGAAGGGACTTGAGAAGGAGAGCAAGCCCCATCATGGAGGGCCCAGACAACAGTATCAGTAACAAACACAAACAAGGGACGAGACGAGAGTATCAAACACATACAACATACGAAGGTATCAGTTACACAAACAACAGATAAGACGAGGGTATAAAAAACACATACAACAGACGAGGGTATCACTAACGAACAACGGATGAGACGAGAGTATCAAACACAAACAACAGTCAGACGAAGGTATCACTAACACGAACAACAGATGAGACGGGTGTATCAAACACATACAACAGTCAGACAAAGGTATCACTAACACGAACAACAGACAAAAATATCCCTAAACATGAACGATGGACGAGACAACGAGGTATCACTAACATCAACAAAGTGTTCATTGTTAATCAATATTGTCGTTGTTATTATCAAGAACTGACGAATTACAGCTGGGCACAGGAGTTCATTATGCAACAAACAAACAAAACAAAACAAAACTTTGTATAAATTTGAAGTAACAACTGATGAAGGCATGCACGCCGGCCACGACACTCTCTCATCTTTCTTTTCACCGTCATTCATCTGGTAAAATTATGGTAAAACAAAGATATTGTGTAACAAGGCACCGCCTGCATGCGTGGTGCTAAGGCTAACTCATGATATTATACATTGTTTCTCAACACGACATGCTAAAAAGATGTAAATGTAATGCACATTAATTATAAAAGGTCTCTATATATTTATGCATCTCAATACAATGTAACAAATTTAACATTTTTGTTATGCGTAAAAAGATGTTATGTGTACATTTCCCAACACAATGAGAAATACATGACTCACACAAAGCCAGTTGTGTGTACTGTCAGAAAGCTGATCACATGTAATAAGCCCAGGCAGAAACATTAAAAAAAATTTAAATTAAAAAAAAAAAGTTTCATTCTTGTAACAATTGTATCAAAATTATTTAGGCTTATCTTTTCTAGCTTCCCCCCCCCCCCCCCCCCAACATTAAAATTCAAATTTCAAGAAAATATTTCTGGAACACATACAACTAAAATGACGGATTAATTAAGAAAGCGTACTTTAAAAATTAAAAAAAAAAAAATTTTTAAAATTGGGGCTTACAACATCTGAAGAGCTGGCTGAAAGTACGCTTCTCATATCATTGTGAAAGATGTAACATACAAAGTCTCATGCGTCATTCAGCACATTGTAAAAGATGTAATACAAATATAACAGTCTTATGCGTATAAAAGATGTAAAGGTAGACTTTGACGACATAATGAACAGAAACACACTGGGTAACAAACAACACGAGTCGACAGTGCCCAGATTAAGCAGCTGTAGGCCCGTCGGTTGTCACAGGAAAAGAACGAGACATCATGAAATATGTACACTATAAGCTCTTCTTACACTTTGATACTAAGGACCAGATTTTTTTCCTTTTAATGTAGGATCTAAGCAATATTGTCGTAAACTATTTCTGGTAAAAATTGGAACTGCGAATCAAATTAATTAGTGAAAAAATCATCAAATTTTAAGCTACTCGTCCTTATCATCTGATGTGGATACAAGTGAATAACTTTTGTACCATAAATAATATTCTACCTCCTGTGTAAGTAATTCGGATCAATTTTGAGACAAATAGAAGAACATTCTATTTCGCACAGCTGTTTTGCTTCTATTGATCGAAAAGAAATTGCACTGAGCATTCAAATTCTTTATTTTAAACCCGTTCAGGTTTCTATCTTTCTTGCAGGGCTCCATCTGAGTCTCAAAAACTTGGATGAAGTATCAAGTCGGCAGCCGCTGAATATTTATTCAAAATCAGAAAGCTATTATGAGCCGGGACTTCATTTTAATTTTTCATCTCGAGACTAAAAATGGTGGAGAACACATTACAGAAGAGTAAGAAACAGGTTGTGTAAATTCCAGTTTCACTGGCGATAATACAACTATTAATTGTTATTAATCATAACACAGTGATTATTATGCGTGTGAGGGTATGAGCGAGTGGTATTATGAAATGTAAACAGTTCCATCCCCTCAATGGTAGAGAAAGTGTAAAACACAAATCACTTTGAACACAGTTTTCACCGTCTTATGCAATACTGCGCTGCTTAGGATATAGAAGATTTATATTATGATGAGAACAAATTTTTCAGCTTATCGTTGTTGCGTTCACAAGTTTTGGAATGGAAATTGGACGTTTCATTATTGCCAGTCTCCTTCAGCAGTTATGTGTTGTCGTTTGAATCTCAAGAACGTTGAAGAAAGATGAAAGCGAACGAACGTGCACAGACAAACATTGTACAACAGATCTAGCTCAGCGGTCAAGCATTATACGTAGCCTACTATCAGCACATTTTGTCAGCAAGCAATTCAAATGTTATAAGCCCAAAGTGCAAAATTTGTCAGGAAAGAGAAAAAAATTTTTTTTTCCACTTTTCTTAAAAATTGTACCTGCATTGTTATTTATTTTTTTGGGTCTTTTTTTTTCAACATTTAGAATTTAAGTTCGACATAAGTATTTCTTGAACGCATGCAACCAGTACCAACGATTAAAATACTAATTTAAAAAAAAACAACAATTAATGGGCTTAGTGCATCTGAAATGCTGGCCGACGATTTATTTTTCATCCTTCATTTTCAATAACGTCAAAAAACCCACCAAGTTCTGCAGTAAAATTTACAGAGGGCAAGACAATACCCAGATCAGAAACAAAAAACAAACAAAAACCAAACCCCCAAAAAACCCAACACCCCCTCCCCCCCCCCCCCCCCATCCAACAACAAAAAAAGCTAACCAAAAAAAAAATCTCTGCCGCGAGAAGATAAGTGGAAATCTATAACAAGTAGCAGTGAGAGATTTCTCTTGGTCTGGATTTCTAAACAGAGTAGCACTATTATCATTTTATGACTCAGATAAGACTCAGTTATGACACAAATATAACTCAGTTTGGATTCAAATATGACTCAGTTATGACACAATTATGATTCAGTTATGACATAATTATGACATAGAAGATTTGTGTTTAGCAATCAAGATATAAAAAGCAGTCCATCATCAACAGTGTAGTGAAAATTTGACCACAGCATCTAGCAAAATCAGCAGGTGGGGTAAGCACAGATGGCTGGTTTCTCAAATAAAACACACAACTACAAGCCAACACCGATGAATAAGGAGGAAAACGTTTTTGTAAAATTACCCAAATTTCACTAAAGTGTCGTTTTCATAAAACATACAGCATATTTCACTCTTTAAAGGACTCTTGCTTCTATTGAGCACCTCACAAAATTATGTTGTGCATGTATTTACATCATATTCAAGGAATATCTTTGCCATATTTATGCAAGAATTAGATCACATCTAAGCCATATTTATGCAGTTTTTTAATCACATCTATGCCATATTTATGCAATTTTAAAATCACATCTATGCCATATTTATGCAATTTTAAAATCACATCTATGCCATATTTATGCAAGAATTAGATCACATCTCAGCCATATTTATGCAATATTTTAATCATATCTATGTCATATTTATGTCACAATTACAACAAATCTTTGCTATATTTATGTCACATTTGAATCATATCTGTGCCATATTTATGTGATATTGCATGGAGTCTATCAGCCTCATGAGTCGTCTATCACTAACCTTCGGTTGTTACGGACAGATAACGTAAAATGATACGTAAAATTTGCCGACAGCAAACAAAAGCTATCTGGGGACATCTCTAAAATCTTAAAAAAATTTTGTTTGTAAGCCTAATTACGGCGTTGAAAATATCTCATGTTTTAAAACAACTCTCTTTCTTCGTGCAATATTACACGTAATTTCCCTCTTCAAATATTCAATTCTGTGGAAAGGAAAAGCATAGGAAGAAAAAGAATTATAGTCCGTTCACTTTCTTGTGCCCATATGTTCACTGCTACATCTCATTGTGCCCATTTGTTCACTGCTACATCTCATTGTGCCCATTTGTTCACTGCTACATCTCATTGTGCCCATATGTTCACTGCTACTTCTCATTGTGCCCATATGTTCACTGCTACATCTCATTGTGCCCATTTGTTCACTGCTACATCTCATTGTGCCCATATGTTCACTGCTACTTCTCATTCACCACTTGACTCTGTGCACCGGATGGAAATTTACACACGAGTTTGAAATGTTCACAACGTACTGTCAGAAATATTTCTTTTCCCACCAAAAATGGAAGCCGCTATTGATTTAGTCTTTTCATGTACTGTATTTAGAATGGTTTACAAAGCCAGGTACATTTTTGTTAAAAAACGATGACAATTTGATACCAGTGCTCTCATTTATTTCACCACAATTTTTTCCCCTCTGGCCTACTCTCCCATCCCCAAAATGTGTTTTGTTTCAATAAGTTTGGTAAGCGTTTTACAGCGCTTGCAATTGCATAAGGTCATATGAGCCCAAATACATGTTTAAAAATAATATTAATGTCTATATATCTTTGCTACTGTAAAATGGAATTTTCAGGTCAGGAATCTTGTGATATTCCAAAAATATCAAAAGAAGACCTCGTTTTGAATAAATCTTTCAACGTGTAGATTAAGAGACACGGACATCTTACAGTCAGACAAAATGTCGTGATTTGTGCAAAAAAACCTGGGCAATAAACCTGACAGTTTTTGAGAAAATTGTAAGAAACTAGGATCTGAGAAAGTGAACAGACTATAGTAGCAGACTATAGTAGCAGACTATAGGAACAGACTATAGTAGCAGACTATAGGAACAGACTACAAGAGCAGACTATAGGAACAGACTATAGGAGCAGATTATAGGAACAGACTACAGGAGCAGATTATAAGATCAGACTACAGGAGCAGACTATAGGATCAGACTACAGGAGCAGACTATAGGAACAGACTACAGGAGCAGACTATAGGAACAGACTACAGGAGCAGACTATAGGAACAGACTACAGGAGCAGATTATAGGAACAGACTACAGGAGCAGACTATAGGAACAGACTATAGGAGAGACATCATTCCTTCTGCTCCTGATGATCCCCTTATAGTTGTCTCAAAGTTTTATTTCCATACACGTTGGACCGTTGAAGTAAAAAAATAAACAGAACATAATCACAAGATTGTTGAATGACACCCTTACTTATTTGTTTTACCTATACACAGAGCACCAATGACAAGAAGTTTACAAGATAAATTTTATATATATAATATTTTGCTTTGCATAGCCAGAGAGTTCAACAAAATGTAGGTCAACAAAGATATCCAACATAGAAGCATGGGAGAAATTTGAAAGGGGAGAAAATTAAGCATGGCACTGAGACAGCTTCAGTCTTGACGTATGGTTCCAAACATCGGTAACAACACGGGCATTATAACGGGGAGAAAATACACTCTTCAAAAAAAGAAATGCATAATCCTGACCCGTACTTTGTCCCCGCGGTTTTAAGCAAAAAAAATTATGAAATTATGCAAACTGAGCCCAAAAAAGTGAAATTATGCGACTCCGTTAATTTTAACAAAGAATGATAAAGGAAAGCAATCAGAAATTATGCAAAAAATGATCAAATTTTGCAAAATTATGCGAGGTGCATAAAACCCTGGGGACAGCCATACATCTGGGCTCTCATCATTTATAGGTACACACGACGTGAATTGCGAGAGTTGGTTTTTTTGGGTTTTGTTTTGTATTCAGTAGTACTGTGAGTTGCTCTCTTGACCTGGTTTAAAATCTCACCCTCTGTGTCCCCTGTGGCCAAGCTGTGCATTTCTTTATTTTTTTCATTTTTTTTTTAAAAGTATAATCGATGGCCGAGTGCAAGAAGTGACTATATCTACTTTTGGTCGAAATGCAGTTATCAATACGGGTAGTGAGATTTTAACGTAAGCCTGTCTTTTACCTCAGTAAATATCGAAGCCCTACTTTAATTCGGGAGCCAATCAAGATAATATAAAGATTTTTTTTTCGGACTAGATCTACATTATAGAGATTTCTAAATCATCAAAATTTCTAACTCGTTTTTGTCGAAACTGTGAAAACTGGATACAGTCACTTTTTGCGGTCAACCGCTGAAATATTGTAGCTGCAGGGTCAGGGAGGAGTAAAAATGTTTGCAATCTTCTTTCCTCACCCTGTGAAGGTGTTGCCTATTCTTTTTTTAGCAGTGGTGATGATATTATAAATGAGGCAGCGTGGTGGAATCAAGCTCTCGTCAAAATAATCAAAGTGAAGAAACCTGCATGTTTCCGCAAGTATGTGAATTTTTATATAATTTTAGTTTTTCGGCTCAACACCTTTCATGCTCATTAAATTTCTGGGTGGATTTTTCTGAAAAGCGTTGATTAAAGGCATAAAAATGTAAATCTTCAGTTACCATGGGCTTTTAAGCTAAAAAAATAACTAATCTTTCGCGGCCATTTTCTCACTAATCTTACCTCTGAAAACAGGTGACCGACTTGTGTTCAAGATAAATGGATATTTTTTTCACCCAAATAAAGACAAGTGAACAAGCTTTAAGATGATACCAATAACTCTACATGCTCAAAAATTGATGAGAGCCTGATTCCACCACGCTCCCTCACATATTATATAGAGAAGTGACTCATTTTGAGGTACTGCTGAACAAACACTCACTGTCGAACGAGCGATACCTCGACCCAGCTCTTTCATGAACACAAAAGTATATTGTGCAGAAGCTTCTAGATGTGGTACCAGATTATTATGCTCAGCATACAGAACTTGGGGGATAGGTCGTAGCTACAAGTCAACAAATCTTTACCCAAACAAGTAAAGGAAGGATAGGCTAGCTTCAAAGCAGAACACATTTCTTTTTTCTTCTCAAATGGCAGAAAAATTTGGTAAAACACATATGTGAGGTGTGCTGATAAAATGAGTTACTTCTCGCAGTCCACAAATGGAGATATTGGCTAAAAATTGATACTAGGGTCAAATTTGTAGATTTTCTATTGATGCCACATTTCTTTAGATATAACATACCTTTTATTTCATACTTATAAATTGTAAAAACTTCCCCTATAAGTGTGATGTATCTATTTCCTTAAGGCCTGAATCCGAGAAGTAACTCATTTTGTCAGCACGCTTCACATATCACATTGAGAAACAAGAACCCAGTGACCATTTTTGCACAGTGTTTCCAGTTATCTGGATTTAGTTGTCAATGCTAAAAAAAAAATATATAAAATGTATATATTTGCTTCCAAATCTTCCTTCAAAAACAGCTTTAATAATATATTAAGCAATATAATGCAAACTGTAGGAACATTCCATGTCACCTATCAACGACTTTTGTATTCCAATTGGTTGCTGTAATCAACAAAGACGTTCTACCATTAGATGAAAAATAATCCAGAATTTCCAATTTTCAAATGTTCATTTTACACGAGCCTGTCCAGATTTCTCTTTCCTAGTAGGGTGATGACATCTTTATCTTCAGAAAACATTACTGAGATAAAATACTTTGGAAGGAGGAAACGTTCCTTCAAATTTGCAGCTAAACATGAATTTGTTTGGTCATCGGTTTTCAATTCACATGGCCGAGTAAAAGTAACAAAATTAATTCAGCTCTTATTGAACAAGCTTCCAACTGTTTTAGTGAGGAGCTTAAAAAAAAAAAAGACTGTGAACACAAGCAACATCTTTCTTCAAAAAGTCTGTACAGGTACCATTTCCTGGAACCATACAGGAGACCAAAGCGCTGAAGTATATTTTGTCTGTTCTCCTTTATAAAGTTCAACACCCCTCTCTGACACCCCCCTCCTCCCCCCCCTCTCTGACAGACACCCCCCTCTCCGACACCCCCCTCCCCCCACCCCCCTTTCTTTTCCATCCTGTTCAGTTAGACATTTTCCATCACCAAACTGGGCACGCTCAGCGTAATCCAACAAGTCCGCAGCATACCTGGGTCACACATATATGTGCACAACACATACAGCATAATATCCTCTAAACTTTCTAAAATGTGCAATTACTATTTTATCTTAATTTAAAAATCTGACATAAATCTGATCAAAAGCGAGAAGACAACAGAAAGTAGTTGGTGTGTGCGTGAGTGCTTAAGGCCAAGGGTTCGAGTCTAATCATTTCAACCTAACGTTTCACCAGAGAAGAAGAAGAAATCACGGTTGTAGTCGTTCCGACACGTGTAGACATTTCACTGAACTGTGAGCAGCTGAGAGAGAGATAAAAGACACAACGTACAACGGGGATGAAAAGCCCAAAGGGAAAATTTCACATATCTTTGCGGGTCCATATTCACCTTGTGCCATGCATAGAGAAGTATGGTATATATATTAATATAATAAAGTTTTGCTTAAGCCTCTTTGTACAAACAGTTAGCGTCCCCTCCACGGTACACCAAATAGTAGCTGTAGTGAGAAAAAAAACAACAACAAGGGATAATGAAAATGATAAGGCACACAAGGCCAACAGCTAGAGGTGTGCCCGGAATGATAAGGTTCTCGCTCCACGCGGCATGGGACCGACAAACAAATGATGGAGAAGCTCTGCAAGAATAGATAGATCTATCTCTGTAAAAGCAGAGAATATTTCAACATTTTTCCAGCAAATAGGAAACAGTTCTTTCATGAAATGGTGAAACGGTATAAGTTTAACGCCCCTACCAGCATTATTAGGTTAGGTGTAATCTCCAAGTTTAACATCTAGATCCGAAAGGACCGAGCCAAATGGGAAATTATTCGCGTTAAGTGCCTTTTACAAGGACACAACATTGGACTGCAGCTATTTGCAGAAGAGACTGACAATCTGAGTACGTAACAAACAATCATTTTTACCTAATCTGTCCTGATGACTGCAATGATAACTTGTCAGACCACACACAGATGTTCATCATGTTGTGTTGTTCAAGAGTCCTGCCCAAAGGGACAAGAGACTAAAAAACGAAAATGTTAAAAGCTTCTTTAACCCATCGAAAGTCTGCAGAGAATAACTCAATCTTGTAATAACCGCGCGTAAATGAGAGTTGTTGTTGTTGTTGTTGTCGTTGTTTTCAAATCCCTTTAACTGCGAGCCTTTCGCTCATGGCAGCGCACTGCCCTCTTCACGTGAGTGAGGATAGATAGAGCCTTATCATTCTCGGTGCACCACAGCGGCACTCACAACAGACCCACTGAGAGTGAGACCATCAGCAGAATCCAAAAACTCGGAGAATCGACGTACTATGTACTACGTACAATGTTCTCCGAGGCACACTCATGACCAGTTGTTCATGGGAGCAAATCTCGAAGTGAGGACAAGAACAATGGAGTAATTACTAACTGACTGCTGCCTTTCCTAGGTCAAGGAAATTTCATTAGCACATCATGATATAAACGCATAAAAAGGTCAAAGTTCCAACAAGTGGACAATAATGATACAAATTGGCGAACACAAATTGGCTATATATATATAGAAGTAACAAAAAATAACAAAAAAACAAACTCCCATCTACTGCTGGGTTGTTAGTTAAACATACCTCTGGCACACTAGCAACATGTGTAGTGCACACCCAAGCACACATAATATTTTTAATCCACTTTACAAGTTCACAAAAAAAACCCCAAACCAAACCAACAAACAAACTTGAAACAGCTCAAAGCCATTTCAAACAATAATATCAGCAAAGTTGTCCACTCTCTGACGAGCAAGACACCTTCCACTCTCTGACGAGCAAGACACCTTCCACTTCATTAGGCCAGTTATCAAAATACTGAGTTAAAAAATCTGTGTAAAAAAACATGGATGTTTTTTCGTTCACTGTCACAGGGAAATCATAGGTTACAAGTCTACAAGACGTTCAAATGTTCAAACGTTATAATATAATTGTTTCTTACACATGATAGCTGGTGATATTCCTGAAATGAAACTGCAGTTTTTTCCCATCTCTCTCTCTCTCTCTCTCTCTCTCTCTCTCTCTCTCTCACCCACTCACTCACTCTTAATCTCTCTCTCTCTCTCTCTCTCTCTCTCTCCCCACTCTCTCTCTCTCTCCTTCCCTTTCTCCATCTCTCTCTCTC
>NW_004797327.1:31698-37670 GCF_000002075.1 Aplysia californica | reverse complement strand
GACGAGCAAGACACCTTCCACTCTCTGGCGAGCAAGACACCTTCCACTCTCTGACGAGCAAGACACCTTCCACTCTCTGACGAGCAAGACACATTCCACTCTCTGACGAGCAAGACACATTCCACTCTCTGACGAGCAAGACACCTTCCACTCTCTGACGAGCAAGACACCTTCCACTTCATTAGGCCAGTTATCAAAATACTGAGTTAAAAAATCTGTGTAAAAAAACATGGATGTTTTTTCGTTCACTGTCACAGGGAAATCATAGGTTACAAGTCTACAAGACGTTCAAATGTTCAAACGTTATAATATAATTGTTTCTTACACATGATAGCTGGTGATATTCCTGAAATGAAACTGCAGTTTTTTCCCATCTCTCTCTCTCTCTCTCTCTCTCTCTCTCTCTCTCTCTCACCCACTCACTCACTCTTAATCTCTCTCTCTCTCTCTCTCTCTCTCTCTCCCCACTCTCTCTCTCTCTCCTTCCCTTTCTCCATCTCTCTCTCTCTCTCTTTGTTTCTCTCTCTCTCAACATCTTAACATATTTGTTAGTTTGTCATTGTAACAACACTGGTGTATAATTTCATCTCTTCTTTCCTCCCTCATTTCTCTCTTCTTCCTTCTTCTTTCCATTAAAAGCTAGACTCAGGGCTTCACCTTCAAAACAATCTATCTGGGTCGAATTAAAATTATGGTATTTCACTCAAACAAAACCAGAATTCTGCAATGTCCTTACTGGTACTTCAAAGAAATATTTCAGGATGATATGCGACGTGCACTGATAAAAAGGGTTACCTAATTTTAGCCATATGAACATATTCAATTTATAAGTTGAGTTTGTACAATTCTTTAGTAAGAGTTGATAAAAGACAAATTAAACTCAAAGAAAGTGGTATCAGCAGAAAATCTACAAATCTGATCCCTGTTCTGGTTTTTGACCGGTATCTTCTTTCGTGGATTGTGAGAGGTAACTCATTTTGTCAGCACACTTCACATAATATCTGTATTTTTAAGAATGTGAAACCAATGGCTTTCCCACTTGGCCAATACCTCATGAAAGAGTCGAAAACTTAAGCCAGTAGCCATTGGTGGCGGGGAATGGGCAACGTGAACCCTACCGGAATTCCACGGTCCCAGGGCAGTTAGGTCTTTCCAGTCTCTTGAAAACTCCTAGTACCCTCCTATCCTCAACATGAATGGCCTCTTCTCAGGGTGGGCAGACAGTCCACAGACACCCCAGTCCACAAAAAGAATGTGAAAACATCTTCCTCATATTGTTGCTCTGGAAGCATGTCCATTAAAGAAACGCCCTTTCCATGATGAAGGAGAGAGAGACACAAGTTTTTCCTCAAGGCTGAGAAGAAAAAAAGGTAGATGGGCAAACCAACACAGTTTCGATGTTACGAGAACATTCTGTCTGTCTGTCTCACACACACCTCACAACGTCAGACAAGACTCAGACAAAAATCGAGTCAAATTCCAACAAAGCACCACTCAGAAAGAAGCTTAGCATCTATCTATACATTTATAACCCCAAAAAAATTATTATAAACAGCAAAAATGTACAAAAAACTTGGTAAAAAAACCGTCCATGGATCATGAGGTATGATGTGGCTGATATTACTATATCCTTGCATTGCCAGACAGCAAAGTTGTTGGTTGGGCTGAGCTCGTTGAGACGAATCTGCGGAGAAAGCGCACGCCTCCTCCAGTGGGCTATGACCAGACGTACAATCCAAAACTTCAACCCGTTGGCCTTTGTTCTTTCCACTTCCGACACGACAGAGCATTGAATAAAAGAACAGATACGTTAATATCATATCATAATCAGCATGCATTACAAAGTTTTTGGGAGAATTAAAAACCAATTCTGCAGAGAGCTGAAACCTGTTCCAGGAGACCAAAAGGGAGTACAAACAGAGCCGACTCTGACGACCAAACATTTTGTATTTTGACTCGTGGATGTCGTGCTTGGTTCTGGAGTCAAACAGCATGACTGAAAACAGCATCTTTCAGCGGGATTGACTACTTCTAAATTATGTTTTCGCTGACGTAGACATAGTTTAGATCATGGAGAAGGTGGGCTCTTTTCACTCAGCCTTTCGGCGCCCCAGCAGACAAGACAGAGATACTTGATATACCTTCACCCAGGCAGGAACTGAACCCATGAGTTTTGTGTCAACTACGAAGACACCATACTTTTATCTTGCACAAGCTTTTTTTTTTTGAGTCAAGAGACGTATAATCTACCTGTAAGATATGAAAGTTGACTTCAACAGAACCCCCGCCCCTTTTCCCTATTAAAGATTTTTAAAAACCCATTGGGAAACCAGAGGGTTCTAGCTGTGCAGAGACATTGTGTAACCTGCAGTTCAGAAACTATTCATCTCCCAGGACTCAGAGCATGCAGAAATGTTCCCAGAATTCACTTCATGATGCAGGAACGCAGGTCCTCTTCACATACGCCATCTCCTCCCTGCGCCACGATGAGACAACGGGCAATCTGGGCCATTGATCAACTTCCACCACGACCAACCTCTCCACCTTCCACAACACAGGTTGAAAGTCATTCGTTAACGCTGCTCAACTGACAACAACAACAACAACAACAACAACAACAACATTTTGACAGCCTTGTGTCAGACTCTGCCTATATGTCTTGTTTGAAAAGTGAAGCGTGACCCGACCTTCCACAGGACAGCTGATTTATTTCAGGCCGGGCATTCTTCACCTCCAGTCTTAGAGTAGTGAACAGGAAGAAAAAAAACCAACCTAACGATGACTCTGTTGGGGTCAAGGTCGCATGTTCAAAAACTTGTTTTCCTCAGCCAGCTGCGTGAGCACGGAGCTCATGTCATTGACCACCATGTTGGATGTACTCATCAGAGAGTTATAGCGGCCCGAGTTCTGGGAGGCCGTGCGCAGTGACATGGGCTGGGGGCTATACGCGATGTTCTCTTGTGATATGGAGTTGATATTATCGATGAGATTCTCTGTGGATATGGAGGTGAGGTTGTCCATAAAGTCCTCTATAGGTGGCGCTGTCGTCTCTTTACAGTCCGTTGAGCTGGTGACCTGATTGCAGCCGGGCGACATTTCCATGGGGTTGTTGTAGGGGTCGGTGTTGCGAGGGAAGGCGGCCAGGTGAGGCAGATTGGGGCTGGGGTAGGGGCCAGAGTTTGGGAGCAAGGTCGATGGGTGGTGGACGGACTGCGGCATTGTGGGCTGCATCTGGCTCGGGTGGTGGAGACCCGTAACTGTGCCGTTGTTGTTGTTGTTGTTGCTGCTGTTGTTAGTGTTGGTGTTGTTGTTAACGGCCGGGTGGCAAGGGGGTGGTCTCAGAGGCATGGGCTCGTTAGGACTGGCCATAGAGCTTCTGCCCACTGCGGGGTGACTAGGGCACGTGACCGGGTGGCCGTGGTGGCCTGGGTGTCCAGGGTACGGGTTCGGACCCCCCGCTCCGCCCATCGCCAGCTGAGATGGGGGGATCTGCATGTTGCCATTGGCCCCCGGGGGAGGGTGGGGAGGGTGGGGAGGGTAGGGAGAGTGTGGTGGGTATGCCGAGTGAGGAGGGTAGGGGTTCGGAGGCGGATGAGGCATGTGAAGAGGTACTCCAGAAGGCGGGTACATTTTGCCGGGGAATCCATCCGGCTGTGGAACTCCGGGATACGGATGCGGATTCATCATGGGACCTCGGCCAGCCATCATCTGCTGCTGCTGCTGCTGTTGTGCATGTGCTTGTGCTGGGTTCTGCTGTAAGTGCTGCTGCTGTTGCTGCTGCTGTTGCTGTTGCTGCTTTAACAGGGCTTGATTGCGACTGGCTGCCTTTGCGTTAGCTGGAATCTGAGACTGACTTATGTGTGGAACTTGCACCTGGGGGCTCGCGCGTTTTGGTCTGTGATTGGCCGGTTTCTCAGTGGATGGTGGGGCGGGGCTGAAGCCTCCGATGAGCGGGTGTCTGGGCATCATCATGCCGCCGTGACCGGCGTGGAACTGGTGGTGCTGGAAGTGAGGGGGCGGGGCTTGGGGCATGACCCCCGGAGCTGCTGACGCTGACGACTGCTGCTCGTACGCTGCTGCTGCTGCTGCTGCTGCTGCGGCCACCGCCTGCTGCTGCTGCCTCTGCTGGTGCTGCAGCTGCTGCTGTATCTGGTGCTGCATGAGGTTGTGCTGGGAGAGGTAGGCCCCTCCTCCTCCCCCCACCCCCCACTGGGCTCCTCCTGTTGGGGGCGGGGCACCGTCGGCGGCCATGTTGTGTGGAGCGGCTGAGAGGTCCCGCATGATGCCGCCGGGGCCGGGCAAGGGGTTCTGGGATATCCTCCCTGACATGGCGGCGCTATTGTGGTGACCGACACCGTTGACCGGAACACCTTGACCATTGGAGGCAGCTTCGGCTGAGATCAAGTTAGCAGATTGCTGCTGCTGCTGCTGTTGCTGTTGCTGAATTGCACCGATATTACAAGTTAATCTACCACTGTCTACGTGGTTTAGAGGTTCCACGTTGTTCACCACTTGACCTTCTGGAAGAGGCGGCATCTTGGGAGAGCCCAGTCTATGGCCCATGCCGTGACCCGGGGGCCACGGACCGGCAGCCATGTTTGGCCCGAAATTGGCTCGGGGTGGCGTGTTACCCTGGAAGTCCTCGAGAGCACCTCCCACGCTACCCTGAAGGTCGGCGAATCCCGTCTGCAGCTGGAGATTCCCGGCTAAAAGATTCGAGTCGTGAGGTCCTAGTGACAGTCCCTGACCGGCAAACTCCGACTCAGGGTGTCCGCCCCCACCACCGGCACACGGAGACAGAAACATCCCTCCTTCCGGCTGAAGGTCACAGGGGTCAAAGTTCAAATCGGCCGTGGCAGAGAATTCTGTAGACATATTTCCTGCGGCGGATTCTTGGGCGTCGTCCGCTCCCCCTGTACCGGCGACGATATCCTGGCGGTTACCGCCCTCGTACTGCTCGTTGAGGAAGCGCTGCATGTCGTCGGGAATGAGCATGTCCTCGCTGTCCTCCAACATCTTCTCCTCTAGCTCCGCCTCCGTAATCGTGCCCTTGACCCCTCGGGTCAGCTCGTCGGGAAGACTGCCATCCGTGGCGATACTGCTGCGGGATGAGTGGAAGGTGTTGTTGGAGCCGGCCTTCGTCTGTAGACTCTTCATGCTGGGCGGCGTGGGGAGCGGCTTCATCACGTTGAGGCTGTGGTAGCGCTTCAGGGACTCGAAGTTCGGATCTTTCGTTCTCACGGGGTCACTCGCTCGACGGATTTCTCGATTTGGTATTTCATGAGGTAGAGGTGTGCGACACGGGGTGCTGGTTCGAGCCCCATCCAAGTCCCGTCTTGTGGAAAAATATCTGAAAAACATTTTAAAGTATGACGTAAATCATAAAATAACAACAGAAGCAAATTTTGAGTGGAAAGTTTTAGTTTTAGTTTTAGTAAGAGTTTTACGGCACTTGCAACACAATAAGGTTATATAAGTGCCAAAGATTAGAGGTGTTACAAGCTACAAGAGAGGAGAACAAACACAAAAAAGAAGGAGGGGAGATCAGGACGATAGATGTTTGATAGGAAAGAAGGAGCAAACCACACCAGAGCACCCGCCAACCACCCACAAATATCTGGAAAAACATTTTAAAGTGAATCATAAAATCATAAAATAACAACAGAAGCAAATTTGGAGTGGAAAAGAAGTAGAGGATAGCACAAAGCTGTCTTATGTTACAGTTAGCAAAAGCAAAGATAATTTTTAAAGATCCGAGATCAAACAAAACCAGTTTAGTTAAATATAGGGTAAAAGTCAAAGAAGCTGTTTTTCCACCAAATATAAAAAACAACAACCTCAGAACTCTTAAAAGCAAAAGTAACATTGAGGATTTCTAGTTCTTGTCACTTTGAAAAAACTTCAAAGACTATGCTTTCAGGTAAGAATATTTGTCAAAATTCAAGATCTTGTTGAGGTATTAGTTTTAACCC
>NW_004797327.1:27342-28565 GCF_000002075.1 Aplysia californica | reverse complement strand
CCCCTCCCCCCACCTCCCCCTCCTCCCTCCTCACATGTTCCAGGATCTCCTGCCGTGCCCTGCTTGGGTTGGTGTCCTCCTTTGAGCTGCGACACCCTCTGAGGTAACTCTGTGATGGACACCTGCGTCATGTTACCTCCCCCTGGCCCACCGCCACCTTCTGAGGACAACACAGAGGGAGAAATTATCATCATTATCATCATCACCATCGTTACAACCCTCACGATCATCATCATCATCATCATCACCATCATCATCGACATGGTCACCACCATCATTATCATAATCATCATCATCATTATTGTCATCATCATCTTCATTGCCATCATTATCGTCATCATCTTCATCATCATAATCATCATTATCCTTATCATCATCATCATCACCATTACCATCATCATCACCATCACCATCATCATCATCATTTTACTATTATCATGTTTGTGGCTTGAGATGTATCTTTATTAACCTGGAAATGTTAACAAATCAGGGAATAGGCTTAACCTTTGTGAATGTTAACAATAGTAACGCTGCATCATGACACATTTGTGTCACAACGCGATGGAATCAGGCGCTCATCATATTTTGGGCATATGAAATTATTGGTATCATCTTAAAGTTTATTCATTTGACTATCTTTCGATTAAAAAAATACCCATCTCTCTTGACTTGCGATTAAAGGAATAGGGAGTCGCCTGGTATCAGAGGTAAAGTTAGTGAGAAAATGGCTGCCAGAGTTTAGTGACTTCCAAAGCCTAAGTGTCCTTGGAAACTGAAAATTTATATTTTTAGTGCCTTTAATAAATATTTTAAAGTAAAATCCACACCGAAATGTGTTTTTAAATAGGCATTAAAGGTTTAGAGACAAAAAACCCAAAAGTTGATAAAAAATGTCCGAACTGGGGAGAAAAAACCCCCCACCAGTATCTTCAATTTTATTATTTTGACGACGCGCCCCGAGGGTGGTTCGCAGGTGCTCTGATGTGGTTTGCTCCTTCTTAATTCCTCTCAAACATCTATTGTCCTAATCTCCCCTTCTTCTTTTTTGTGCTTGTAACACCTCTAATCTTCTGGCGCTCATATGACCTTATGCAGTTGCGAGCCCCGTAAAACCTCTACTAAAACTAACTCTAATCTTCGGAACTTTTATGACCTAATTGTGTTGCAAGTGCTGTAAAACACTTACAAAAACTAAACTACAAAAACAAATTCTTCCCCCCCCC
>NW_004797327.1:26236-27242 GCF_000002075.1 Aplysia californica | reverse complement strand
CCCCGTCCCGCCCCCAACACTCACCAGGACTATGTATCCCGGGCAGCTGAGGTAGTGGAGATATGGAGCCTGTCTTGGAGTTGATGCGGCCCTTGAGTCGGTTCTGCATCAGCTGACCCGCGTTGATCTGATTCCTGCGAGCCAAGAGAGCGCTGGAGCCTGGGATCTGCGATGACACGATAAAAGGGGAGACAATATGAGATAAAACACAAACTGAGAATCTTACAATATGTCACTCTAAAAATAGATCACTCTTAAAATAGTCACAGAGAAACCAGAATTATAATGGAGACGATAATGAATAAAACACACACTGAGAATCTGAAAAGAGTTCATGCAGAAACTGGGAATAAAATGAAGACAATAATAGATAAAACCCACATTGGGAATGTAAAAATAGGTCATGTAGAAACAGGGAATAAAATTTAGACTATAATGAAACAGTTAACAATGACGAGATATCACTTTTATTCTTCAAAGCTTCTTTTAATATAAAACTCCGTATGAATATCATTTTTGGTTCGACCTTTCTTTTCTTTCCATTGGCTTATCACAATAGATAAAATTATTTCATGAACGACAATTCTTTCTTAAAAGAACGAACTCTACACGTTGTCATTTTACATGGATTACGTCCCTTTGACTGTTGTTTTGAATAAATGTTCATAAACGACCTGACTTAACTGGCTAAAACTATTCGTAGTTTGGTGATGAACTTAAATGACTCAAAGACTCTCTACTATATATCCTTTGCTTGACTGATGAAGTTGACAGTACATGTCACTCTAACTCTAATTGTGGTGGTTAACTTTCACTTTTAGACACGCATGCAGATGCACTTTTTTGCTACAGAACACACACATATTTATGGCCAACTAAAATCCTCTCAAATCTATTGTTTTCAACAAAATATCAAACCTAATTGCAAAACATCAAATTACGGTGAAATACAGGGGGTGGGCATGCCTCCTGAAATCCCCTAGATTTTTTTTCTTTTTAGGTCGGG
>NW_004797327.1:25329-26136 GCF_000002075.1 Aplysia californica | reverse complement strand
CCCCACCCCCCCAAGGGCAGTGCCACTGACTGAACTTGTCTTTCTGCATTCCCAAAGGGGGGACATTAACATGTTCTTACGCAAAGTAGAATTGTAAATGGGCTGATTTATCAATGTCATGCTCGTACTGTGTCAGAACAACATAGGGGGAACTGCTGCTTTTTCTTTCCTCATCCTTACTATCGTCATTTGTCCTCTACTTCTTTTTTATGTTTGTCACTCTCTTGTGAACCGCTATTTCCGGGGTGTCTTGATAGTCGAAGCAGACTTTGTGCTGTTGAGGCTAGAGAGGTGAGCAGAGTAAACCTGATTCCCTGTAAAGACTTCTCTGTTAACATCCACCCCTTGGCGCTCATATGACCTTATGCAGTTACCAGTACCGTAAAACCTTACTGAAACAAACACCCCTTACCCCTCATGTGACCTTATGCAGTTGCGAGCGCCGTAAAACGTTACTAAAAAATTTTTTTTAAACTCCCCCCCCCCCAAACTAATACACTAATCATAGAATCTATTATATCTTACACGCTCGATCTACTCATCCTCCAGCACCCACGACCAGTTTGCCGCGTCAAGTAATCACGAGGTAGTGCAAAAGGTGATCTCCCCTGTCCGTGGTGGCTTGGCCCCAAGGACCTTACTGTCTCACTTCACAGCTTGGCCCCAAGGACCTTACTGCCTCACCTCACAGCTTGGCCCCAAGGACCTTACTGTCTCACTTCACAGCTTGGCCCCAAGGACCTTACTGCCTCACCTCACAGCTTGGCCCCAAGGACCTTACTGTCTCACTTCACAGCTTGGCCCCAA
>NW_004797327.1:23065-25214 GCF_000002075.1 Aplysia californica | reverse complement strand
CTCACAGCTTGGCCCCAAGGTTCTTACTGTCTCACCTCACAGCTTGGCCCCAAGGATCTTACTTTCTCACCTCACAGCTTGGCCCCAAGGACCTTACTGTCTCACCTCCATGCTTGGCCCCTCAAACCTGTCAGGGCTGGGGTCAGAGTTCACGAGTGTGACGTCACGGTTTACGACCCCCGCTGGTCAATGGGAGACTCTGGGATTTACGACAACCGAGTGCCTGTGCTATCGGCCGGTTCCGATTTATTGGATCTGTCAGAGAGAGATGTGTCTGTGAGAGATGTGTATACCACAGAACTTGTCTCTCGTTATAGCTGGTTCACATTGGCCATGTAATACTTTCAATTTATTTAATACATTCGACTTATTTGATACATTCGACTTATTTGATACATTCAAGTTAGTAATTATTTGTACCAGAAAATCGTCACTACCCTTCGCCTAACCTACTCTAGCTCCTACCTCTCTGTCCTTGTCTCCTCATGGGACCTTGGGTACATAAGGCCCTAGTGTCGCTTTGATCGTTCAGACTTCAATAATGACATTCTGGGTGATTGATACCTTCTTCCCCCAGTTCCCACGATCGTATGAATATGCTAAATCTTTGCACTCTCAAGCGTCTATAATTAACACAAAAGATTCGCTTCTCAATATCTTTGGTAGGGAACTTACAAGTCACGGACTTGTACGATTTTGGGGATAACAAGGTGTTGGAAACGTCGGCCTCACGCCAAGGTTCCCTACAGGATGCTACACTGGGCAGTGGCGTGTCCAGAACAATACAGTTTGTGACAGTTTGTCATTTCGCTTCTCGTAGTGGTAGAGGCGTCCAGGGTACTAATTGTGCCAGATATTTACGAGCCACGAGCCCTCTGGCTTCACATTGTTACATATTTGATACATTCGAATCAGATTGCTACACTCGGGACTGGTCCGACTTTCCTGCAAGGCGGAAGTCGTAGAGTTGCCTTTTTGGATACAAATCCTCCGAAATCAAAAATAGTCTTCGTTTTTTGGAGGATTGGATCAAATTGTGTCAAAATGAATGTGTTTGGTATTGGAGGATTTGAATAAATTATGCTGAAATGGCACGTTTTGCTTCTCAATTACATTAAGGGAAATCTTGGTGGGTCCCGCTCGTGTCAAATGAAATAAATGTCACAAACAGGCGACGCGCTCAGCTACGTTCAGAGAGACACAACACGAGCATTCACTCCAAGAATCGGAGCAAAAAGTCAGTGGCAATGTCTCTCTTTGCTGCCACCGATCTGTCGTCTGCAACAGTTGAGTCGGTCAGAGCAACCTCACAGTCATCCTGGATAGGTCCTCTGGTAACCTCACAGTCACCCTTGATATGTCCTCTGGTAACCTCACAGTCACCCTTGATATGTCCTCTGGTAACCTCACAGTCACCCTTGATATGTCCTCTGGTAACCACTCAGTCACGCTGCATTAAGGCCCGGTTACACGCTACGATAAATTGTACAAAACTGGACGATCTATCGATCATGAGACGAATCGTCAGGTGTAACAACAAAATTGTACCAAGTTTGGACGATTGGACAATGGCTTTGGGAATCGGTGGATAAACCAAGAGCTGCTTGATATTTTCCGTGCAATCACGGTCACACTTGAGGGAGACGCGCTGTGACGTAGCATCACTTTAAAATTTGCCGCCGCGCAGGATTAAACTTAGACTAGGTAAAAAATGATTTCATATTCGGAATCAGCGTCTCAAAATAAACAAAGTAGCTCGCGGGGAACCTGATTTGATGCGTTTTTAAAGTATATTTTAGCTATTTTAATTTTTAGTGGATCGTCAATGGTGAAGTTGTGTATCAAGGTCACCCGGTGCGTTGCACATCTGCAGTCAAGTCAATGACTAGGAATCTTCCTGATCTAAAGAAAACTGGGCGATAGATTGGAACGTGTAAACAGACTACACAGCTCGATAAAACGGACAGTTCTCGCATACGACGAATCTGACACAATTTATTGTTGCGTGTGACCGGACCATCAGACCTCTAGAAGGTACAATGTCCGAGACAGTCGTGTGACCGGACCATCAGACCTCTAGAAGGTACAATGTCCGAGACAGTCGTGTGACCGGACCATCAGACCTCTAGAAGGTACAATGTCCGAGACA
>NW_004797327.1:21658-22965 GCF_000002075.1 Aplysia californica | reverse complement strand
TTACCCCACCCCCCCTCCCCGAATTTGCGCTTGTAAAGTAAACCCAGAGAGCTGGCTCTGCTCTCCCTTGTTGGCGACTCACCCCGTCGGGGTCCTCTTTCTTCACGTGACAAGAACCGTCACCCTTGTGTTTCTTGTTGGCGTAGAAATCGGCTCCGTGGACCGTCTTGACATGTTTGCGTAATGAGCTCGGATCTGTGTATCTTTTGGTGCAGCCAATCGCTTTACAAACATACGGTTTCTGGGGGGAAAAAGTAGACGATTTATACATTTGAAAAGATAAGATAACATAAGATAATACTTTGCTACCCTAGAGGGAAATATTTCCTGGCTGTACAGGACCGTATGAACATGTGCAGGTATACATAAAAATGTTAAATTATATATTAACCTCATTAAAATTCAATTTGAAAAGAGAAATAAAACTGATAAAATGTACATATCACATCAGATGCATCATTCAACCACAAGCAGGAATTTAATTACAAGACCTTTGGAGTATATAGATACATACTCTAAAGAGCAATACTGTTATAAGTTATAAACAAACATCCATGTTATGTATTATACGTAAAGTGTAAAGTCTGACCTCTGTTACTTTGCCTTCTAAAAAAACTCGTTGATGCTCGTTTTAACACAGGGTTATAGAAGTCAGAGATTATTCAACATCGGTTGGTCAGTGACTGTAGCCTTTTCTGAAATCCATCCCACTCACAATTCTTTTTAGTTTTAGAAAGAGTTTTACGGCACTTGCAACACAATAAGGTCATATACGAAGTGCCGGAGATTAGAGGTGTCACAAGAGAGTAACAAACACAAAAAATAAGAAGGACAGATAAAGACGACAGATGTTTGATAGGAAAGAAGAAGAAGCAAACCACACCAGAGCACCCTCCTGCCAACCACCCAACAAGGCACAACTTTGATGATCCCACCAGGAACACTCAACCTCAAACACTACAGAGCTAACAACTCACAGCATTTGAGTGCGTCCTGTTCTGGTGCTTGGCTCTATCAGAGGCGTTGCTGAAGGCCTTGGTGCATCCTGGGAACTCACACATGTACGGCTTCTCGCCCGTGTGGGAGCGGAGGTGAGTCTTCAGGTTCTCTAGACGAGAGTACGCCTTGGTGCAGCCTTCAAACTGGTGGTCAGAACAACACGGAAACGTATGACGACAGCGTTTAAAATTTAGTAACCATATGCCTGTTTGTGATTATAAGTATTGCCTACATTATGTGTGATTGATGTGTGTTTGGTGTGTGTGTGTGTGTGTGTGTGTGTGTGTGTGTGTGTGTGTGTGTGTGTG
>NW_004797327.1:19749-21556 GCF_000002075.1 Aplysia californica | reverse complement strand
AGACAGTCGTGTGACCGGACCATCAGACCTCTAGAAGGTACAATGTCGGAGACAGTCGTGTGACCGGACCATCAGACCTCTAGAAGGTACAATGTCCGAGACAGTCGTGTGACCGGACCATCAGACCTCTAGAAGGTACAATGTCCGAGACAGTCCTAAACCACCACGGAACAAACTCATCACTACAGTCCTGGTTCCGAATGCGGTCGTATGGTACGTTTGCTGTCAGCAAATTGGGAGGAATTTTCTTTGTGTTCTTTGTACAAGAACGTTCTTCAGAGAGGGAGGAGGACATAGGTGGTAGACACAACCAAGTAGAGAGAGAGGCAGAGAGAGAGAGAGAGAGAGAGAGAGAGAGAGAGAGAGAGAGAGAGAGAGAGCTCTCAGAGAGGGAGGTGAACAAAGGTGGTAGACACAGCCATGTAGAGGGAGAGAGAGTTCTCAGAGAGGGAGGAGGACAGAGGGAGGGAGATTCTATCAGTAAATCAGACTGATTGTGGACAAAACGGAGTAGCATTTACGTCAAGATAACATCTGAATAATTTGTCCAATTGTAGGTGTGGAAAGGTGTTGCTTCTCTTTCAGGGAGGTCGCAGAGACGAAGGGTTGGATGAGGAGAGGGAGGGAGAAGATGGTCGGAATGTTTGTTGATCGAGTTGGTCACAACAGAATCCTTGATTTTTTAAAACAGAAAATTGCAAATCCAGTTATTTTGAATTTAAGTAGGCTATCATTTTTAGATTGATATCTTACCTCAAGTTGTTAACATGTCGTTCTAATCTGATGTTGCCCCTGAGCCAAGCCGTGCAGTGAACTGTTCATGTTGTCAATGCTGCCAACTTGTGTTTCGTGCGCTCATATGGCCTTATGCAGTTGCGAGCGCCGTAAAACCCTTACTAAAACTAAAACTAGAACTAATATAAAGGAGAACATTCTACGTTTGTAAATGTTTTCAGCTCTGGAGCGCAAACCTTGTTTTGCGCCACTGCAGAACATTGCTGTTGTTCCGTTCTGAACAAGTTTGCCTTGAGACAGATGTTGTTTCCGTGTAAGATTTCGTGACGTTTTTCCATCTCAAGTGCGGTTCTCGTAGCCTTTATGTCTGTCTTACTGTTAGCCATGTTGCTGTGGTCGCTGTTTTGGCTCAAATTCGGTTGTTGTTTTGTTTGTTTGTTTTTTGTTTGGTTATTTGTTTTTTTTTTTCTTGTTGTTTTGTTGTTTGTTTATTTTGTTGTTGTTTTTTTATCGTGGGGCGGGAGGGGGGTGGTTCTCTCAGGGGAAGATTTACTTTACATTAGACAGGTGATAATATATCTACCTTTTACATTTCAGAAAAACTGTCTGAGGTGGAGATCGAAGACGACAACGGCAATGATGAAATAGAGGAGGCGGACGACGAGGTGTAGGTAAATCACCACCACCACCACCACCACCACCATCATTACTACAACTAAAATAACCATCTCTCCCAACATCTTTACAATCATCATCACCACCACCATCACCATTATCACCAAAAAGCAATAACTACCACAACAACAACAATAACAACAACAACAACAACAACATCCACAGCAACAACAACAACAACAACTGCATAAGCAATAACAACAACAACAATAGCACCAACAACAGCAGCAGCAAAGCATGAACTCACTGTTCAACAAAAAAAGAGCGCCAGAAAACGACATCAGGTCATCTGAGTGCTTCATCATTCAGCAAACGTCGGGCCATACTCCAATCTTACCTCTGACCCTCCTCCTCTCCCCCTCTCCCTCTCTCTCCTCTCATCTCACCTCTGCCCCCC
>NW_004797327.1:18326-19565 GCF_000002075.1 Aplysia californica | reverse complement strand
CACCAACAACACCACCACACCACCTACACCAACAACACCACCAACAACCACCTACTTTGACTAACAACATCACCACCAACAACAACACCACCACCAACAACAACCACCGACTTTGACTAACAACATCACCACCACCACCTACGCCAGCACCACCAACACCACCACCACCACCAACATCCACCTACCTTGACTAACTCGTCCTGGGTTTCGAACTCCCGCCTACAGTCGGCCCAGTGACAGTTGGTCTCGATGAAGTCAGGCTCTCCCTCCTGGGGGATGTGGCTCCCTCGCTCCCCGTACGCGTCATCGTCATCATCTGGCTCCATAGAGGCTGGCAGATAGCCGGATACAGACAAAAGTTTAGTTTTTGTAGAGGTTTTACGACGCTCGCAACTGCATAAGGTCATATGAGCGCCAGAAGATTAGAGGTGTTACAAGAGAGTAACAAACATAAAAAAAGAATGAGCGGAGATAAAGACGATAGATGTTTGATAGGAAAGAAGAAGCAAACCACACCAGAGCACCCGCCAACCACCCACTAGATAAAGAAGAACATGTTAAATAAAGAAGAGAGTATAAACGGAACAGATAATGGAGAATATGTTAACGGACAAGAAAAAAAAAATTATATATAAACGGAAAAGGCAAAGAAGAACAATATGCTAACGGAAAGATAAAGAAGAAACTATAAATGGAAAAGATAAAGAACAATATGTTAACGGACAAGATAAAGAAGCAAATATAAAAAATGGAAAAGATAAAGAACATGTAAAGGGAGAAGATAAAGGAGACAATACAAAAGGAAAAGATTAAAAAGAAATATAAATGGAAAAGATAAAAACATAAACAAATAAGATAAAAAAGAAAATACAAACGGAGAAGATAAGGAATAAAATATAAACAGAGAAGACAAAGAAATAAATATAAAAGGGAAAAAATAAAGAAGAACATGTAAACAGAATAAATAAAGGGAGAAGATAAAGAAGAAAATACAAAAGGAAAAGATTTTAAAAAAAGAAAATGGAAAAAATAAAGAAAAGCACATAAGTGGAAAAGTTAAAGAGGAACATGATAACAGACAAAATAAAGAATAAAATATCAACGGAAAAGATATAGAGGAACATTTAAATTGAACGATAACTAAGAAAATGTAAAGATAGAAAATAGAAACATAAAAGATTACAAAAGAAAATGCAAACGGGAAAGAGAGAGAGAGAGAGAGAGAGAGAGAGAGAGAGA
>NW_004797327.1:16728-17762 GCF_000002075.1 Aplysia californica | reverse complement strand
ACACACACACACACACACACACTTCCCTCACACATCCTCTCTTCCACAAACATCTAGTCTAATATTTCATTATCTCTGTGGTGGCCAGTAAAATCTATCTTCTCCTCTTTAGAGGTTCAAAAGATATCATCAGTTGATAATGGGCAGACTACGATAGTTGTCATCACTTAAGTTCAGCGTAAATCTGTGGTATCTCATACAAGATCCCATCACAACTGACAAAGTCAAACAACGGATCAAAATTGCAATTGGACCATAATTATGCTGACCTTCTCACTCTGGTCAGGAAACGCAAACTGCAATGGTATGGACACATCACCCGTTCACCCGGCCTTGCCAAGATGATCCTGCAAGGCAGCATCCAGGGAAAAAGAAACAGAGGCAGACCGGAGAAGAGTTGTGAGGACAACATCAAGGAATGGACAGGCCTAGGACACAAAGGCACGCTCAGAAAAGCTGAAGACCGGAAGAAGTGGAGGAAGCTGGTGGTCAAATCTTCCAAAGCCTCGACGGACATCCAGTCTACGGGATAGAGTGAAGGGGAAGGTGAAGGTTAAGCTTGTTCTCTGTCCAGTTGTCTTTCTTGTCTGTCTGTTGCTGCATGGTCACTGGCCCGGTCCAGCGTAAGTCTTAGAACAATCTATATCTATAACTATATCTACATCTATACACATGTATATCATAGTTGTGAAAGTTCCTCATTTTGGTCACCTAAAACTTCAGAACCACTTTACTTTCGAATTTGAAAACACTAACGGTGGTTCAGATTCATTTAAAGGGTGTACATTTATATTAAGGAGTCTGAAGTCACTTCAGCTTAATTTTCAGTTTTTCTTTAATTTCGTTTAGATCTAATCTTGGGAAAGTCCGCCATTGTAAACAAGTGAGGCTTCCGTTCACAAGCAGTGCGCACTAGTTCCTGACCAAAACTGAAAAAGGGTTAAAACGTTCCGGAATTGGATGATGGTGTTTGGGTGAATCTCTCTCTCTCTCTCTCTCTCTCTCTCTCTCTCTCTCTCTCTCTCTCTCTCTCT
>NW_004797327.1:14288-15518 GCF_000002075.1 Aplysia californica | reverse complement strand
GGGGATAACCATACTGCAGACCTGCTGAAGAGATAAACCACAGGGGACAAATCAGACTAGAGCTCTATGGAGGAGGGAGGGGCAAAAGGAAGGGGGAAGGGGGCAAAGGTGGAGATGAAAAAAGACGACAGAACATGATTAGCGAGCAGGAAAGGATGTGGAAGGAGAAAGTTTTAGAGAAGAGAATTTTTCCGTCGCTGTCAGGTTTCGAACCTGGTACCTCTTGAAAGAGAGGCGAACACCGTGCCTCTAGTCCAAGAAAATAAAGACCAAGAACAAGAAAATAAGAGGAACAAGACCAAGAGGATCAAGAACAAGAACAAGAAAAATTAAAACAAAACTAAGAAGAAGAAGAAGAACAAGAAAAAAGAGAGAGAGAAGAACAAGAAAAAGAAGACATAGTACCAGAAAATAGAACAGACAACAAGAAAATCAAAAAGAATTCTAGAAAACGAAAAAAAAGGAAGAAGAACAAGAAGAACAAGAAGAAAAACAAGAAGAAGAACAAGAAAAACAAGAAGAAGAACAAGAAAAACAAGAAGAAAAACAAGAAAAAAAACAAGAAGAAAAACAAGAAGAAGAACAAGAAAAACAAGAAGAAAAACAAGAAAAAAAAGAAGAAGAAAAACAAGAAGAAAAACAAGAAGAAAAACAAGAAGAAGAACAAGAAAATATGAAGTACAAGAACAAAAACGGAAAAACAAAAAGAACAAGATCGAAGAACAAGAAAAAAGAACTACTAAAAGAACAACGAAAAGAAAAACAAAGAGAACAAGAAGAAAAAATAACAACAAAAAGAAGAACAAGAAAAAAGAACAAGAGCAAGAAAAAAACCCCAAGAAGAAAAAAAAGAAAAAAAAAGAACAAGAACAAGAACAAGAAAAATAAGATCTTAAGAAGAAGGAAAGTAAATAAATAGAACAAGAAGAAGAACAAGACAAAGAACTACAAAAATAACAAGAGGAAGATGAAGAACGTTTATTCAGTTTTAGTAGAGGGTTTTGTAGCGCTCGCACCTGCATACGGTCATATGAACGCCAGAAGATTAGAGGTGTTACAAGAGAGTAACAAACATAAAAAAGAAGAAGGGGAGATAAGGGCAATAGATGTTTGATAGGAAAGAAGAAGCAAACCACACCAGAGCACCCGCCAACCACCCACAGATGAAGAACAACACAGAAGAAGAAGAAGAAGAAGAAGAAGAAGAAGAAGAAGAAGAAGAAGAAGAAG
>NW_004797327.1:11319-12522 GCF_000002075.1 Aplysia californica | reverse complement strand
TGAGGACGGAGGTCAAAGGATAGAGGTCGTGGGATGAGGTGACTTGTTGGTTGTGTGTGTGAGTGAGATGTGTGGGGGTTTGGGGAGGGGTTCAAAGGGCATACCAAGTGAAATAAGGGGACTCGCGTGATTTGCATTGCATGACTTTGAGTAAATAGATACACTGATGGAAGGATACACTAGGTGAGATAAGGAGCCATATGACAATATTACTATTGTTTGAGTTTTTAGGATAAGGAGATATTGACGACAGATCTTTTGACACGAAATCATGTGCTTTGCTGTTTGAATGTGAGTACATAGATGTACACTGATACACAACACACCAAGTGAGATAATGTGCTTGTTGTTTGAATGTGAGTAAAGAGATGCATATTGATACTAGTAAAAGCAACATGAGATAAGGTGCCTTATTGTCTCTGTGTGAGATTGTTTTAACAAGAGTTTTACGGAACTTGCAACACAATTAGAAGTGCCAGAGATTGATTGATTGATTGATTGAGTAGATGTTTTACGGCACTATCGACTCAATTTTGGTCATTTAAGTGCCAACAGATTTCACCGCAACAAATCTAGGATCATGTAATGTTTTAGTAAGAGTTTTTCGGAGATCGCAACTGCACACGGTTATAATATTATTATCATCACGCTAAAAGGACGGACAGATATTTATGAACATTTTTAAAAATATGGTGAAAAGACTTATTTACATTTGTATTTACAATATTAATTTCCGATAACTATATATTTCTATATCCCATTTTACAATCCTATTTCTTTAACATAACTTAAAATTTTCTAGGGTTAACAACGTCAAAAAGAGTTTAAAATAATTAAAGTCGACACATTCAGATAGGATGGTGCCAGAGATTAGAGGTGTAGTCAGAGACAAACAAACACAAAAAAGAAGGAGGGAAGAAGATAATACGGAACATAGATGCTTGACAGGAAAGAAGGGAGTGAGCCACACCAGAGCACCCACCAACCACCCACAAATACAGAAAAGAACATTGACACAACACATCACGTCGCGAGCTAAGGTGTCGGGAGAGGAAAATTGCACGAGATGATTGCTGGAGTGAATAGAGGCACATTAACACAATAACGGTCATTTCAGGCTGGGAATGAATAAGATAGAGAGAAAAACAAACAAACAAAACCACACACACACATAACACACACACACACACACACACACACACA
>NW_004797327.1:7233-8940 GCF_000002075.1 Aplysia californica | reverse complement strand
GGGGGAGAAAGAGGGAGAGAGTGAGAGGGGGGGAGGAGAGAGAGAGAGAGAGGCAAAGAGAGAGAGAGACAGAGACAGAAAGAGAGAGAGAGAGACAGAGAGAGAGACAGAGACAGAAACAGAGAGAGAGAGAGAGACAGAGAGTGAGACAGAAAGAGAGGGAGAGACAGAGAGAGACAGAGAGAGAGACAGAGAGAGACAGAGAGAGAGACAGAGAGAGAGAAAGAGAGAGAGAAAGAGAGAGAGAGAGGGGAGAGAGGGGGAGAAAGAGGGAGAGAGAGAGAGAGGGGGGAGGAGAGAGAGAGAGAGAGACAGAGAGAGACAGAAACAGAAAGAGAGAGAGACAGAGACAGACAGAGAGAGAGATGGTGGTTAAGGATCTGACCCTATAAATTCAACAAATTTGACGAGCGTGTGATTTCCACACGACGCCACGCATATCTGATTCAATTTCCCCCATCTCCACACGACGGAAGGACAAAAGAGGTAGAAAGAACAGGCTGCCTGCCTCACACTCACAGCCAAAACGTCGTATTTGCAGCACGTTTTAGCGCCAGATAGGACCCTTTGGAGTCCCGCGTCCCCGGAGGAGATGCTCGCTTTTCTACTTTTGTCCAAATCGGAGGCAGACACCCAGGTTCTCCGAGTCAATATTGACCGGGCGAGGTGCGGAGAAAGGAAAGAATCTAGAAAAGATGTGGTAGTTACATTATGAACAGGCGGCCTAAAGGAGGGGGCCAAAAGAGCAGCTCAGTGGGTGGTTGGCGGGTGCTCTGGTGTGGTTTGCTTCTTTTTTCCTTTCAAACATCTATCGCCATTATCTCCACTCCTTCTTTATTGTGTTTGTTACTCTCTTGTAACACCTCTAATCTTCTGGCGTTCATATGACCTTATGCAGTTGCGAGCGCCGTAAAACCTCTACTAAAGCTAAAAAGTCTAATCTTCGGCAATTATACGACCTTAAAACACTTACTAAAACAAAATAAAACAAAACGAGCAGCTCAATATATTGGGAATACCACACGATGTCTGTTTCTGAACCAGCGACGGACTCAAACCGTTGACAATACAAGAGCAAATTCCTCTGTGTGGAGATCAGAGGAGCATTATCTCTACATATTATCTATTTGTGAAACTTCACACTTTCGCAGCCTAAAACTTCCGAACCCTTTAACTATCAAATTTGACAAAATTAAAGGTGGTTCAGAAATCAGAATCATTTAAAGGGTGCACAGTTTTATTGAGGATCCTGAAGCCACAGTGGTTTAATTTTCATTTTTTCATTAGTTTCGTTTGGATTTGGATCTAATCTTGGGAAAGTCCGTCTTCTAAGATGCCATTGTAAACAAAGGAGGTTTCCGTTCACGAGCCGTGCGCACTATTTCCATAACGACGTGATGATCAACGATTACTTGAAGTACGTTCATCGAACATATACCCAGCCAGTCTTATATTATCTCAAAGCTGTGCTTTTGGGGCGATTACTTCGTGATTTCTGAACACCGAGCTTTGCTCTTTTGGTATGACGAATGTTATCCAATACCTCTCCACCCCCTATCTTCCATTTTCTCTCTCTCTTTCTGCCTCTCTCTTTTTCCCTCTCCCCCCGATCTCTCTCTCTCTCTGTCTGTCTGTCTGTCTGTCTCTCTCTCTCTCTGCCTCTCCTTCTCCCTCTCTCTCTCTCTCTCTCTCTGCCTCTCCTTCTCT
>NW_004797327.1:3249-6122 GCF_000002075.1 Aplysia californica | reverse complement strand
ACACACACATACACACACCACGACACCCGACGAACGACACAGGATGTAGCGTATGGCCCGTGTTGGAGTGCTGCAGATGTCAACACGGAGACCCCTCCTCACCACCTCTGACACCATCGCCCTGTTTGTTCTCCTTTATGATTGATTTCCAAAAATACATCCGTCGAGTGGGTGGTCGTTTGATAATGGCCGCTCCGTCCACGAACACTTTCCCCAAAACGTGGATAGGATGTCTTTAAAAAAGTAAGATAATTAGATCAGGGCAAACCCACGAGCTGGCTACAAAGATCTCTCGGCGGTTTTTATGTGTGGACCCGCGCGTATGTGATCGAGAGGGAAAGCGACCACAGCAGGGTCTGACAAATAGAGGAGTTGGGTGGGGTGGGGGGAGAGGGTGGAGACACATTGAGGAGGAGGGAAATGACAACTCCGGAGGAAAAGAGGAGAGGGAAAAAAGCGAATAGAAGAGGGAAATCATAGAGTGAAGGAAAATGACGACAGCAACTCTGCTGGAATAGAAGAGGGAACACATATGAGGAGGGAATAAATGACAACTCTGGACGAATAGAGAGGAGAGGAAAAAATGGTTACAGCAACCTCAGTCGAAGATAGGAGGGGGGAAATATAGCGAGGAGGGACATGACGACAGCAACTGTGGAGGAATAGAAGGAAGGGAGGGGGGGGGGTCACAGTGTTGAGCAAAAGGACAACTATAACCCAGGGTGAACAGAAGAGGAAAACCACAACCCCCGGACGAAGAGAGGAGGGGAAATCATGGTGTGGAGGGAAATGACGACTACACCTCTGGACGAAGAGAGGAGGGGAAAATAACACTGAGGAGGTTTAGTTTTAGTAAGAGTTTTACGGCATCTGCAACACAAAAAGGTCACATGAGCGCCAGAAGATTAGAGGTTTTACAAGAGAGTAACAAACATAAAAAAGGAGGAGGAGAGATCAGGACAATAGATGTTAGGTAGGAAAGAAGGAGCAAACCACACAAGAGCACCCGCCAACCACCCACAACACTGAGGAGGGAAAGGACGACAGAAACCAAGAAGGAATAGAAGACGAGAAATCATGGCGTAGAGAAATACGACAACATTTGTTTTGTTTGTTTTTGTAAAGTGTTTTACGGCGCTCGCAACTGCATAGGTCATATGAGCGCGCGGGACACACCTAATATTTTCAGTTGGTAGGAAATTTTGAATTTTGCCCGGGTGGCGGCCGAAGCCTACTCTTATCGATTTTAGACCACCAAGGGATCTTTAACATGCGCAACTTGCACACGGGCCCTCCGAGATTTTTCGCCCTTGTCCGAGAAGGCTAGGTGTAGATCTTTCCTACCAGAAGATCAGGGGGTGTGGCTGAAAGACAGCGGTAAGGAGGAGCCAAGGAGTAGCAGATACGACAGCAGAAGAATAGAAGAGTTGACCAAACATTGTATTTCAGAACTTTCATTTTTGTGTTCTGAAATGCTGAGTTTGGTCAACCCTTCATTATGACTGTGAATGCCGGACAATCACTAAAGACAGTGAAGATAAAATAAAAGCAACAGAACTGTGGTTTCTTAGGAGACTGCTAAGAGTATCGTGTAAGGAAAAGAAATCAAATGAGGTAGTGCTTGATGAAGCCCAGGTCATGGGACGCTCACTGTTAAAATCAATCAGGGGAAGTATATCGACACAATAATGGTCAATCAGGCCTTGGGAAAAAGTAAGACAGACAGATGCAACAAAGGGAAAGTTAAGAAGTAGGACCTACCCGTGGCGCCCTCCAACACCCGCACATAAGAAACAAAGATTAGAGGTAAAGAAAATATATTTTGGTAAGTGTTTTACGGCGCTCACAACTGCATAAGGTCATATGAGCTCGCGGGACACACCTAACATTTTCAGTTGGTAGGAAATTTTCAATTTTGCGCTGATGGCGGTTGAAGCCTAGTCTTATCAATTTTGGACCACCAAGGGATCTTTAACGTGCTCGACTTGCACACGGGACCTCCGAGATTTTTCGCCATCGTTCGTGAAGGCTAGGTGTAGATCTGTCCTACCAGAAGATCAGGGGTCTGGTTGAAAGACAGCAGTGAGAAGGAGCCAAGGAGTAGCAGTGGAAAGGTTGCAGAAAGAATCAGGAGCCGAGAGGAGGGGGCAAACGAGGTGAGGGGGTGGGGGGCAGAAAGTGGAAACAAAAGGAGACGATAGAATATTGCTAGAGAGCAGGAAAGGAGGTGATACGAGACAATTTTAGAGAAGACAAGATTCTTTTTTCCCTCGCTACCCGGATTCGTTTAGTTTTAGTAGAGATTTTTACGGTGCTCGCAACTGCATAATACCCGGATTCGAACCCAGGACCTTTGAATGAGAGGCGAACACCTTAACCTTAACACCTAACAAAAAAAAAGAAAGCCCAACTAATTATGACTGGTGCAGCATGGTGCAGGGCCAGAACTAACAATTATTGGTGCAGTGCAGTGTGGAGGTCCAGGAACGCCCACGCCAATCGGCAAGGCACCGGATGATGATGGTGCAGGGGCAGAACTAATCACCGGAGACGGCCGGAAAGGGTTCCAGTCCCACCCACACACGGCGTGTGTATGCCAAGACACGCACTGATACACACTGACACACGGGGCAGACACACTGGTAGACACACGGGCGACAGAGAGGCAGACACACAGAGATAGGCAGGCAGACAGGCAGAGAATAAAGAGACACACGAGGTAGGCACACATATACACACATTCAGGTACATAGTATGACAAGCAGAAACAAACAAACAAACAAACAAACAAACACACACACCCTCTCACACACACACACACACTCTCTCTCTCTCTCTCTCTCTCTCTCTCTCTCTCTCTCTCTCTCTCTCTC
>NW_004797327.1:0-2105 GCF_000002075.1 Aplysia californica | reverse complement strand
GGGGAGAGTTGTTGTGTGTTCAGTTCATGGCAAGGAGGGTAGAGGGAAGAGATTCGCCTTGACATAAGAAGTATATTTCCCGCGCTAACTCGTCTTCCATAAACAAACAAACAAACAAACACACACTGACAGACAGAGATACGCACATTTATACACGTACTAAATTGCATTTCCCACGTGGGTCGCTCGCTGATTAACCCTATCCATACTTCCTGGGGGTGTCATTTTGTTGCCCCAGGGTTGTATTTTTTACATTTTAGAATACTTCTAGATATCTAGTACTAAGATCTCTTTGAAACTTTAAATATTTCTCAAAAAATCGTTTTGACAGACTGCTATGCCAAGCGTACGGATCGGATTAACGAGTAAATGTCCTCTTTGAAAAGTGGGGGCACAGAGTTCCCCACGTCGTGTGAATACGATAGTAAAACACGGTGTACAGATAGGATTTAAAAACAGTCAGGAAAAGACATGACAAAATGTAGATTTTGGGACGCCTGATTAGACATAAATAATAATTATAATGAATTGCATTTATATAGCGCATATTCACTTATGCAGTGCTCTATGCGCTTAACATGATACATATTATGGATTTACAAATCAATTTTAAAGGCACGTAGTGTTACATACGCGTGCCCACACATATTCACGCACGCACGCACCACACACACATACACATATACGTACACACATACACATATACGTACACACATACACACATACGTACATATGCACATAGGCACATACAAACTCACAACGATCTACAGCTTGGATGGATTCTGACTAATCGAAATATGATGAAAATACAAATGCTTTTAGTTTCTTCTTTAAAATTTCTAGATATTCTGCTTCTCTGAAAGTTTTTGGAAACCTATTCCAAACAAGTGGGGCAAAATATGAAAAAGAAACTTAAAGGTCTTGAACATCTAGATCTAGATCTAGCTCTCACTGGCAAAATTGAAGGCAAAAGAGGCGGGGGTAGGCCCAGAGCAACCTACTTGGAGAACCAAATCAGATGGGTAACGGGGAAAGATCAGGGTAGTGTAGCCTTTTTGAGAGCATCCGAGCAAAGGAATGAGTTAAGAACCATGATCGACGATGTCTGTCGCAGATCTGGCATTTGATGATGATGATGATGAAGATGGTTGTGGTGATGATGATGATAATGATGATAAAATTACATTAGCATAGTAATAGTGCTATACCATTACCCCAGTTGACCTGACAGCATTTTGAAACAATTTCAACTTCCGGGGAAGCATACAGTGAAAGCTGCCTTTTTAAAGACGCCAAAACACTAACAATATTGTAACAACAGGAATGTTTGATGGAAAGAGAGGCAGAGGCAGACAGAAAAGATACTGGACAAGATGACAGCATGGCTGGGGGCATCAAGAACAACAGACACCATTGCTGCATCGAAAGACAGATGGAAGTGGAGGTCCATGATCACCCACGCAAGTCGGCAAGGCACCGGAGGATGGTGATGAAAAGACTGACAAGATCTTTCGCTGTCTATAGCCGGGTACCCAGTCCCACCTGGGTGAAGTGAGGAAAATTCGTGTAAAGTAAAGTGCCTTTCCCACGGACACAAAATACTATAATATATATTTGGAAATATTCGGAGAATCTACAGAGAAGGACATTTCTTTCAGTAGCACCTTCCTTTAAGTGAGCTCCTAACACGAACTGACGAGATCTTTCGCTGGTACGGTACCCACTCCCACCGGGGTGAAGTGAGGATAAAAACAACAACAACAACAACAACAATAACAACAACAACAACAGTAAGAGCACCACGATCTACAGCAACAAAAACAACAACAACAACAACAACAACAACAACAAAACAAAACCTTGACCAACAGTTTTCCGGCTGTTTCCGATCACCCCGGTCACTCTACACCCAAGCCGCACTCGCTGTTGAAGTCTCTTCTGATTTCACACACACACACATCAATTCTTTCTTCCTCTCTCTTCCCTCTTTTCTCTCTCTCCCCTCCCCCACCCTATCTCTCTTCCCCGCCCTCTCTGGTTCACTCTCTCTATTTCAATCTATGTTCCTCTTCGCTCTCTTGTTCTCTCTCGTTCTCTCTCGCTCT
>NW_004797326.1:2047019-2048396 GCF_000002075.1 Aplysia californica | reverse complement strand
CCCTCCCTCCCTCCCTCCCTCAGCCCTCGCCGTGGTGTGTGTGTGTCAGCCAGTGTCAATCAGGTCTTAACTGGGCCACCAAACAGAGCCAGGAGACGTTTGGGCCAGCCAGCAGCAGCAGTTAGGTACACCCCCATACCTCCCCCCTCTCCTCCCCTCACCCTTTCCTCCCTTCCCTCCTCCTCAGTAGGCCGCGACCGGGCCACAGCTATCGGGTCGCTGTCATTTTCGCTGTCGTCACTGTCGGAGGGATATGCGTAGACGTCTGGGCCTTTCTCCACACACACACACACTCAAGCACACGCGAACACGCAGGTCTTACCTATTATAGCTTTGACGGGTCTGTTGTACTAGGGCATACCTATAGCTGCTGTGGCGCTCGGTCTGCTGTACTTCTTATTCACAGTTCCTACTTACCTGAGGTGGACCTGTAGCCTGGAGGAAGCGTCGTTCGTGCGTGTGTGTGTCGTGTGCTGTTGTAGGTCTGCTGTTGTTCCTTGGAATAACTAGGCCTAACTAACCCAACACTCGACACAGGCCTCCCTCCTCGCTGCCAGGCCTCTAGTCAGTCTAGCGCCTGCCTGCCTGCGGACTTTGTTATTGTGATCGCTGGCGTGGCTGTGATAACGATGACGAGAATGTCCTCCTAGCACAACCACAATTTGTGACTGAATTTGTGTGTGTTTTTTCCACTTTGAGGATACCCCGAGTGTTTGTGTGGTTGCACCTTTTGTTTCGTTTCGTTGGACTCTTCGAGCCGGTGCCCTGTGTCCACTGAGGGATGCGGGAGCTGAGAGCTGTAAGACATTTACAATGTTGACCTTACCTTATATGTCTTCGAATTCTAGTACATGTATTACTATTGTCAGTGTACATCATAAGTAGGCTTGGGTAAAATCTAGGCTTGGACAGGATTCATTTTTCCTTGGCGTTCAAATATCGTTACTGGTGATTGGAAGAGGCAAAATTGTTAGGTCCTGTGTGTGCACTATTCTCATTATCTTCTGAATGTCGGTCTTGCCTTTTCCTTTTCACTAAATGACTGTCGCGGTGTGTGTTATTGAAGTTATTGTTGACATTACTTACGTTACGTCTTTGAATTCTTGTTTTGTACGTCATAACTCGATAGGTTTCGTTTTGCTGTGGCGCTCAAAGGTCGGTTCTTGTGATTGGAGGGGTCAGTTGTCAGGTCTCAATTGTGTATGTATTATTCCTCATTGTCTTCTGCCCGTCGGTCTTGCCCTTTTATTGCATTGTCGCGGTGTAGTGTAGATGTGATGTGTTTGCTCTAACAAAGATCATGAAGATGACGGAGTGGGTGGTTGGCGGGTGCTCTCGTGTGGTTTGCTCCTGTTCTTTCCTGTCAAATATGTATAT
>NW_004797326.1:2043965-2046725 GCF_000002075.1 Aplysia californica | reverse complement strand
TGGGGGGGGGGTTAGGTGGAGTTGCTTTAGTTACTCTTGTAACACCTCTAATGTTCAGCCCTTATTTGACCTTACTGTGTTGCAAGTGCCGTAAAACTCTTGCTGAAAACTTACTCTAAGAAGATCGACAGTAGGGTTTGGTTTGACCGATTTTGACGCCGAGATGATGGAATCGTGGGGTATTTCAGTGGATCATGTAGGCCGGACGGACGTCTTTGTCTGTAGTGCTTCTTTCTTTCTAGAACGGATTGTTTGTTGGAGAGTGTCGCTGACCTTTATGTCCTCATTCTTTTCTGTCCCTCTAGTGGTTGTCTCAGGTGGTGGCGTCGGTTGTAATCGTGAATTTGCGGGTTCGGGGGTTCGAGCCTCTTTTTAGTCCGATGTTGTGTCCTTGGAAAAGGCTCTTTACACAAAGTTCCCATTTGGCTCGGTCCTTTCGGAGATGGACGTTAAAATCCTAGGTCCCGCCTCTTAAATAACCTAATAGTGTTGATAGGGACTTTAAACGACCCGATAAACAGACACCATTCACTTTTTATTTGTTTTTGGTTTTTTTGCATGCCTGTCTTTCTGTCTGTCTGTTTTCTCATTTTCTACTACGAATTCCCCTGTTGTCTTGTGGAGGCTTTATCGCTCAATCGGTTGTCTGGAGCGGATAGTTGGAGAGTTCTGCTGGTAAACCCTACTTCTCTTCTCTCTCTCTCTCTCTCTCTCTCTCTTTTGCGTTTTTTTCCCCATCCCCCTGACCCAAGTTCTCCGGCTGGTAGCAGAGAGACGTCTCTTTCTTCCCGCGACACCCAAAAGGGTAAGCCGCGGATAAAAGTAAAAGTTAAAAAGCTTTTTTTAAACCTTTTCTTTCTTGTTTATGTTTTTTTTTCTGTGCTCCAAATGGTCGTTGTTTTGTGAATAAGCATTTCCTTACTCAAACTGAAGGAGAAGTAAACGTTTTATGTCTGTTGAAGATACTATTTACCATCATGAGGGCGGTAGGTGGGTGGTTGCAACAGCTGCTGCTCCTACTTGCCGTCATAGTTCCAGTTCTGTTTGTCGTCATGGCCTTTCTCACCCCGGCTCAGGGTACAGGCCACGGACAGACTCGTTCCTCCTTTCCGTATCATGGGCTAGCCTCGTGCGTGATCTTATTCCATGTCTGTCCACTTTTCTGTACACCAGTTTCAGTGGCTCGTCTCCTGCTCTGTTTGTGCCTAGATCTATAGGTCTGGATGCTTCCAGTCTGCATATTTTGTCCAGCTGGTGTCTTTGTTTGTGTGTATGGGTGGGTGTTCTGTATGTCTTTTTTTATCTGATTTTGGCAAATGTTTTTTCTTCTGATCATTGGTTGAAAGGTTCTGAAGAGAAAGAGAGAAAGGGAGGGGGGGGGCTGGGGGTAGATATTCGTGCGTTTATAATATAAATATTAGTTAGCTTCGTGATCGTTGATGAATGAATGACTAACTCAAAACCAAGGCACAAAGTCCTGTGGTGTCTGTAGTGCAACCCTCAGTGACCCAGTCTTTTCCTTCTTTTATTTTCCTTCTTTTCTTTTCCTCTACCTTTTTTGTTGTTTTTTTTTTTTTACTTTCCTGTGTAGGGAAATCTCCCTGGACAAGGTTGGCCCACGGCCAGTCCGGAATACATGATGAAATGACGTCCTGTGACTGGCCAAAGCTATGCCGTTGTGTGCCATGTCGCTTGGGGGGCTGTGGGCAAAATGAGATAACTACGTCTGAACCACTCGCTGTAGGAATAGCAGGCTCTGATGATTAGAGGTGGGCAAAATCCGGATAAATATCTGGATAAATGGATAATCCTCAATAAGACAATATCCGAATTCAGACTCTTAACTCTCTTTCCCGACCCGTCTGCCGAAGTGGGTGCATCCATTTGTTGAAGTTTTGCTAACCTGTTTGTCAAAGTGGGTCTAACCCATTTGCCGAAGTGGTTAAAGACATATTAATTACAGAAGAGGGGCACTTACATTTTATCTGAATTTTGTGAAAGCGACTCATTGCCCAGCCCTACTGACGATAGGGTATTTTGGCTTTGTCAGGGCTGCAAGGCTTGAGAGCTGTGCGCCCTTGTGCGTACCGTGTGTTAACTTGTAGAAGTCTGTAGGGTCAGAGTAATGATAATAAGATGCACTGATTTGTGTGGTTGGGGAGGGAGGGGGGTGGTGTAATAATAATAAAATGTACTTTGTGTGGTTGGTGAAAGGTGTGTATAGAGGGGGGAGGGGTTCACTAGTCATGTTAACGATATGCTTCTCTTTGACTCCTGCCGTTTAACGGACATCACCACTTTTGTTTAGAGCTGGTAAAAAAAAACTCTTGTGGTCCCTGACAGCCAGGATCGAAGCAGCCTGGTTCCCAGATTATCTAGGTTGTGCCGATGAGGGCTTAGAAGAACATAATAATAATTATTTATGTACAATCAATTCACCTGCCTCGATATGTTACAAATTGCTACCTCAGAATTACAACGTTCTTTCGGCTCAGTGCCTAGTTTTAAGAAATGTGACTTCAAAATGTTTCAGTTTCACAATATGTCAAGCTTTTTCGATCAACTGCTGATATTCTTGCGATTTTGATAGAGTAGATAGAGCATTTGCCTTATGATCTCATTGTCCCAGTAATTCAAAACGGCCAAAAAATGTCAGAACTTTGTAATTCTGAGGTAATGAAAGGTTTGGTGCACTCGTCCAGTGACCGACCCGAACACAGACGTTGTGAAAGGTTTTGGATTTTGTTTGGGAGGGGGATT
>NW_004797326.1:2038959-2040544 GCF_000002075.1 Aplysia californica | reverse complement strand
TAGCCCCGAGAGAGAGAGAGAGAGAGAGAGAGAGAGAGAGGGGAGAAAGAAAGGGAGAGAGAGAGAGATGGACAGACAAGGAGAGAGACAGACACATAAAGGGAGAGAGACAGATGCATAGACGGAGAGAGAGAGATTCAGAGAGAGATAGATTGAGAGAGAGAGAGAGAGACAGAGAGAGAGAGAGAGAGAAACAGAGAGAGCGTGATATAATAATGAGAAGCAGATTACCAGTAGATTATCCCGCCCGAGCACGAGAAATCCCAAGCTTACAAGTTACACAAGCTGTGCATGGCGTCAGCTGCGTACGTATTTCTTGCATAACTCTAAACCATTAATAGATCTTACCGGCTGGGCTTATAAAGGCAAAGAAAGATATTGGCTCTCCGCAACACCGTTTGTGTTTTCATTCCTTTATTCCTTATGCAAATATGGGGGTGGGGGTGGGGGTGGGGTGGGGGTGCATGTTAGTAAATGTGTCACAACTTGGTGGAACCAGGTGCTCGTCATTATTTTTTTAATTATTTTTTTGCATAATAAAGAATATGGAGTTATTGGTATCATCTTAAAGGCTGTCCATTTACCTTGCTTTCGATTTTAAAAAATACCCATTTATCTTTGATACAATTGAGATACTGGCGATTGAAGGAGGTGGGGTCGCCTGGTTTCAGAGGTAAAATTAGCGGTGTTGAGCATTTAAAAAAAAAAAAATTCGATAAAAATTACCAAGCCTGCGGAAAAATTATACCAATTTCTTCACTTTCATTATTGTGACGAGCGCCTGATTTCTTCATGCTGCCTCACAATATATAGTTATTGGACGAATAAATGCGTACAATACCTATTGAATTTGTAGTACAAAGAAATGGATCTGGGTGTTTTTTTTAAAGTTACTATCACATCGGGAACACCCTGTGTGTTTTCATTACCGTACTTTCTAATGCCGCTTCAGGGAAGGGGGGGGTGTGTTGGTATGCAGTTATTTAAAAGATAAACGCGAACAATACTTATACTTAAACATGAATTGATTGTTGTCGTTGTGATTATCAAATCGGCCTGTTGACATACTGGGTTCAATTGAATTTATTACACACAACCAAATGGATTTGTTGCTGTTGTTGTCGTTGTTGTTGTCGTTGTTATCAAGTCGACCTAGACCTATTTGGTGTACTTACTAGGTTCTTGAATGAAACGAGTCCAACTAGACTGGCAGTCTTACGTACTCTCGGTTACCGTTCGTTCATCGAGTGGTATTTTCCTGTATTCCGAATTTCTAAAAATAGCTCTTATCATTTTGGAGTTTCTGTTTTCGTGTTTCTTTTGGGTCTTCTGTACGAAGTATAAAAGAGTAGATCTCTTCTGGCTTCTGGTGATTTTACGTTCCTTCTGGTGATTTTACGTTCTGTCCTGTCTGGTGACATGCTGTTCATTCAGGTAATGTTGTCCTTGTGCCTTTGTTTTTTTTCGTTTCATTTTATTGGGTTTTTATTTTTGTTGCTGTTTTGATTTGTTTTTGGTTTAGGGTTTCTGTGAGGTGGGGGGGGGGGGGGGAGATATCGTTTGTTTGTTTGATTTTGTTGTTTTC
>NW_004797326.1:2029089-2030369 GCF_000002075.1 Aplysia californica | reverse complement strand
CCCTTTTCCGGCTTAATCCAGTCAGGCTACTTAATCTACTGACCTCTTTTTGTGGGCCAGCCCCACAGTACCTGTATCTGTTCGTGCCAGTGCACACATACATGTACTATCTCTCTCTCTCTCTCTCGCTCTCGCTCTCTGTCTTTGTCTCTCTCTCTCACACACTCTCTATCTGTCTATCTATTTATCTATCTATCTCTCTCTCTCCCTCTCTCCCATTTCTTTCCCTTGTAAGTTACTCTTTCTGAACACCTCTAATCTTCGGCACTCATAGTAAGTTAAATGATCAATTTGTGTTGCAAATGTCGTAACACTTTTACTACAACTAGATCTAAATGTAACTTGAGATGCTGCGATGCGATGGTTGTACCATACCTGCTGTGTCCTAAGTTCTTGCTTGAACGCACACACTGAGACAGACGTGAGATAGAGGCAGGTTCAGGGAGGCAGGTTGTGATATAAGACATTGGTGTGTGTGGATGTGTGTGTGTGTGTGCGTGCGTGTACGTTTGTTCGTATCTATTTCCGTATCCTCTCTCTCTCTCTCTCTCTCTCTCTCTCTCTCTCTCTCTCTCTCTCTCTCTCTCTCTCTCTCTCTCTCTCTCTCTTTCTCTCTCTCTCTCTATCTTGTCTATCTATCTGTCTGTCTGTCTTTGTGTGTGCGTGTGTATGTATGTGTGTGCGCGCCCTCCTCTGTGGATGTGTAAGCGTGCCCTCCTCTGTGGATGTGTAAGCGTGCGCGCCTGTGTGTGTGAATGCGTGTATGTGTGTGTGTGCGTGCCCTCCTCTGTGTGTGTGTGTGTGTGTGTGTGTGTGTGTGTGTGTGTATGTATGTGTGATGTAGGCTGTTCTCAATAAGCTCAGTGTCGCTGTGGTCTCGCCATGCTATCTCTTGTTACGTGCAGTTGATCTCTTGTTACGTGCAGTTGGGCAAGCAAAGGGAAACCGATAGTGGATGTCGTGTGGGTGTGACAGTGTGTTTGTTTGTTTGTTGGGAATTGGCCGGGATTATTATGTATCATTATGTAGGCCTACATTTTCTGTTACGATAAGATTAACTGCAGTACGTACGTACACATTATGTGCAAGATGGAGCCGATATTGTTCATGGCATGTGTGCGTGTGTGTGTGTGTGTGTGTGTGTGTGTTGTGAAGTGAGTGGTTTTATTACATGTACATCATAAGTATACGTTTTTTCCTTTAGAATAATTGCAGTGCGCATGCATGATGTGCAAGATGGAACCGATAGTCTCTCTCTCTCTCTCTCTCTCTCTCTCTCT
>NW_004797326.1:2027194-2028490 GCF_000002075.1 Aplysia californica | reverse complement strand
GGGGGAGGGGCAAACTTAATGTTTAGGTGTGTGTTTGGCGATAACGCACGAACATGTGTGTGTGTGTGTGTGCGTGCGCGCGCGCGCGCGCCGCGTTTGTGTTGTTAAAAGAAGAAAGTTTGTTGTTGTTGTTGTTTGTTTGGTTGTTTTTGTTTGGGTTGTTTGTTGTTTTTTCTGGGGGGTGTATAGGTGTAGGTTTGGTAACCATACTACGATGTCCTTGGTGTTCCTGTGTACATCAGTGTGTAAAGTGCCGGGGACTATACGTTCTTATACTCCCCGTCTGGGCCGGGGACTGAAAGAGCCTGCTGTACTGCTGCAGCATGACGGTCGGCGTGCCACTGTGTTGTGTTGTGTCCTCGCGGTGGTAGTGACAGTCTGTGACGGTCAGGGCAGAGGTCTGGTACTTGGTGTTTGCTTTGTCCTAGACGACCCTGGGAGGATGTGTGTGTGTGTGTGTGTGTGTGTGTGTTGTTGTTGTTGTTGTTGTTGTTATTGTTGTTGTTTTTGTTTTCGTTTTCGTTGTTTCATTACCGTAAGTGTGGGTGGGTGGTTGGCGGGTGCTCTGGTGTGGTTTGCTTTTCTTTCCTATCGAACGTCTATCGTCATTACCTCCCCTTCTTTTCTTTTTTTTTTAGTGTTTGTTACTCTCTTGTAACACCTCTAATCTTTTGACCTTATGCAGTTGCGAGCGCCGTAAAACACGTTAAAAAAATAAACAAAAACCTCTACTGAAACAAAACTTTCCGTGTGGCATTGCACAACCACAGCGTGTCATATCATATTCCCCCGTCCGGGTCTTCTTGCCTCTTGTTTTATTAAGTGAGACACATGGCAAAAAAAAGCCTGCCGCCTACGTCAGTGGTCTTACGCTTACGCTCATCACTGCGTCGTAACAAGACGAGTTTGGCGCCCGCCGAGGACAAGTGAGGAAAATTCAATCAGTGTTGTCTCACTGTTGGAATGTGTGGATGGATGTTGAGCCCTGTTCAGTTGAGGTTAGCCCTAGACGGTAGGGTTTAAAGCAGCGCGTAGTCTCCTAACCGAAACGACCTAAATTAGGCTGGTAGAATATTTACAAACATTACGTTAAATTACATCAGAAACTTGTTAAATTAAAAATGGCGTGTGTTGATATGCTATCATCTTCCAGTTTTCCTCTGTCTTCTTGTTTTTTTTTTCTGTCCGCCTTCCTTTGGTGACAGTTGTGTGTGTGTGTACGTATGTGTGTGTGTGTGTGTGTGTGTACGTATGTGTGTGTGTGTGTGTGTACGTATGTGTGTGTGTGTGGGGGGG
>NW_004797326.1:2025009-2027094 GCF_000002075.1 Aplysia californica | reverse complement strand
GGGGATTCGGACCGTTCTTTGACGTAATTCGTTACTCAAGTTGTTACGTAGCGGATCATTGTCAGACTCTGAGAGGCGAACTTTGTATTATTATTGTTGTTGTTGTTATAATTGATTAAAGTCGCGACAACGACCGTGGTGTAATTTTGATATTTAATTATCGTCGTCGTTTAATTCTTTGCTCAGGCATGTGTTTGTAATCGTGTAGTACAAGGGAGTGCTTGGCCCACTTGTGTCGGAAACGTCCTCTCCCGAGCTGTGTTTTGTTTGGGGGGAGCGTTCATTCGGGATTGCTTTCGTCTTTTGTAAACGAGTTCGTTTTTTTCTTCTATTTTTAAAGTACATACGTACGTACCACACCTCGTGTAGTGAACTATTGAACGCGCGTTTGCCAGCGCTAATATACTGTTTGACTAACTACTGATCTGTCGGCATAACTCACGGAGACGCAGCAGATGTACAAGACTTGTGCTATTTTATTCTCTCTGGATCTACGACTCCTTCTCCTTTTGAACTGGATTTAATTCAACGTGGTATATTGACAAGATCTGGTGGTGATTCCTTACCATCCGAATAGATCTGTTCTGTAGTGAGTGATTAATAAATCCAGAATGACTTCTTGCTCGGACTTTGTCCCGATGGACTTGACCCCCCGGGTCAGCGAGTGGTGACCTTAGAGGGTCAGGGGTCAGAGGGCGAGTGCTATGCCCCTGCTCAACACGGGCCTGAGTGTCTACGCGGACTATGTGCTCATCTACATCATGAGGATGCTTCAGGTAAGTCGGCCCTCACGGCCTCCTCAGAACTGACCTGACCTCATTTGTTGTGTCGACAGTCTGCCGTCTTATGACAGAAAAACGTATATGCCACACTTGAAATTTTACAAGAGAGGAAAAAAAAAAAAAACCCTAACTTTTTGTATGTGTTTCAAATTAACTGAACTTTGGTTGATTTCGTTATTTTATGCCAATATTCATTGGCCGGTCTAACTTTTGTCTGATTTTCTGGGGGTATACAGTAAATAGTTACGGAGTTATTGATTGTGAATGTTCTTTTGTTATAACAACATTGATATATAATTCGGCCACAACGCATATTTTCAAAAATCCTAAACGTCTTTACTTTTAATTTTACAGCCACAAAACCAAGATTGAAAGACGCGCCATATAACCCTGTATAAAAACGCTACTTGGCCCAATTATGCATATACACGTTTGGTTTGGGGTTTTTTTTTATCATAAGACGGCAGAGGTGTGCAGGTTCGACTGTACGCTTGCCCGTCAAGGTGTTGTTGTCAGGGGGAAGGTCGCTACAGCAATTATAGACGCACTCCTTGTCCTTGCCCTGGTAGCGTGTTGAACAAATGGTCGCTTTTAAGCACAAGGGGGCTATCCCGAAAAATGTTGTTTTCAGAAAATCGAACGTAAAGTTTTTGCTCCCTGTTCAGTTTCCTTAAATGACAAGGAGAGTTTTCTCTATAACCGAACAAATATACACACCAATGAAACCAAACTTCTGTTGTTGGGACAATGCCCACTTTTGGTGTGTAGATCAAGATCTCTGGGTTAGCCCGCTTGTCTTTAAAAGCGACCCAATACGTCTACAGTGTTGAACCTGTTCTTACGACCACATGTCCAAGACAGTCACATAATGTACAGACTACAGTCAAACCTGTCCTGACGGCCACCTCTATAAGACAGTCACCTGTACAAACTACAGTCAAACCTGCCCTGACGGCCACCTCTATAAGACTGACACATAATGTACAAACTACAGTCAAACCTGCCCTGACGGCCACCTCTATAAGACGGCCACCTGTACAAACTACAGTCAAACCTGCCCTGTTCAAACTACCACTTCCCACTTACCCCCACCCCGTGGCGGGGTTGTTTTTTCTGCTTTAAAATGACACGGTCCAAAAGGATCACCTGTCTAAGATGGCCGCTTTTCTCTTCGACAATAATAATGTGGTCTCTCTCTCACCATCTCTCTTTCTCTTTCTTTTTGTCTCTCTCTCTCTCTCTTTCTCTTTCTTTTTGTCTCTCTCTCACCATCTCTCTTTCTCTTTCTTTTTGTCTCTCTCTC
>NW_004797326.1:2019137-2020881 GCF_000002075.1 Aplysia californica | reverse complement strand
TATGTGTGTGTGTGTGTGTGTGTAGAAAAACGAGGGAGGGGAGGGGGGAGGGATTTGGGCAATGAACATGCAAAGCATAGAGACCAAATGTGCTCGTTCATGCGTGCGTTTGTGTGTGTGTGTGCGTGTGTGTGTGTATGTGTGTGTGTGTGTGTGTGTGTCAGGGCGTGTGTGTGTGTGTGTGCGCGCGCGTGTGAGATAAGCAGGTTTATAGTGTGTGTGTCTGTGTGTGTGTGAGTGTGAAGGTGCTTGTATTTACTTCAGCAGCCCTGTGTGTTGTGTCTGTGCGTCGTGTTTCGTCTTGCATCCCTTCATCGCTTTTTTCTATTTATGAAATTGAGGGTGATTGGAGGGTGCCCCTGGTAGGTCCTACTGCTCCACTTCGCCACTGTTGTTTCCGTCTGTCTTACTTTTTCCCAGCACCAAATGTGAGGCAGCGTGGTGGAATCAGGCTCTCGTCAATTTTTTGGGCATGTAGAGTAATTAGTATCATCTTAAAGCTTTTTCACTTGTCTTTATTTGGATGAAAAATATATCCACTTATCTTGAATACAAGTCGAGATATTTGCAAATGAAGGAGGTAGGGGTCACCTGTTGTCAGAGGTAAAATTAGAGAGAAAATGGCCGCCATAGATTAATTATTTCCTTAGCTTAAGAGTCCGTGGTAACTGAAAATTTACTTTTTTGTGCCTTTAATCAACGTTTTTCAGAAAAATTCACACAGAAATGAGTTCTTTAATGGGTATGAAAGGTGTGGAGCCAAAAAAAAAATTCCATAAAAATTCACAAATCTGCAGAAAACAGCAAGTTTCTTCATTTGGATTATTTTGACTAGAGCCTGATTCCACCACGCTGCCTCACATAATATGATCATTATTGTGTCGATGTATTTCTCTTTACTCAAACTAAACAAAACCAATATTGTATGAAATTACGTTTATTTTCTCTATGCTTCTTCTAATTCTACTGTATGGGTAGTTGGCGGGTGTTCTGGTGTGGTTTTTCTCCTTCAAGCATCTACCGTCTTTATCTCTAGTCTCCTCCTCCCTTTTTGTGTTGTCCTTTGTACGTTACCGTCTGGTAACATCTCTAATCTTGTTCACTTATTATATTATGACCTAATTGTGTTGCAAGTGCCGTAAAACGTGTACTAAAACTAAAGGTAACGTAAATGTGGGCGCTGACGTCTATGGTGTAGCTTAGGCGCTTTGCTGTCGCACCGAGGCTACCAAAATAAATCCGGTGTCCTCGTGTCGCACACAGGAAAACCTGAGTTGGATTCACTAGTGGGGAGAAATTATTTTTATGATTGAATATCTCGGTCTTTTTCCTTGGATGGTGTATCTCACTCCACCCTGGTCGGCCCCGACAGGCAGGGTTGGAAGTAGTGCTGGGCGGCTAGGTTCCCGATTATTGAAAGCTAGGAATCGTAGGAATGGACTCCGAACCCAATTACTTACTTTCTAATAAAGTGATTTCTTCCGGTGGTTATCTGGTTGGCTCCGCGAACGTCTTCAGGATTTAGGATTACCTTGATTTTGGAACACTGCGAAGTATCAACTTTCAATTTCTTTTTTTTTTTTAAAGATGATTTTTATGATTGAATGGACTGGTAACAGTTGGATCACGTAAAAAGGAGCATTAATCGTGGAGATCGGTTCCGGAATCGAGTCTTCGCCCACCTCTAGTCGGAAGTCCGTCTCCTAATTGAAATAGGTTGTATCGATGGGGGGGGGGGGGGGTT
>NW_004797326.1:2017619-2019037 GCF_000002075.1 Aplysia californica | reverse complement strand
GGGGGGGGGGGGGGGTTCCTACTGCGTGTGTTTGTGGTTTGTCAGGCACACCTGCAATCATCATCATCATCACCTGGTGCCTTGCCGACTGGCGTGGGCGATCATGGACCCCCACTTCACTCTGTCTTGCGCTGCAGCAATGGTGTCTGTCGTTCTTGCTGTTCCCTGCAATGTTGTCAACCTGTCCGGCATCTTTTCCCTCTGTCTTCCTCTGCCTCTCTTTCCATCAAACTTGCCTATTGTTACAATATTCTCCGATGCTTCTTTCCGCATTGTGTGTCCAATGAAATTTGCCTGATGCTTTCGATTTCGTCATAAGCTCTCGTCTGCAATTTGCTTCAACCAAGACTTCTTAATTTGTTTTTCTAGCTATCCATAGGATACGCAGAATGCGTCTTATGAACCTCAACTCTGTCGCCTCAATTTTTCTTTCCGTCTGTCTATTGATTGACCATGCATCGCACCCGTTTAATCGGATTGGCTCGATGTAACACCAGAGAGGGTTTACAGTAATACTGTAAACTCTCTGGTAACACCTACAATGCAAACGTTTATTTTTTGTTCTAATATGCTTGTTTCTTTGTTTGTATTTTGCCAGGCGTTGAGTCAAGGCAGCCAGGAGTCCCTGGACAAGCGGGCTAGTCTGACCAGGAAAAGCTACGACGCCGTCGTTTTCGATGTCCTCAGGGTGTCTCCGGACGACTTCGCCGTGAGTGATGCTGCTGCTGTTGTTGTTGTTGCTATTGTTGTGGGGGTTGTTGTTTTGATGGTGATGATGGTGGTGGTGGTGATGTTGTTGTTTTTGAGGTTGTTGTTGTTGCGATGGTGGTGTTTTTGTTGTTGTTGTGGGGGTTGCTGTTGTTGTTGTGGTGGTGGGGGTGGCTGTGAGTGTTGTTGTTTTTGTAGTGGCGTTGTTGTTGTTGTTGTTGTTGTGGTCAAGGGAGTGTTGTTGTGGTGGGTTGTCGATATTGTTCTTTTTTAAATTATATGTGATGGTGTTGATGGTGATGATGATTGTGGTGACCGCTGAAATGATGGTCATGGTTGTGGTGGTGGTGATGGTGATGGTGATTGTTGTGGTGGTGGTGGCAGTGGTAATGGCGATGATGGTGATGATATGCTGAATAACTGATTGATGAAAGTCTTGATAAATATGGTTCTTTTGGTTCTTATGATGATAATGACCGTGATGGTGATGGTGGTGGTTGTTGTTATTATTGCGGTATTGCTGACAGTGGTGAGGTCACCTTCACCCACGACCTTTAACCTTTAACCTTTAATCCCCCTTTGTTTGTCCCTCTACAGAGCCAGATCACCCTCCTAGATCTCCCGGTGTTCAAGTCCATACAGCCAGATGTAAGTCAGGAGTTGTTGTTTTTGGTTTTTTGGTTTGTTTGTTGTTGTTTTTTGGGGGGGGG
>NW_004797326.1:2013936-2017432 GCF_000002075.1 Aplysia californica | reverse complement strand
GAGGGGGGTTCAAACCCCAAACGCCCAGGGGAAGGGGGTGGGGGGGATTTATTTGTTAAATGAGTCTAATACGTTACTTTGTGTTTCTGTCTTGGCCACTTCCCATTTTCCCCCTTTCACATTTTTGTCATTACATATTATAATGGCACTGTGTGAGAAGGCCACCGGTCTAAGACGGCCACTTTTTTCTGCGATAATGGATGGCTGTCGTAGACAGTTTGGACTCTATTAGTGGGTGGTTGGCGGATGCTCCGGTGTGGTTTGCTCCTTCTTTCCTATCAAAGATCTATTGTACTTATCTCCCCTCTTGTGTCTGTTACTATCTTGATCTTGTATGACCTCTAATCTTCAGCCCTTACATGACCTTAATGTGTTGCAAGTGCCGTAAACTCTTACTGAAACTGAACGACTGTATTAAGTTATCATCATTATTATTAATTATTAATATTTATATTATCATTATCCGTTGTGTGATGGAATGATGGAAGACAATGTATGCTGTGGTTGCAGGAGCTGACCACATGTGCCTGGACCACCAAGGAGAAACTCATCAAGGCACCCAATGTGGTGGCCTTCACACGCAGGTTCAACCATGTGAGTGGCCCACTTGTGTGTGTGTGTGTGTATGTATGTTTGTGTATATGTATGTGTGTGTGCGTGTGTATGCAAGTGTGTGTGTGTGTGTGGGTGTGTGCGTATATGTGTGTGTGCTCCATTTATGCTTTCTGTTTGTGTGTGTGTGTGTGTGTGTGTGTGTGTGTATGTTTGTGTATATGTATGTGTGTGTGCGTGTGTATGCAAGTGTGTGTGGGTGTGTGCGTATATGTGTGTGTGCTCCATTTATGCTTTCTGTTTGTGTGTGTGTGTGTGTGTGTGCAAGTGTGTATGTGTTTGTGTTGTCTATGGAGAGAGAGAGAGAGAGAGAGAGAGAGAATGAAAAGAAAAGAAGGAATCAAAAATGACAAAAGATTTGTTTTCTTTTGTGACCCCTCACACCACCCACTTGCAGGTCAACTTTTGGGTTCAGAAGGAGATCTTGAACTGCCAGACCCTCAAGACACGGGCGGAGGTGCTGGCTCACTTCATCAAGATTGCCAAGGTGAGGAGGACGTACTTATGTACACCTATGTTGGAGGGTGGGACACTTTCAGGGTCTTCTTCTTTTCTGTCTTTCTTTCTTTCTTTCTTTCATTCTTTTGTGTAGTGTCTGTCTTACTTTTCCCTGCTCTAAATGAACATTATTGTGTTACTTACTTACTTACTTACTACCCGTTACGTCTGGCGTTTAGGGCAGCAACAAAGGATCTCCAGCTCTGTCTGTTTTGGGCCATCTTGGTCAGCGTTCCCCACGAATGATTCCAGGACTTCATTTCAGACTCTACTGTGCATCTCCAGGTTACTTTGGGTCTGCCCTAGACAGTCAGAGGTAGTATGAGAACGTATAGGGTCTGCCCCTTTTGCGACGTCCTTCGGGTGTCCAGTGGAGGGCAGTCTTCACAATAGTCTGGTTCTCTTCTCAGAACATGTCCAATCCATCTCTCTCTCTCTGCCTGTTTGTCCCCGCCCTCTCCCTGTCTCCCACCCACGCCATCAAGCTGTCTGCTTGTAGCAAGGAAATTTTTCTCCAGAAGCAGCAAAATACATTCTCACTTTATTATAATAATTGCATTTATATAGCGCATATCCATGCTCAAGAGCATGCTCTATGCGCTTTACAACCATTATTACCCCAGCAGACTCTCTGAGAACACTCAGAAACATTCTCGGCTTCAGCGGAAGCATACAGTGCAAGCTGCGGATTTCATGCGCTCAAACACTACCAAACTGACAAAATCGTTCACTGTCTATAACCGGGTACCCATTTCCACCTGGGTGAAGTGAGGAAAATTTGTGCAAAGTGCCTTTCCCAAGGACTTTATAACTCTTCTATTTGTTGTTCTTTTGAGCTAGAATTTTGCAGAGGTACTGATTTAATGGTTCATTCACCTGTTTCAAAAGTCTACATGGTTGAGGTTGAGAAAAGGCAAAGTTGTTTGACATTCGTCATTTTTCCTTACACCGTGTGGCCGCGGGTTAGCCTTTCGTTGTCCACGCAAAAACGATGAATGGCTTCGTTGGGCATTCTCTCCAATACACTAGTGAATTGTTGTGAGTGTAGGCGATGGTGAGGTTGTGACAGATCGTCGACAGTGATGACTGTGTGCACACTGTTACAAGTGTAAGCAAAGAGGATATCAACTAAATGACAGGAATTTTTTGTTGTTGGTTGTTTTTTTTCTTGGTTTTTAAAAAAAATTTTTGGTTTTCGTATTTTGTTTTCAAACTTCACAACGTCATGTGGATGGTCGGCGGGTGCTCTAGTGTGGTCAGTTCCTTTTTTCCCTATCAAACATCTATCGTTCTTATCTCCTCCTTTTTTGTGTTTGTTACTACTCTCTTGTAACACCTCTAATCTTCGGCACTTATATGATGACCTTTTTTGTATTGCAAGTGCCATAAAACTTTTACTAATACTAAAACTGAAACACAACATCATAATGTGAGACAAAGTTGTTGAAGCAGAATTTTGATATTGTGCATAGGCTAGTATGTTGTTAACTACAAGTCAGTCTCAGTTGTTCAGACGTTCTCCTGACTGAAGTTTCTGTAGGCCATTCCCAAAGGGGAGATATTTACATGTTCTTATGTACAGTAGAATTGTAAGTGGGCCGGTTTATCAATGTCATGCTCATACTGTGCCGGAGCAACGTAGCAGGAACTGCTGCTTTTTCTTTCCTCATCCTTACTACCGTCATTTTTTTTCTCTACTTCTTTTGTGTGTTTGTCTCTCTCATGTGAATTGCTATTTTTGGGATGCCTTGATAGTCGAAGCAGACTTTGTGCTGTTGAGGCTAGAGAGGAGAGCAGAGTAAGCCTGATTCCCAGTTTGGACTTCTCTGTTGACATCCGCCCCTTGGCGCTCGTATGACCTTATGCAGTTGCGAGCGCAGTAAAACCTTATTAATACAAAAAGCTTTGGAGTTCTCTGCCCTTGTGTGACTCTGGGATCTTCATCCGAAAGGCCCGTCTTGACAGAGGCATCAGCGGCACAAGCTTTCCTTTCAAATAATTTGCCTTTTCTTTTCCTTCGCAGTATCTCTTGTGTTTGACATTGCTCATACTTTCACAATGGTTGGATCGTAGTTCCCAGTTGATGGGGAAACGATGGACAGCAGTTTGTTTTGTTTTTTTGTTGTAAGAGTTTACCGGCACTTGTAACAGCTTCATTCATACTACAGTTAAATTTGATATTTTTTCTCTCTTTTTCTCTTTCCAGAAACTTCACGACCTGAACAACCTCCATGCAGAAATGGCTGTCATCTCCGCCCTCCAGAGCGCTGCCATATTCCGGCTCTCTCACACTTGGATGGTCAGTTGGTCGTTGTTTGTTCCATCCTCCTGCTGTGTTCTCCTGAATGGACCTCTGTCTGTCTGTCTCTCTCTCTCTCTCTCTCTC
>NW_004797326.1:2008643-2013782 GCF_000002075.1 Aplysia californica | reverse complement strand
TCTCTCACTCTCTCTCTTTTTCTCTCTCTCTCACTCTCTCTCTCTCCCTCTCTCACTCTCTCTCTCACTCTCACTCACTCTCTCTCTCTCTCTCTCACTCACTCTCTCCCACTCCCTCCCTCCCTCCCTCATTTTCACTCACTTTTTCTTTCTCTCACTTTATGAGTCACACACACACGCACACACACACACACACACACACACTCAATCACACATTCACAACACTGCTTACGGCTATATGTTTTCGCTATTTTATAAATTGTAGGTCGCTGTTGTGGGTGTTCGTAGGGTGCCTCCGTTGTGTCTGTCTGTTTGTCTATGCCCTGCTTTTTTTACCTGGTCATAAATGCTGCAGTGTTGATGCTCTTCTCTCTACCCATCGTCCTGTTTCACCTCTGACCTCTCTTCCTCTCTCACTGTGGCTAGTTGATTGACACCCCTGGTAAGTCCGACCTCTTTTCTTTTTTTCTTTTTTTTTCATCTATTGCTACTGTTTGTGTCTGTCTTTTTCTCTGCCTTGAGTGATCCTTATCATTTGATGCACTGCTCTTCACTGGTACAATCAAATCCCCTATCACCTTTGACCTCTCCTTCCCTCTAACCTCTGATCTCTCCTCCCTTCTCACTTGTGACCTTTCCTCCCCTCTGACCTCTTCTCACTTGTGACCTTTCCTCCCCTCTAACCTCTGACCTCTTCTCACTTGTGACCTTTCCTCCCCCCCCCCTCTGACCTCTGACCTCTGACCTCTCCTCCCTTCTCACTTGTGACCTTTCCTCCCCTCTGACCTGGCAGATGCTGTCCAAGAAAGACAAGAGCATGTATGAGAGGATGGCCGACCTGTTCTCCGAGAACAACAATCGACAGCGGCTCCGCGAGTACATGGAGAACGTGCGCCTGCCCTGTATACCTTACCTAGGTGAGCACGTCGGTCTCAAGATTGTGGGTGGTTGGCGGGTGCTCTGGTGTGGTTTGCTTCTTCTTTCCTATCAAACATCTATCGTTTTTATCTCCCCTCCTTCTTTTTTGTGTTTGTTACTCTCTTGTAACAACTCTTATCTTCGGCACTTATATGACTTCATTATGTTGCAAGTGCCGAAAAGCACTTACTAAAATAGTCTCTAGATATGGATGAGTCTGAAAAATAGACACATAAAAAAGTGGCCCGTTCCAGCAGTTTAACTCTTTACCTCTATGGAACATTACAGCAACTGCAGTAAACCTTCACCTATCACTACATGGCATTGGACAGCAGGGTGAGAGCCCAGCTGTTGCTGGATCAATAACAACTACAACTCTTTCATCTCTGAGTGGGGTGGTAAACCCTTTATGCACCAGCCCTCTTTTGGTACAAAATTTAAAAGTGACGTATTCATCACTAAATTTGTCATTAAATCAAAACAAGTGAGCCTATTTGATAGTTCTTCATCTAATGAATGAACTCTTCTAAGTAAAAGAGACCGCCTGTTTTTGGCAATTGTTGGCGGAAAGTAATTTGATGTCGAATTCGTCTTAAAGGAATAGGCCACAGTTCCGACCGTGAGCCGCTGTGAGGGACTTGCCAGAGATAAGGAGTTAAAGAAATTGGCCATAAATTATTAGACTCTTAAAAGTTCTCAACCAATTAACCATTACATTCTTCTTTTTTGGGTTTTTTTTTTGTTGTTTGTTGTATTTGCTTTCTTTTTCTATTTCCCCTTTGTCTTGTGGTCAGAAATGTGTTGCTCACCGTGGATTATCTCCCCGTGCCATGGTAAATCTTTTTCTTGTTTGTTCTCCTCGTGGCCGCATGCACCCGTAGGTCTGTACCTGACAGACTTGATCTACATCGACGTGGCACACCCGCACTCAGGCGGCCTGGAGAGCCAGCCACGGAGGGTCCAGATGAACAACATCCTGAGGGTCATCGCAGACTTCCAGCAGTCTGAGTACGGTAAGGACGCGCTCTTCTTTCTGTGGGGGTGGTTGGAGGGTGCTTTGCTGTGGTTTGCTTCTTCTTTGAGGATGATGCTTTTGGGAATTAAAAAAAAGGTAGCAGAAAATCTGGCATCCTTGCAGGAATGAACAGAAGAACGTTCAACCAGATTCCAGATTGTGCACTGGCACAATCAGTAGAAGGACCTTCGGCAACATTTTGGAGAGAGCAACAGAGCATCAATGGACATGTCCGGAGTGCAGGGATGTTGCTTCCTGAAACAAGAACAAGCTTCTTCTTTTTCTTCCCTATCAAGCACCTGAAGCTATTCTCTCTCTGGGTGATTGGCGGGTGCTCTATTACGGTTTGCTTCTTTTTTCCTGTCAAACATGTTTTATCCTTGTCTCTCCTCCTTGGGTGGTTGGAGGGCGCTGCTGGTAGGTCCTGCTTCTTTACTACTACTTCTTTACTTTCCCTGTATTGTTTCTGTCTGTCTGTCTTACTTTTTTCCAGCACTAAATGACCACTACTGTGTCGATGTGCTTCTCTTTACTCAAACAAACAAACAAACAAATGTGAGACGTGCTTACAAAATAAGTTACTTCTCGCTATCCACATATGGAGATATTGGCCAAAAATCGACACTTGGGTCAAATTTGTTGATTTCTTATTGAGGTCATATTTTTAAAGTACAACACGCCCTTTATGATTTCATACTTATAAATAGTAATAACTTCACCTATAAGCGTGATGTATCTATTTCCATGGAGATAAAATTGGAGAAGTTACTTAGTTTGTCAGCACGCTTCACAAATTGTCTCACCTCCTCCTTGCCTTTGTTTGCTCCTCTCTTGTATATAAAACGTGTGTGGGTGGTTGACGGGTGCTCTGGTGTGGTTTGCTTCTTCTTTCCTATCAAAAATCTATCATCCTTATCTCCCCTTCTTCTTTTTTATATTTGTTACTCTCTTGTAACACCTCCAATCTTTTGGCGCTCATATGACCTTATGCAGTTGCGAGCGCCGTAAAACCTCTACTACTAAACATCTAACAGGTGTACAATTTGTCATATGATGTTTCCTCTTGTGGTGTGTTCACAGAGAACTCGGTGGTGTTGGAACACATCCAGAACTACCTCAAGTCCGTGAGGTACATCGAAGAGCTGCAGAAGTTTGTGGAAGACGACAACTATAAGTAAGTCTCTGGGTGGTTGCTGGGTGGGAACTGAGGTGGTCTGCTTCTTCTACTGCTCTCTGGGTGGGGATCTGATGTGGCCTGCTCCTTCTTCTGCTCTCTGGGTGTGTTGCTGTTGTTTTCATCTTCTGTCTCTTGTGTGTGTGGTTGGAGGGTGCTACTGGGTGGTCCTAATTCTTTTTTGTGCCCCTGTGGTGTTTCTTTCTGTTTGTCTTTTGCCCTTTCCCTGCACTAAATGACTGTTGTGATGTTGATGTGTTTGTCTGAAAACTCTAACTGAAGGTTGAAATCTCCTGAGAAAATCAGACCATTTGTGTGGCAACGTACCATCCACTAAGTCTAAAAATGATGATGGTTGAAGGGCATCAAAAGCAGGTCGTAATCTCTATATTTGTGGGTGGTTTTTCTGTCCGTCTTACTTTTTTTATCTGCACTCCATTTTCTTTACTCTTTCAAATACATCTCAGAATGAAGAGGGTGAGTGAACAAGTCGCACCCTATTGCATAGATCAAGTCCCTTGTTGTCACATAGCAACAGGGCCGTTTTTCAGGAGGAGGAAAAGAAATTAGCCCTCTATTGTTTCTGTCTGCCTATATGATAATTTCCATGCACTAAGTGACCGTTGTTTTGTCGATGAACTTCTCTTAACTCATGCTCAAAATTTTTTATTTATGATGATTCATTTCCTATGCTGCCTCCCATTAATTTTGCTCCTCCGCACAGTGTTTCTCTGCTTTTATCGTATCGACTAGCATACCATTTTGACCATTAACCTACCATTCTAACATCTGGCTTACTACTTTGATAAGGGGCTCCGCATTTTGACCACATGCTTACTGTTTTGACAAATTTCAACTCTTTCATTCCTCTCATCACGCCAGCGGTTTGGCCCAGAGGGCACCACTGCTAGGTCCTACTTCTTCATTGTCCCTCTGTTGTTGGTCTGTCTATCGTACTTTTCCCACCACTAAATGACCATTGTTATGTCAATGTGCTTCTCTCTTCTCTCAAACAATACTCAAAATTCCTCTCACCTCCTCCTCCTCCTCCTCCTCCTCCTCTGTGTAGTGTGTAGTTCGTGGTTGCTCCTTCTTTCCTATCTAACATCTATCGTACTTTTCTCTACTCCTTTTTTGTGTATGTCACTCTCTTCTAACACATCTATTCTTCGACACTTACATGACCTTATTGTGTTGCAAGTGCCGTAAAACCCTAACTAAAACTAAACCTCCTCCTCCTTTATTCCACAGACTCTCCCTCAAGCTGGAACCCCCTGGTGCTGCCTCCTCCTCCTCCTCCTCCCGGGAGGATGTGAACACATACCCCCCAGCCTCACCCCACACAGAGCCCAGGAACCAGCTGACCGTCTCGCGAATCCCCCCGTCCCATCACAGAAAGTCACGCAGCCTCAGTGCCAAGTAAGTTCTTTCTACATGTTATTATTCTCTCTCTCTCTCTCTCTCTCTCTCTCTCTCTCTCTCTCTCTCCCTCTCCCACTCTCTCCCTCTTCCATCAGCTTCATTCCTCCACTATCACATCCCCCCTCTTTCTCTCTCTCTCTCTTCCTCCAGCTCCCTCCCTCACACCCTCTCTAGCTTCATTCCTCTACAATCACACCCCCCCCTCTCTTTCTCTCTTTCTCTCTCTCTCCCCTGGCTCCCTCCCTAGCTTCATTCCTCCACAATCTCATTCCCCCCTCTCTCTCTCTCTCTCTCTCTCTCTCTCTCTCTCTCTCTCTCTCTCTCTCTCTCTCCCCAGCTTCATTCCTCCACTATCTCATTCCCTCTCTCTCTCTCTCTCTCTCTCTCCCCCCAGCTTCATGTCGTGCGCACACCCTCAAGTGGAGAAGTCCCAGAGCCTGCCGTGCCGTGCGACGGCCCCGTACATCCAGGGCATCCGTCACCTGCTGGACGACAGTGTGCTGGAGGAGTCGCCGTGTGCCTCCAGCGACGGCTCGCTCTGCGGCAAGCTACAGACAGGTAACTCATTCACCCTGGCAAGCTCTTACTGTTACTGATCCCACCCATAATC
>NW_004797326.1:2007045-2008434 GCF_000002075.1 Aplysia californica | reverse complement strand
TGACAGAGAACCTGGTCAGGTATTTTTTTCACCAATAGCAAGACAACCAAACAAAGCTTTCAGATGATACCAATGACTCCACATGCCCAAAAATTGACGAGCGCCTGATTCCAGCACATCGTGACACCTATATACATGGATTGTACTAGCGTTGTACAAAGTAGGAAAAGTGAGTGGCGTCGGTGGCCTAGTGGTTAGGCTCTCGGACTTGCAACCGTAAGGTCGTGGGTTCGAATCCCGTCAGGGGCCCGACGTTGTGCCCTTGGGAAAGGCACTTTGCACAAATTTTCCTCACTTCACCCAGGTGGAAATGGGTACCCGGCTATAGACAGTGAAAGATCTTGTCAGTTTGATAGTGTTTGAGCGCATGAAATCCGCAGCTTGCACTGTATGCTTCCTCGGAAGCTGAGAATGTTTCTGAGTGTTCTCAGAAGGTCTGCTGGGGTAATAATAGTTGTAAAGCGCATCGAGCATGCTCTTGAGCGTGGATATGCGCTATATAAATGCAATTATTATAACATGTATTATTAAAAGTGAGTTATCACTTCGTCCTTATCTGCAAACACTCACACAACATGTATTCCCCTTTTTTTTTTGTCTCAGTTTATCATTACTCAAATGTGTGTTATTTATGTTGTTTGGCTGTGTTGTTTTTGGCATCATGTTACAAACTCCAACTTTTCTCCATCTATCTCGCAATGAAATCCCCCCCCCCAATTTGTATCGATAGAAAAGTTGTTCATTGTAGAATGTATGTGCAGAAATTCATCAGGAAATATTCATAAATAAAAAAGTTATGGGAAGTACTGTGGGGTGACCCCTGAGCTGCCTTGGTTCAAAGGATTTCCCCCGGCACAGGGGCCTATTTACTTGCCCCATTGAAGAGGTTAAGAACACATTTATGGGTGAGTTTTTCAGAAAAACGTTGATCAAAAGCACAAAAAAATGTAAATTTGCAATTTTCAAAGACAATGGAGTTTCAGAAGTCACCAAACTTTGGCAGCCATTTACTGGCTCGAATGGTGCAGCACAAAGCTAAAAATGACACACTGACACAGTTTCGTGACGCACCAGGTACGGCAACAAAGGGGTTAATGTTTTCCGCTCCGGTCGACACAATTCTGATTGCTGAATAACGATTATGAATAATAATGAGTTACTCTTTATTGATCTGCGTGGGGAAATTTGTGATACAGTGGCAGACATGCCTACATCTCAGTTTAGGAGGCAGGCTTCATGCTCAACTTGACTTGCACAAGGAAAGGTTTTTAGATGTACATTTTTTTTGGTGATCTGTTTATTTACACCTCCACCTAATATCTGTTTATGTATATTAAAATATCTCTTTTTCTCTCTCTCTCTCACTCACTCTTCGTCCCGCCTCTATCC
>NW_004797326.1:2005622-2006673 GCF_000002075.1 Aplysia californica | reverse complement strand
CCTCCCCCATCCCTCTCCGTAATCAGAACTAAGAGACACATTCGAGTCCACGTCCAGCGACCAGGAGTCCTTCTGGCCCGCACTCAACAGGTACGTCACTGCTGTGTCTGCTCGGGGGGGGTCTGTGTGTTTCCATAATTTAAGTTACTTTTTAAAGGAGACCGGGGGGGGGGATGATCTGGTGTGGGAATGGTGATGAATATATGGGGTTTGGAGGTGTTTTGTTTTCGGGGGTTGGGGGGTTGTTTTTTGTTTTTGTTTCCGTTTTTTCCAAGTGGGTATGAAAATTTTTTTGTACAAGTGTTGTCAACAAGGCTACTACAGTCTTCATTCTGAGCAGCAGAGAGAGTTATAGTGTCCTGCAGTGGAGATGAATATTTTAATTTCTGTTTTTCTATCATTTGCTGGAGAGAGAGAGAGAGAAATTACACATTGTAATGAACTTGTAGTCAATCCAGTGTTGTCGTTCACTCTGTCGCTCTGTATGTTTCAGTGTTTCTTTTCCCAGTGTGGTCTCTCACTCTGTCACTCTGTATATGTTTCAGTTTTTGCCGTAGGGAGTCAGAAGATGAGCCGGGCTCCAGTGGTGAGCACAGTTTTACCTTCCAGGGATGTCTGCGCAGGAAGACACTCATCAAGGATGGGAAAAAGCCAACAGTGAGTCTTTTCTTTCTTTCTCTCTCTCTCTGTCGCTCTCTCCTTTTGTCTCTCTCTCTCTTTCTCTTTTTCTCTCTTTCCCTCTCTGTCTTTCTTTCTCTCTCTCTCTCTTTTTCTCTCTCTCTTTCTCTTTTTCTCTGTCTTTTTCTCTCTGTCCCTCTCTAGCTGTCCCTCTCTGTCTTTCTTTCTCTCTCTCTCTTTTTCTCTCTCTTTTTCTCCCTCTTCCCCTCTCTATGCCTCTCTCTTTCTATCTCATTCTCTCTCACTTTTTTCTCTTTTTCTTTCTCTCTCACTGTGTTTTTTTTTCCTCTCTCTCTCTCTCTTAATTTTTCCCATTTTCTCCCCTTGTCTTTCTTTTCCTTCTCCCTTCTCCTTCTCTCTCTCTACCCACCTC
>NW_004797326.1:2002825-2005084 GCF_000002075.1 Aplysia californica | reverse complement strand
CTCTCTCTCTCTCTCTCTCTCTCTCTCTCTCTCTTTCTTTCTCTCTCTCTCTTTCTCTCTCTCTCTCTCGCTCTCTCTCTCTCCCACACAGCTTAGATTTAAACCGTAACCTTTTGTGTAGCGTGCCACAATCCCTCTACAACTACTATAATTATAAACATATTGCTCTGAATAGCGAGACAGAAGCTGCGGGTACTCCATGCTGTGCTCGCCCAGGATTTTCTGCACCATGTATATATATATAAAAGAAAGTCAGTGTGCTCTCAGAATTCACATCTAAGAAAGACAGAAAAAAAAGAATTTTTATTTTCCTTTTAACTTATACTGAGAAGTTAGCTCTGTGTGGCACAAGTGAAGCAATCGGCTCTGTGTACAATACACTTGTGGTCTGAAGCAATCGGCTCTGTGTACAATACACTTGTGGTCTGAAGCAATCGGCTCTGTGTGCAATACACTTGTGGTGTGAAGCAAATGGGGACAGAATGATTTTGGTAGAGAGAATCCAAGATTGTGAAAGGTGAATTGTGTTTTTACAGAGCTACTCTATGAATGTACAGTCTCGTTGGTTTAGGTGTTTGTCAAAGAGGTTATATATATATAATACTAGAGCTGGCTGCAGTGGCGTCACACGTGTCAGACATGGGGGGCCTTCTTTCCCTCATCGGCATGGCCGGCGTGCCCACTTTCACATGAACAATCTGAGCCCTAACCCCGCTCCCCACGAGCTTTAGTATATCAAACACCACCCCGCCCCCATAGTTCAGTGCAAGCTTGTAGATTTCCTCCAAAAACCACCAAGACTATTCCACGTGAGTCTTGAAAAATACTCTCTCTCTCTCTCTCTCTCTCTCTCTCTCTCTCTCTCTCTCTCTCTCTCTCTCTCTCTCCCTCCTTCCCTCCCTCCCTCCCTCCCTCAAGAGTAATTGTGTGGTCTCTCCAGGAAATGTGTACAAGTTCCGTGCTGGCAGTCAGAGCAGAGCCTTACACTGGTGTCGTTTTCTACACGATGCTGTCAGGAGAGGGACTCCCAAGGTATGTCTTGTGTGTCGTCGCATGTGTCTTGTGTGTCACCCTATGTGTCTTGTGTGTCGCCGCATGTGCCAAGTGTGTCACTTCCTGTGTCTGTGTGTCAGCAGGTGTGTTTGTGTGTCAGCACGTGTGTCTGTGTGTCAGCACGTGTGTCTGTGTGTCGGCATGTGTGTTTGTGCGTCTGTGCTTGTGTCTGTGTCTCGTTATAAATGAATGCTCAGTGTAAGACTGTCATTTTTCAAAATATTCCTGTCTGTGTGCATAAACTTAAGTGTTTTGTTGGTGGTTGGTGGGTGCTCTGGTGTGGTTTGCTTCTTCTTTCCCTTCAAACATCTATCGTCTTTATCTCCCCTCCTTCTTTTTTGTGCTTGTTACTCTCTTGTCACACCTCTAATCTTCGGTACTTTTGTGACCTTATTGTGTTGCAAGTGCCGTAAAACTCTTTCTAAAACTAAAAGTGTATTGTTGCCCTTGCAACATAAAAAGGTCATATATAAGTGCCGAAAGATTCACGGTGTTACGAGAGAGTAACTTGCAAAAATAAAAAGAAGGGGGAATGAGGACACCTCTACATGTTTGTAAGGAAAGAGTGAGCAAACCATCATACCTGAGCACCGGCCAACCACCCACAACCTGTGTCCGTTCATATACTGTTGTGTGTTTCTTTGTGTGACTGTTGTGAGTCTGTTCGTGGTACTGATGTTTGTGAGTGGGTGGTTGGCGGGTGCTGTGATATGTGTTTGTTACTCTCTTGTAACACCTCTAATCTTCAGTACTTATATGACCTCATTGTGTTGCAAGTGCTGTAAAACTGTTACTAAAACTTTAAAAACTGATGTGTGTCTGTTTATGTGATTAATGTATGTCTTGTTTATTGTTAGTGTTGTGTATCTGTTTATGTGACTGATGTGTGTCTGTTCATGCATTCTTGTGCGTCTGTTAATTGTTAGTGATGTGTGTCTGTTAATTGTTAGTGATGTGTGTCTGTTTATGTGACTGATGTGTGTCTGTTTATTGTAAGTGATGTGTGTCTGTTTATGTGACTGATGTGTGTCTGTTTATGTGATTGATGTGTGTCTGTTTATGTGACTGATGTGTGTCTGTTTATGTGACTGATGTGTGTCTGTTTATGTGACTGATATGTGTCTGTTTATTATTAGTGATGTGTGTCTGTTTCTGTGACTGATGTGTGTCTGTTTATGTGACTGATGTGTGTCTGTTTATGTGACT
>NW_004797326.1:1997351-2002725 GCF_000002075.1 Aplysia californica | reverse complement strand
CTCTCTCTCTCTCTCTCTCTCTCTCTCTCTCTCTTTCTCTCTCTCTCTCTCTCTGTTTCTCTCTCTCTTTCTTTTTCTCTCTCTCTCTCTCTTTTTCTCTCTCTCCTCTTTCTCTCTCTCTCCCCCACACAGCTTAGATTTAAACAGTGCAAGCTTGTAGATTTCTTCCTGAAACCACCTAGGCTATTCCACATGAGTCTCGAAAAGTATGCATGTCTTGCCCTTGAGGTTCAGGGTCCCAGAGCCGGCACATGCAGCCCCCCATTCATCTACGTGGTGGACGTCAGTGCCACAGACTCTGTACTAAATATAACCTCTTTGAGTTTTGGTGCACATAAGTAGAGCCGGTGCAGTCTGCTGGCTATCTGCAAACACTCCTTGAGTTTGATCAGATTTGATGTAATATCTTTTTATCTTTTATATCTCAGAAATGTTTAGAGTCGAGGCTAAGAGGATTTTATTGTTTTCTCTTTCATTGGAAAAGTAATGGAGAAATAGCTGAACTTATAGTGAGCATGTCTGAGTGAGACTGAAAGGTTCAACTTTTGACAGATTTGGTCTTTTTTAAGTTGTAATTATTAAGCAAATGGAGAAAAGACGTGCTGAGATTGAGATGCAGGTGTATTCCTGGTGGGAAGAGAGTTATTGAAGAGGAAAAGATTGCTGGAAAGAGCTTGTCTTTTGCTGGCAGATGTATTTTGTAAAGTTTCTTCATGACTTTGTGCATAGATCCTTTTACCAAGCAATATAATAATAATTATAATAATAATAATAATAATACTGGTCGTCCATACCTGGCCCTGTTCACCTCCTCACTCAACTCCTAGTCAACAGACAGACTGACAGCTTGATGAACACACACTGACAGACACATGTACAGACACAAACATGTGGCACAGGGCTGGGGTCAAGCTCACAGAAAGGATGTGCTATGAAAGTCATTTTTTTGTTCCCCCTCCTAGGAGGAGGGGGTCTGGTTTTGCTATAATTTATTGTACTTTGTCAGTTGTGTTTGAGCTTTCGACAGAGGTCTTACCGCTACAAGTTTGTTGTGTGTTGTGAATTGTTCAAGCTAAAATCAGCCCCTAGGGTCAAAAGATTTCTTCTTGAATAGGTTCCACTCAAGAAAAATGAAATATTTATTGGCTGTTGGTGTGCAAGATGTAGTATGGCAGAGCTAGTTATGAGGGAAGGAGCTAGGAACCCCGTACGGTCTTCCACAGTACTGCCTCATGACCCTTGTCTAAATCTAATGTGTAGGAAGATATTCCACACAGGTCAGCGGGACACACAGATAATTGTATCCTTCAGCCTTCTAAGACCAACTAGAGAATTTTGAATGTGTCTTGCAGAATCATGGTTGTATTTGGGTTTTTTTTCTTTTTTTTTTTTTTCTGAAGATGTGTCTATGACTACTATGAGAGAATGAGAAAGACAGTGTGTGTGTGTGTGTGTGGGCGACTGTGCAAGTGAGTGAGCATGTTCTATGTTGTTGACATGTTTGTTTATTTGTTTATTCGTATTCCTGTTCATTTCGCCTTTTGGTCGGTTTGAGATTTGATTGTGTTCTTGCCCACTGTGTTGTGACACTGTTTCAGCTTTCTGCTGAAAACGTTCCATCTGCGGGATTGTCATGTAACATGCATATATGTTATAATATTTTTGCACCCGCAGGTGGGAGGTTTTGAGGCTGGGGGTCTGGGAAAGTAATGTACAGGGAACGACGTCTGTTGCTTTGACACCCACATTGCCCGTTGCATTCTCTCACTTCTCAGAATTATGATGTTTGACATGTATTTTGACCATACAATTATTAAATGCAATATGCAGTTATTTTCATCTTTGAATTGTTCGGTTTCTTTCCGCTCCTCTTGGAGTGGGTTGTCGGTGGGTGCTCTCTTGTGGTTTTCTTCTTTCCTATCAAACATCTATCGTCCTCATCTCTCCTCCTCCATTTTTGTGAATGTTACTCTCTTGTGACACCTGCAATATGACCTAATTGTGTTGCAAGTGCTGTGAAACTTACCAAAATTAAAAGCACTTTGTGGGTGGTTGGCGGGTGCTCTGCTTCTTCTTTCCTATGAAACATCTGTCATCGTTATCTCCCCTTCTTCATTTTTATGTTTGTTACTCTCTTGTAACACCTCTAATCTTCTGGCGCTCATATGACCTTGTGCAGTCGCGAGCGCCGTTAACCTCTTCTTAAACTAAAAAAAGCACTGCATGTGTCGTTCACATATTTCCACATAAAAAGGACATTTCTTTGTGAACTTTACTGAAAAAAGACACAGTGTTAATTTGCAGTTTCCATGAACTTTCAAATTTTGAAGTCACAAAATTTTGGCGGTTAATTTGAACCCACGTGGTTCAATCACAAACTTTTCTACCTCTTTGAAAGATAGATAAGTATTCTTTTCACCAAAAACATGTAAAATAAACTAGCTTTAAGATGATATCAATAACTCCATATTCCCAAAAACTGACGACCACCTGGTGCCACGGCATCACGACACGATGATCTGAACACGGTGGATGTGGAGATAAAACACCAGCACTTTAAAGGAAAGAAAACCCCCACTTAATGTAAGTCTATCCAAAAAAAACAACCCATTTAATGTAAGTCTAAAAAAAAACCCCACTAAATGTAATTCTATCAACAACAAAAACCCACTTAATGTAAATCTATCCAAAAAAAAACCATTTAATGTAAATCTATCCCAAAAAAAACCCATTTAATATAAGTCTATCAAAAAAACAAACCCACTTAATGTAAGTCTATCCAAAGAAAACCCCACTTAATGTAAGTCTATCACAAAAAACCCACTTAATGTAAGTCTATTTTTTTTTAAAACCCACTTAATGTAAGTCTATTTTTTTTTAAACCCAATTAATGTGTCTATTTTAAAAAACCCACTTAATGTAAGTCTATTTTAAAAAAACCACTTAATGTAAGTCTATTTTAAAAAAACCACTTAATGTAAGTCTATCCCAAAAAAACCCACTAATGTAAGTCTATAAAAAAAAAACCACTTAATGTAAGTGTATTAAAAAAACCCACTTAATGTAAGTCTTTCCCAAAAAAAACCCACTTAATGTAAGTTTATTTAAAAAAACCTTAATGTAAGTCTATTTTTTTTTAAACCCACTTTATGTAAGTCTATTTTTTTTTAAACCCAATTAATGTAAGTCTATTTTTAAAAACCCACTTAATGTAAGTCTATAAAAAAAAACACTTAATGTAAGTCTATAAAAAAAACCCACTTAATGTAAGTCTATAAAAAAAAACACTTAATGTAAGTCTATAAAAAAAACCACTTAATGTAAGTCTATAAAAAAAAAAACCCACTTAATGTAAGTCTATCAAAAAACAACCCCCACTTAATGTAAGTCTATCCACAAAAAAAACCCCACTTAATGTAAGTCCATTAAAAAAAACCACTTAATGTAAGTCTATTTTTAAAAAAACCACTTAATGTAAGTCTATAAAAAAAAAATTCCACTTAATGTAAGTCTATCAACAACAAAAAACCACTTAATGTAAGTCTATTTTTTTAAAGAAACCACTTAATGTAAGTCTATTTTTTTTTAAACCCACTTAATGTAAGTCTATTTTAAAAAACCCACTTAATGTAAGTCTATCAACAACAAAAACCCACTTAATGTAAGTCTAAAAAAAACCCCACTAAATGTAATTCTATCCACAAAAAAACCCACTTAATGTAGGTCTATCCAAAGAAAACCCCACTTAATGTAAGTCTATCACAAAAAACCCACTTAATGTAAGTCTATTTTTTTTTTAAACCCACTTAATGTAAGTCTATTTTTTTTAAACCCAATTAATGTGTCTATTTTAAAAAACCCACTTAATGTAAGTCTATTTTTAAAAAACCACTTAATGTAAGTCTATCCCAAAAAAACCCACTAATGTAAGTCTATAAAAAAAACCCACTTAATGTAAGTGTATTAAAAAAACCCACTTAATGTAAGTCTTTCCCAAAAAAACCCACTTAATGTAAGTTTATAAAAAAAAAACCTTAATGTAAGTCTATTTTTTTTAAAACCCACTTTATGTAAGTCTATTTTTTTTTTAACCCAATTAATGTAAGTCTATTTTAAAAAACCCACTTAATGTAAGTCTATAAAAAAAAACCACTTAATGTAAGTCTATCTCAAAAAAACCCACTTAATGTAAGTCTATAAAAAAAAACACTTAATGTAAGTCTATCAAAAAACAACCCCCACTTAATGTAAGTCTATCCATAAAAAAAACCCCACTTAATGTAAGTCCATTAAAAAAAACCCACTTAATGTAAGTCTATTTTTTTTAAAACCACTTAATGTAAGTCTATAAAAAAAAAATTCCACTTAATGTAAGTCTATTTTTTTAAAGAAACCACTTAATGTAAGTCTATTTTTTTTTAAACCCACTTAATGTAAGTCTATTTTTAAAAACCCACTTAATGTAAGTCTATCAACAACAAAAACCCACTTAATGTAAGTCTAAAAAAACCCCCACTAAATGTAATTCTATCCAAAAAAAAACCCACTTAATGTAAGTCTATCCAAAGAAAACCCCACTTAATGTAAGTCTATCCAAAAAAACCCCACTTAATGTAAGTCTATAAAAAAAAACAACCTTAATGTAAGTCTATTTTTTTTTAAACCCACTTTATGTAAGTCTATTTTTTTTTAAACCCAATTAATGTAAGTCTATTTTAAAAAACCCACTTAATGTAAGTCTATTAAAAAAACCACTTAATGTAAGTCTATCCCAAAAAAACCCACTTAATGTAAGTCTATAAAAAAAAAACCCACTTAATGTAAGTCTATCAAAAAACAACCCCCACTTAATGTAAGTCTATCCAAAAAAAAAATCCACTTAATGTAAGTCTATCAACAAAAAAAACCCACTTAATGTAAGTCTATTTTTTTAAAGAAACCACTTAATGTAAGTCTATTTTTTTAAAGAAACCACTTAATGTAAGTCTATTTTTAAAAACCCACTTAATATATGTCTATAAAAAAAAACCCACTTAATGTAAGTCTATCATAAGCTCAGACAGCAAACAAGATTGGATGAACAGATGGGCCTTGGGAAAGACAGGCAGAGCAGTTTTCAAACATATGACTACAACAAAACGAAATGACAATATCAACCACCTACAGAGAAAAAGAAACAGACCACGATCTTCCGCCTACGAACAAAACATATACAGCTCAACTTTCACTAGAACAGAATAAAACCAGAACTTCCCCCAATGTGTCCTTTGTGTGACTATGTGCATATAAGACAGTGGAACATCACCTGTTCCACTGTACAGCCCTAAATGACATCAGAGCTACCCTTCTCCCTCCGAGACCTAACGTTGACAAC
>NW_004797326.1:1988340-1995979 GCF_000002075.1 Aplysia californica | reverse complement strand
CCCCATCCCTATTTGACCCCGACCTCCGAACGAAGTCTGATTTTACTCAGCTCCACCCTGGGGTCAATGTCCAATCATGTCCCGATCCTAAAATCCGAACTTCAGCTGTGGTTCGATCCTAAAAGTAATTCCAGGCAGGTGATTTTCTTGTCAAAGAAATTTTAAATCATGTGTCTCTAATTCAAGATCAAATTCTCAGCTATTTGACACTTGGCTCCCCTAGAATGACAAACAAAGTTCTGTCTGCTCAGTACCTAGTTTTGAGAAATTTGATGTCAAAGATTACGAGTTTCACATCATGTCAAACTTTTTCTAATGCAATTCCATGAATATCTTGATCTGATAACGACACCGAATAATCTTACGATTTTGATGATAGATCATTTGATTTCCGACCTCAAGGTCTTAATCACTCAAAACAGCCAAAAATGTCAAATGTGAAGCGTGCAGACAAAATAAGTAACTTCTCCAATTTTATCTCCATGGAAATAGATACATCACGCTTATAGGTGAAGTTATTACTATTTATAAGTATGAAATCATAAAGGGCGTGTTGTACTTTAAAAATATGACATCAATAAGAAATCTACAAATTTGACCCAAGTGTCGATTTTTGGCCAATATCTCCATATGTGGATAGCGAGAAGTAACTCATTTTGTAAGCACGTCTCACAAATAGAACTTTGTCATTCGGAGGTAGCAACTTGTCAGCCTGCTGTGTCTCTCTCTACTACTAAAACTAGCGGGGTTTATTTTAATTAATCAGTTCAGACATTATCCAAGTTCTTTCACAGAGCAAAATAAGCGAATTTCTTTTAAGTATTGTGGTTTATTTGTAATACATGATGGTACTGTACTTTTCAAAAATACATGTCAAGTATGTATAGTATTTAAAAATGTAATAGAACAAACTCTTTTTAAAAACATATCTGGCTTACGATCACACAACTATGAGAGAAAAGTACACAGAAACAACATAAAAATAACACATGAAGACTAAATAGGAATTAATACTGTGAAGGATTTGTGAAAATAAACAGTTTTCAGCCAACTTGGTTCAGTTTTAAGCAGTAATTCCTTAGTCAGAATACAGATTTTTTACTACAGGCGCACCTCCCCTCCCCCCACCCCCCTCCCCTCCTCGTCTGTCTCAAACCCTGACGACCCAGCGCTTGCAATCTCCGCTAAATGTTTGACCCCCCTCCCCTCCCCCATGAGCAGGTCTGAAATCTTTAAAATTTACATTGCAGCCGACCATGGGAAGCCATACTCAAGTCCACTTTCAACTTTCTGTCGAAAACTGATCATTATTGACCAAGAGGAAGTCACTCCAAAGAATAGACTCTACTACAAAAAAAAAGCAAAAAGGCTACTCTCCCTTATATTATGTAAAGTACCAAAGGCAATAACTCGTTAACCCTATCCGTATGCCCTGAGGTCCTTTTCTACCTCCAGGGTTGTATTCTTCACATTTTAGAAAACTTCTAGAGCGAAGATCTCTTTGAAACTTTTGGTATGCCTCAAAAAATCATTTTGACAGACTGCAAAGCAAAGCGTATGGATTAGATTAACGAGTTAATTTCCTCTTTGGAAAGCGGTGGCACAGAGTTTCCCATGTCGTATGGATACAATTGTAAAACACGACGTACGGATAGGGTTAACGCAACAAAATGTAATTAAATAATAAATTCGAGACCAACAGGTGTACTGCCGTGGCAGTAAACACAATGGTAGAAAGCTTTATGCCCCCATAAACACAGCTTAGATCATTTAGGAGGCGGGCGGCTTCATCAACCCTGCCAACTAGGGCAGTCAGTCGTGCGCTGAGATAGATACAACATCCCACAAAAAGGAGACGGAGACAGTCGATACTCACTCTCTGTTTAACAACTGAGTAAGAGCGACACAGAAAAGTAGTCAAAGGTAGCCCGCTAAATCTGTTCACCAGTCCCAACATAAAATCTTGTACCCCAGTACAAAGACACTCACTAGCTCCTCTTCACAACATGATGATGTGTATTAGGCCTCGACCAACCTTCAACATGTAGTACTGTCATTTTGCCAGTTCTCCAGAAAAAAAACCCACAAAGTAGTGGGTGGTAGGACGGTGCTCTGGTTTGGTTTGTTCCTTCTTTCCTATCAAACATCTCTCGTCCTTTTCTCTCCTTCTTCTTTTTGGAGTTAGTCACTCTCTTGTAACACCTTGAATCTTCAGCATATAATATATGTGATGCAGCGTGGTGGAACCAGGCTCTCGTCATATTTTGGGCATGTAGAGTTATTGGTATCATCTTAAATCCTGTTTACTTGTCTATATTTATATGAAAAAAATATCAATTTATCTTGAATACAAGTCGAGATATTTGCTAATGAAGGAGGTGGGGGTCACCTGTTTTCAGAGGAAAAGTTAGTGAGAAAATGGCCGCCAAAAATTAGTTGTTTCCACAGCTTAAGAGTCCGTGGTACCTGAACATTTACATTTGTTGTGCCTTTAATAAAGGTTTTTCAGAAAAATCCACACTGAAATGAGTTCTTTAATGGGCATGAAAGGAGTTGAGCCAAAAAAACAAAAATTTGATAAAAATTCACAAACCTGCTGAAAAATGCAATTTTCTTCACTTTGATTATTTTGACGAGAGCCTGATTCCACCACGCTGCCTCACATATTAGTACTACCTAATTGTGCTAATTTGCAAGTACCATAAAACTGTTACTAAGACTAAAGAAAGGCTCCGGGTCCATCATTCATTCTTCATACCAGTCTTGACTGCTCTTCTCTAAAATAAAAAATCTCCTCAGGTCATTCGTAGCAAAGCCAAAACATCCCTGAACACAAATGTGAGGCAGCGTGGTGGAATCAGGCTCTCGTCAAAACATCCCTGAGCACAAATGTGAGGCAGCGTGGTGGAATCAGGCTCTCGTCAAAACATCCCTGAGCACAAATGCATTCAGCCATCACAAAGCAGCTATCAGTGTTAATTTTTTATCTCTGTGTATACTTTTGGTTTTTAGTAAGTTTTATGGCACTTGCAACACGATTAGGTCATATAAGTGCTGAAGATTAGAGTTGCTACAAGAGAGTATCATACACATAAAAGAAAGAGGAGAGATCAGAAGAATAGATGTTTGACAGGAAAGGAGCAAACCACACCAGAGCACCCACCAACCAACCACATTTATACTTCATGACACAACTTCAGGCACACATAACATAATATGTGTATGCATGGATGACATAATATGTGTATGCATTGATGACATATGAGTCACAACGCAGGGGAATCAGGCCCTCATCAATTTTTGGCAGGCAGGGTTATTGATATCACCTTAAAGTTAAAATTTGTTCTTTTTTCTTACGCTGAAAAAAAAAACCCAATCTATCTAGAGTAAAAATCTGAGAAATTTGCAATTGAATGAGGTGGGGGTCGCCTGCTTTCAGCGGTCAAATCAGTGAGAAAATGACAGCCAAAGTTTGGAGAAATCCACGGCTTGAGACCCCTTAAAAACTGAAAGTTTACACTTTTGGTGCCTCAAAAACGTTTCCCCGTCAAATCCACACAGAAATGTGTTTTTAGCCTAAAAATAAAAAATTTAATAAAAATTGCCAAACCGGTTTCTTCTATTTCATTATTTCGACGAGCGCCTGAATTCACCATGCTCCCTCACATATATATATATAAACACACACATGAAATCCATAACATATGCTCCGACGAGACACCTAGGGCAGTTTTGGCTGGGCGTACACACAATGGCGGCCGCCGTCCACAAACAGGATCTGGCCTGTGACAAAACTGGCCCTGGTGGAGGCCAAGAAGACAGCAGCGTCGGCCACTTCCGAGGCCTTGACCATACGGCCCAGGGGGTGGAGGCTGGACGACGACTGGTTCTTCTTGAACTGAAACAGACAATGAGAGGTCAGCACAAAGAGAGGTCAACAGGTCTATTTTTTTTTTTATTTAGCAGAGGTTTTACGGCACTCGCAACTGCATAAGGTCATATGAGCGCCAAGGGGAGGATGTCAACAGAGAAGTCCTTACAGGGAATCAGACTTACTCTGCTCACCTCTCTAGCTTCAACAGCACAAAGTCTGTTTCGACTTTCAAGGCATCCCGGAAATAGCTGGTCACAAGAGTGTGACAAACATACAAAAGAAGTAGAGGAAAAATGACAATAGTAAGGATTAAGAAAAAGAAAGCAGCAGTTCCCTGTTGTAGATCAGGCGCAGTTATGAGCGTGACATTGATGAATCAGCCCATTTACAAAATTTTCTACTGTGCATGAACGAGAAATGTCCCCCCTTTGGGAATGGTCTAAAGACACTTCAGTCAGTGGCACCGCCCCCCCGGGGGGGGGGGGGGGTCAACAGGTCTACGCAGAAGGTTGACCTTTGAGCTCTGACCTCCTGGGGCTACCGTGCCCCTTTGCGAGAGCTCCTGAGCGATATATTACTGATATTCATTATGATCATCAGAATCACATTTTATATCCCACTCAGGGTATTTATTCCTTGTCAATAGTCAATGTCATTACCAGCACCTGTGGGAAGGTGTGGGACTTCTCTCTCTCTCTCTCTCTCTCTCTCTCTCTCTCTCTCTCTCTCTCTCTCTCTCTCTCTCTCTCTCTCACCTGATCATACTGTTCCTCAGTTAAGGCTTCCTCTCCCCTGAGGTAGAGCCGACTCACCACTGACCCAGGACTGCAAGAAAAGAAACAAAACATCACATCCTGACATGACACACACAAAACACCACATCCTGACATGACACACACAAAACATCACAGCCTGACATGACACACACAAAGTATCATATCCAGACATGACACAGACAAGACATCCCTTCACGACATTGACAAAACATCCCTTCATGAAACATACAAAACATCCCTTCATGACACATTGACAAAACATCCCTTCACGACATTGACAAAACATCCCTTCACGACACATTGACAAAACATCTCTTCATGACACAGGGTAAACACCTCTTTTATAACATAGACAAAAAAAGAATCAGTGGTGTTGCCATGCAGGAGACCAGAGTTCGATTCCTGAGAGGAGGGATACTTCTGTTGAGTACCTTGGTCTTCCTGCTGGGATGTTGTATGTGTTAGAGTCTGTTAGACTATTAGATTGCTTTTATCAATATATAGAAGGGAAACAATAAATCCTGGATTGTTGGTCCCTATATTACCATGATTAATTTGAATTATGTCCCTGTAATTGCACTTTTATTTTATCTACCCTCACAACAAAGATTGTCTGATCTTAGTGATCTTTACCCACTCTTCCTTCCTGTTTTAATCACATGTACTCATGCTCATTATGATTTAGTCTTGTCAGTGAAGCCAGAGAGAGTAGCAAACGATCAGGCTTTCCATTTAGCGAATAATAAAAATTTGGCACCGAGATGTTAAAAAAAGGTGTTTTGTCAGCTTACGTCAGAACAGCATGAAGAAGCCTCAAAGACATGAAGATGGTGAGATCATACCTACACTGGGTCATGAGAAGACAAGACAAAAAGGTACTCACTTCACTGAGTTCACACGAACACCATGGGGCGCCATTTCTGAAATAAATACAAAAAATATGAAACCAACATTAGGACCTAATATTAGCACAAAATTGATTGAGAGGGATCTTTTTCATCATGCAGGTCAAAGTTTTAAGATCCGTTTTGATGCGATGGTAGGTATACAGCACTGGGAAAAGTAACTATAGTAAAACTGTCAAACAGAAGAACAGGAGGATAAATAAAAAGTAGAACTTTGCAGAGGCACCCCCCAACCACCCAGATTACTAGAAAGGAGATATTTTGTCCATTGCTCAGTCCACCCAACAAAAAGGCAAACTGTTCAAAAGTGGCCCCTGCCCTTTGACTACCCAAACTGTCTTGACAAGAGGGTAAGACACAAACAGTCTACCTCTACAATTACAGGCACCACTTTAAAAAAGGAAAGATTTTCTCAGAACTTGCTAGAATGAATAGGGAAAAGAAACACAGCTATCATAAAAATAAAAAAGGGGACTCGTACGAGGGGATTTTTCAGACAAATGAGACTGCAGGATTCCCCAAACACTTATTGCACAATCTTAAAGGATGTGAAGTTTTAAACATTTTTGTAGTAGTCTGCTGATGCTGCCTTCCAAGTTTCATCCAGTTTGGTATGATAGAAAGATATGACATCTTTGTCAAGTGACTAAGTAAATGTGAGGCAGCGTGGTGGAATCAGGCTCTCGTCAAAATAATCAAAGTGAAGAAACTTGCATTTTTCCGCAAGTTTGTGAATTGTTATCAAATTTTTGTTTTTTGGCTCAACAACTTTCATGCCCTTTAAAAAACTAATTTCTTTGTGGATTTTTCTCAAAAACGTTGATTAAAGGCACAAAAAATGTAAATTTTCAGTTACCACGGACTCTTAAGCTAAGGAAATAACTAGTCTTTGGCGGCCATTTTCTCACTTATTTTACCTCTGAAAACAGGTGACCTACATCTCATTCTTTAGCAAATATCTCAACTTGCATTCAAGATAAATGGATATTTTTTTCATCCAAAGAAAGGCAAGTGAACAAGCTTTAAGATGATACCAATAACTCTACATGCCCAAAAATTGACGAGAGCCTGATTCCACCGCGCTGCCTCACAAATGATACTGGGCAAAATGAACATGGAAAAAGTAAGCCTTCCTTTCGATGAAATTCAGTCAGTCATTCATAAAGGCTTGTGCAGCAACTAATAATAACAAAGCAACCTCAATTTATGAAACTTTTCGTCAGATGCATTGGGTACTTCAATTTCCAGATAAAACCAGTTTTCGCCACGTATAGCATTTAAAAGCCAAAAGTCGGGAATTTCCAAATCTGGGGGGCAAAAGAGGGAGACAACTTTTGAGAGACAGGTGAAAAATGAATAAAAATTTTAAGTTTTGTTTTCAAGTTGCATGAGCAGTCCCATTTTATAATAAAAACCCCTTCATAGGTCAATGAAAAAGCAAAGAAACAAAAAATGAGTACATATACATTCCATGATCTCAGATTTCCAAAAGTTTCTAAAGAAATTGCTGGCCTACCTCTGAGCAAGGAAGATGCCAAATTTCAGAAAACATCTTTTTTTAAAGAGTGGTAGACTTGTTAATAAGCTCAGCCTTACTATAATGTCAAGCATGTTTCATACTCATTGACATTGTAATGTCAAGCATGCGTCAAAGATGTGTATTTTCAGTGGTCAGACATTGGAGTGTGTCCTTGAGCATGTCAATTGTCTGTAGTGGTGTGACATTGTGCGTATATAATGTCTGCAAATACAATTGTGTATGTGCATGTATGAGAGTGTCTGTGTGTATGTGTGTGTGTCAGAGTGTGTATGAGTGTGTGTGTATGTGAATATGTCAGTGTGTTTGTGTGTGTGTGTTTGTGTGTTTGTGTGTGTGTGCCTGTGTGTGCATGTGAGTGTGAGTATGCATAATATGTCTCTGTATGTTTGTATGTGTATCTGTGTACATGCATGTGTACGTGCATATGTCTCTGTGTTTGTGCGTGAGAGAGAGAGAGAGAGAGAGAGAGTGTGTGTGTGTGTGTGTGTGTGTGTGTGTGTGTGTGTGTGTGTGTGTGTGTGTGTGTGTGTGTGTGTGTGTGTGT
>NW_004797326.1:1975554-1987586 GCF_000002075.1 Aplysia californica | reverse complement strand
GGGGGGGGATTTCAGAGACCCAGCCTTTGAGATCTAGGGTCACTTGTTAGGCCAGCAAGCAGGGGTCAACACTTCACACCTCTCAAGTGCTATCCTCTGTCATAGTGGCATGCGTCATTCCTACTTATCCACTGCCACCAGGGCTTGCATTACGTAAGACCACTGTTTACCCTATTAAAAATAGAAACGCTTGAACCTGCCCTTTGCTTCCACCCTCAGCCCCACCCATCGGAGTAACGAGCACAGTCAACCAACGCCAACCCTCCCGTGCATAAAACAACAATTCGAGGAACTCTTCTCAGCTGACCTTACCATCGGGGCGGTAGGCATTGGCCAAACTAATTTCTTACTTCTGGCCCCTGGCTACTCGTGAAAGTTTCCGTGCTGGAGCGCCACTCGAGCACTTTCACAGGCACTGGTGAGGTTTTATACCCACGCCACACTGACCATCTGCACCACTAAGGACTCACATCAAGGTTATCTTAATAATATGATAACAGCATTTGTATACAGCATACCCCTGATCAACAGCAAGCTCTATGAGCCTTACACTATTATTACCCCAGCAGACCAAAGAACATTCAGAAACACTCTCAGCTTCCCAGGAAGCATACAGTGCAAGCAGCTGACTAAGCGTTCAAAAACTAATAAACTGAAAAGATCTTTCACTGTCTAAAGCTGGGTACCCATTCCCACCTGGGGGAAAATTCATGTAAAGAGCCTTTCTCAAGGACACAACGTCGACCCCTGACAGGATTCCAACTCACAAACTTATGGTTGCGAGTCTGATACCACAAGGGACTTAGTAAGATTGCCTAAGCTCACATGGATGGGGTAACATCTACCCCCAAAGGGCACCCTGCTCCCCTCCCTCGCCTGGCGGGGTGGGGTAATGGCAAGAGCCAAAGGAACAAACTTTCACAGTTTTGTTTCAAATCAAAACTGAGAGGGCAAAGCATTTTCCATCTTAGGTAATAACCTTCCGGAAGGAAGGAATTTCTCTTCTCGTTTCGATGTTAGGCAGGTTTCCATCTTATAGAGGTAATCATAGAGGCATTTATCAAGGGGGAACAGGCTTCTATCTTACAGATTTCCATTTAGGCAGGTTCTATCGTATATTTATATATAGAGAGAGAGTGAGAGACAGAGTGAGACAGAGTGAGAGAGAGAGAGAGAGAGAGAGAGAGAGAGAGAGAGAGAGAGAGAGAGAGAGAGAGAGAGAGAGAGAGAGAGAGAGAGAGAGAGAGAGAGAGAGAGAGAGAGAGAGAGAGAGAGAGAGAGAGAGAGAGAGAGAGAGAGAGAGAGAGAGAGAGAGAGAGAGAGAGAGAGAGAGAGAGAGAGAGAGAGAGAGAGAGATTAGATATAGATATGCCCCCATTTCTGGGCTTCTGACTTTTTCTGCAGGTGACTGTCAAGGCAGATTCGACTGTTTATATGTGTGTATGTATATATATATATAATAATGGTCATAATATAAACATTTTTAGGAGAGCTCTCGTGGCCTAGAGGTTAAGGTGTTCGCCTCTCATTCAATAGGTCCTCGGTTCTAATACGGATAGCGACGGAAAATTTTCTTCTCTAAAACCTCCCCTTTGAGCCCTGGCCATGGCCCTGGTCCATTGCCCGTGTACTTAGCCACCGGTACACCAGTGAGTGAGACCCCATTGCATCGTAGGACGTTTTGTGGAGACAGTACCAGCTGGGCCGATTGGCATACCTTTACTTTGCGCGTTCATTTGACCTTATCCAGCTGCGAGCGCCGTAAAACCCCATACTATACTATACTATACCTTTACTTTTTCATCCTCTGTAGCTATTAAGCATCGAGGAGATGCAGTTTTCTTCGGCAGGCCAGCTCTGAAACTCTTTCAATTGGGATATTGTGATTTCTCAGGGTTTCCTCGACTCCCTTAATCTGTCCCCGTCGTTTAACGCAAGAAAAATTCTGAAATTATGCAAACTGAGCCCAAAAATGTGAAATTATACGATTCTGTTAATTTTAACAAAGAATGATAAAGGAAAACAATCAGAAATTATGCAAAAAGTTATCAAACTTTGCTTAATTATGCGGGGTTCATAAAACCACGGGGACAGCTTTATCCATCTTTTGCGTGGTCTACCTCTCTTTATAGCCTTGGTGTTATAGACTCTCAAGGCTGGCTGGCTAGGTGATATTCGTAACAGGTGGCCAAACCATTTGCGTTGCGACGTGGTGGAGTCAGGCGCTTGTCAAATTTTGGGCATATTGGGTTATTAGTATCATCTTTAAGCTTGTTCATTTGCCTTGCTTCGGGTGAAAAAAGTATCCATCTATTTTTAATAGAAGTCGAGATATTTGCAATTGAAGGAGGGCAGGATAGCCTGGTTTCAGAGCTGAAATTAGCGAGAAAATGGCCTCCAAAGTTTTGTAATTTCCATAGCTTGAGAGTCTTTGGAAACTGACATTTGACATTTTTTGTGCCTTTAATCAATGTTTTTCAGTAAAATCCACACAGAACTGTGTTTCTAAGGGGATACAAAAGGTATTGAGCCAAAAATATAAAAAAATAAAATTAGAAAAAAATCGCCCAACAGTCAGAAAAAGGCCAGTTTCTTTGCTTTCAATTTTTTGACAAGCGCCTGATTTCACGCCGATGCCTCACATTTTATTCCTTTTTTCTGTGAAACGCAAGCAGGACCCAGAGCCAATAATCTCTCTTACCTATCACAAACAGGTGGAAATCTGGCAGGAAAGTCCAGGTAGGCTACTCTTGTATATATGGCAAGCAAAGTTTCAAATCATTATCAATTAAGTTTTTGAAATATAAGCATTCAAACTTAGTATGACAAATACAGGCGTGAATCCCTCAGGAGGTCAGGTAGAGAGGCAAGGCAGCCTCAGGAGGTCAGGCAGAGAGGCAAGGCAGCCTCAGGAGCTCAGGTAGAGAGGCAAGGCAGCCTTAGGAGCTCAGGTAGAGAGGCAAGGCAGCCTCAGGAGCTTAGGTAGAGAGGCAAGGCGACCTCAAGAGCTCAGGGCTCAAAGGGTTAAGGCTATGCCCACCAACAGACAAGAGAAAGTAGAGACCCTTCATAAACACAAACACGTCAAACTTCAAAACCAGAGACAGCAGTTTATGTAATACGCATCCTCACCGGATTTTCACTGGCAATGCTTGAGATGTTGACAACATTGCCTGGAAAAGAACATATTAAAACTACGTTATTTTTACCACCAATCAAAATGCAAATGTCTGAACAACATAAACACCAATGGTTAAGCTAAGGTACACACTAAAGTGCCGGTAAAAAAATTCTGGCACAATTTATCCTCAAATATCTCTTTAATGGATGGATGAATCAATGTCCCCCATACTTTGCACAGCAATTTGTATAAAAAAATTTTAACTTAATCATATTTTTCAACAACAATTTAAGCTAGATTTAAAAACTCTTCTTCATAAATACATATAAAATTATACAAATCTCCGTAACAAATTTTTTGCCGCACCGTAGCTAATATCTTCATGAAATATTAAGTAAAAAAAGAGATAATTCGGAACACAAACTTTCATCTAGTGCTAAGTAAAGCAACATCAACAGGAGACTGTTGAGGAGAGAGTAAAATAGTGGAATCTACCAGCTGTACTCTCCAGCCACACACCAGCCCATGGCGGTCAGCAAAGGGCAATAAACCACCCACACCTGTCTCAGACATTTGTCAGGATTACAGGGTGGGCCTGTCAGTGGAGGGGTTAATAAATGTCAAACTTAACGCCCTACTAGAATAGAAATAAACACTCTGCTGTTTCCAAAGGCTGCACTAGGTCCTGCAGACCAAAACAGAAGACAGAAGGAAGGAAAGTAAGTTGAAATGATAAATCATAGACACTATCACACAGCTCAGTCAGAGTAAAGAGAAGCACGTCAACACATTAATGGCCATTTACAGCACGGAAAAAGAAAGATGTAAAAACGGACACAACAGAGGAAAAGAAAAGAAGCAGGACCTTCCAGTGGCGCCCTCCAATCATCTTTTGACATTTCACACCAGTACAGGCGAGAGTATATGTCTTTGGCGCCCTCCAATCATCTTTTGACGTTTCACACCAGTACAGGCGAGAGCACATGTCTTTGGCGCCCTCCAATCATCTTTTGACATTTCACACGAGTACAGGCGAGAGCACATGTCTTTGGCGCCCTCCAATCATCTTTTGACATTTCACACCAGTACAGGCGAGAGCACATGTCTTTGGCGCCCTCCAATCATCTTTTGACATTTCACACCAGTACAGGCGAGAGGACATGTCTTTGGCGCCCTCCAATCATCTTTTGACATTTCACACCAGTACAGGCGAGAGCACATGTCTTTGGCGCCCTCCAATCATCTTTTGACATTTCACACCAGTACAGGCGAGAGTACATGTCTTTGGCGCCCTCCAATCATCTTTTGACATTTCACACCAGTACAGGCGAGAGTACATGTCTTTGGCACCCTCCAATCATCTTTTGACATTTCACACCAGTACAGGCGAGAGTACATGTCTTTGGCGCCCTCCAATCATCTTTTGACATTTCACACCAGTACAGGCGAGAGCACATGTCTTTGGCGCCCTCCAATCATCTTTTGACATTTCACACCAGTACAGGCGAGAGTACATGTCTTTGGCACCCTCCAATCATCTTTTGACATTTCACACCAGTACAGGCGAGAGTACATGTCTTTGGCGCCCTCCAATCATCTTTTGACATTTCACACCAGTACAGGCGAGAGTACATGTCTTTAAGTATCACCCCATCAGATTGAGGGGTTGCACCTAACCTACAATATTCTAGTTCAGTACAAGGCAGCTTCAAGTTTAAATTTAAATCCTACTAGACACGAAACAAGTCATGTTGAACATGTTACACATGATCTACGTCAGAATGGAGCCATAAATTACCAAAAAAATTGCCATGGTAAAATGATAAAATATCCTAAACCAAGCATTGTCATGGCTGTGACTATTTGCTCTCAACAAAAACTTCCCTGCACTGATGATGAGCGCACAAATAAAGAGTAAAACACCAACCTCACTTTAGTCGAATGAGTGCGTAACCTTCCCCCCCTCGCCATTCATTTTGTTCCAAACAGAGTCAAATGGTGCACTCTATTGTGGGTTGGAATTACATCAGAGAGCACAGCCTTGGATATTATGATACAAGTCCATGGGTAAGAATAAAGTACGAGGAAAATCCACTCCCTGCCCTGAATCAAATCTTGTGAGCATAAGGGTAACCAGACAACAGTGGTGCACCCCACTTCCATGCCATAACAAAACAATTTCCTCATACAGTTATGTTAGAAAGCAGCCTACATTCTCCTACGTGTGCCTGGCACAGACAAACCTTTGCTTTTGATGATGTGCGGCAAGGCCAGCTGGGTGAGGAAGAAAATACTTTCCATGTTCGTCTTCATGATGACATTGTAGTCTTCCGGGGCCGCTGTCTGTGCCGACCGCACCACATTGGTTCCTACGTTGTTCACCTGGTATATGTTGTGAACAAAACGACAGTGAGTTTCATTTTTAATGAATGCTTTCAGAAGTTAGAGCGAGTTATGCAAACTATGTTTCTGACCACCCCTGTCTCACTAGTACAGGCTGTCGGAAATGTTCTAAAACGTAAAGCCCATTTCATTAACTCTTTCCAGACGTATCGCCAATATATCGGTTGGAGTCCACACCCCTTGCGGACGTATCGCCGAAATATCGGCTGTGATAGGGTGCCTCAGTATTGTTGCATTTTGACATGATCCGTCATTTATAATTATATCGTTATTGAAAACTTGGAAAGGGTTTAGGAAAAGAAAACATCTTGTTTTACTTTTCGAAGCGTGGGTTGGGGGAAAAACGAGTGAATTTGTTCTTGCAGTCTTGCATTAAAAAAAACGATGTAACAGGACTCAGTATAAATATCATAACTCAAACAAAAATTAGAATATTGCTTTCAAATAAAAAGCTGCGCATTCAAAAATTCATGGATATGCTCTTGGCCCGTATATGATAAGATAGCTATGCTGATTTGTGAACGTAATTTTTCCACAAAATTTATTTTTCTCATCACCATCGCCATTTCTAACCTTGTAATGCATACTTATATTCACAATTAATCCTTGTTTCATGCTGGAATGTATTCCTCATTCCATTTCTTTCAATTTGATGTATAATGTTACATTTTGAAAGATGGTTTTGCTTATATTAAGTTATTTTGTACATCATCTGAGTAGCCAAATCGAGCCACAAGTTAATTACGTCTAGACTCCCAAAAAAGTATGTCCGGAAAGAGTTAACTAGTTTAATTCTTCTTCAAACAACAAGTGAGATCCATATCCACAGGGATAGTCTTTTTGTGTCAGTGTTCTTAGACAGATTACGCATATGTGTGTATTTGAAAGAATTGTTGTACTTTGAACGGGTCAATATGCATAAAATGTTGATTTAAATCTGATAGGCCTACTATTGTGAAGCGCCAAAAGCCACCAGGGAGAGGGCACTATAGAAGAGATCTTTATTATTACCATTCTTATTATCAAATAGCCTATTATACAAGAACAGTGTTGTTGAGTTAAGGTTTACTTTTGGGTGGCCTCATAATGCCCACATTTTGCAGGAATAGATCAGGAAACATCAACGACGCCAAGACAAAGTAGAAAGAGCAAGCCATACGAGTGTGCTTCACTTCCTCTCACGGTGGCAAGATGATACATTTGCTATGATGGAGCACTGAATGTTTTGCCTTTAACACTTTGCCATCACAAGTCACAAGGCTCATATAGTACAAACTCTTGCCACCAAAGGAAAAGGAGTTTTAGTTTTAGTAAGTGTTTTACGGCACTTGCAACACAATAAGGTCGTATGAGTGCCGAAGATTAGAAGTGTTACAAGTGAGTAACAAACACAAAAAAGGAGGAGGGGAGATAAAGACGACAGATGTTTGATAGGAAAGAAGGAGCAAACCACACCAGAGCACCCGCCAACCACCCACTAAAGGAAAAGGAATTTGTGGGAAAATCCCAAAAAAATGGGTGGTAAACATCGCCGATCGGCGAGATGAGGTGGCAAAGTGTTCGACAGACCCCCAAGGCTGAAGATCAGAGACTTTTTCATTAAACAAGGTGTACGTGTTCTGACAGATATATACAACACACAAGATGGTCAGGATTCTTTTCAATGACAACATTATAAATTTAATGGGGAGGAAGGGGGCTGAGAAAACCGGAGGAAAGAATCCATCAACAGCAACAACTACCTGACCATAATCAGAAAACAGAAAACAAAACAAAATTTGTGTTTTTACCACATCTGGCCGATTACTTACATGAAATATTACAAGTTAATGTAAGCGTTTTATTACATGCTACAGCACAGCCAACAATGATATTGCGATGTTCTGAGAGCCTTTCTTAATTAAGATATGCACTTAACTCTTTATCTCCAAGGGGGGTAAACCTACTATGCCGGGGCCCTTTTCTCATGCTAAATCTAAAAATGACAAAAACTTCTTTAAATGGGTTATCAAATCGAAACTAGCAAACCTATTTTGATAGTTCTTCATCTAATGAGTGAACTTCCAGTACATCAAGAGACCTGTTTTCGGCAACTGCATAACCGAAAAGTAATTTGATGTTGAAGTCGTCGTAAAGGAATGTTCCCGAGCCACTGTCAGCAGCTCACAGGCACGGCGGTTCCGACCACAAGCCGCTGGCCGGAGATAAAGAGTTAAAATAACATAAAAAATCATCATCCGTTGTCCTTATGCAAACGGCATACAAAACAAAACATACATTAGTGGGCGGTTGGCGGGTGCTCTGGGGTGGTGGTATGCCCCTTCTTTCCGGTCAAACATCTATCGTCCTTATCTCTCCCTCTTTATTATGTTTGTTACTATCTTGTAACATCTCTAATCTTCCACAGTTATATGACCTAATTGTGTTGCAAGTGCCGTAAAATGCTTACTAATACTAAACATACATTACCAAAACGTCCAGCTGACCAAAACATTTCAGGGTCTCGTCAACAATCTTCTGCTGCACCGACTTCTCAAGAACGTCGCCATCGGTCGTGCGTACCTGGGTGAGACAAGACCATACAGTCATGTAGAGACATAGCAGAGAGAAATGTTGGCGTACTTGATTCTGTTTTTCCTACTTATTCCACAAAGTAGACTTTTAACTACATAAATAAGTTAAATATTTCATTTCTTATCATAAATCTACATAAATCATAAATATTGTACATGAAGTTTGAAAAGGCATAAAGGGAAAAAAAAAAAGATTTATGACAGATTTTTTGTTAGAGTTTCTGAAGAAATCCTGGCTTACTTACTTTTTCTGTCCTCTTGTACTGCAATTAAGGTGTCAAGGAGAGGTATGCAACTTTGGGACAAGGGCCTGACATTTCTGCCTTTTGGAGAGTCAAGTTCCTTTGGAGGGTCTTTTGACTCAATCAACCATCTTTTTCTTGCTCTTTCTCTAGCCTTGAAGACATTGACTGTCATATTGTAGGTTCCATTCTCACAAATCATTTGTTTTGTTTTCTCTCAGTGTATCACACGTATGATTCAACACTCACTAGATATTGTCTGATGTCATTGTTTCTTTGTCCGTCTATACACATGATGTTTAGTGTTTTTCTGAGACAATTCATTTCTCATGTTGTTTTTTTAATTTGCTGTGCTTCATTTAGGGTCAAGGTTTGGCACTGGTATAAGAGTTGGTATAAGGAATTGATCTAATGAGATCTATTTTTGTCTCCCACAGAATATTCTGATGGGAGAAAAGGGTGTTAGATGGCAGGTGACTGCATTCGCCTTGTGTACTTAAGTTTTGATTTCTCATGCTTTGTTCACTTTAGTGATATGTTCTTGGAGGATGTCCTAATCTTGGTGTATGAGGCTCTGGTCATCAGCGAAGCGCAGTTCGTTAATTTTTCGCTCCAAATTGTTTTATTTGTAAAATCAAAAGCCTGATCAGTTACACTATTTTTGTGACAAAATTAAAGCGAACTCATGTGACTAGTTTTTTTAATAAATTAGAATTAGAATTTCGGAAGAACGCCTTCTTTAAATGGTTACGCTGACAAAAAAACCTCTTTATCTCAAAACCGCTGTGAATAAAAAACGGCATTTTGTCAGCTTACGGCAGATATCTATATATATCTCATATTTCACGTACTTTACTCTCACCACCGGAAGTTTCCACACACTTCGCCGCCACAGCGTTGAGTCGCTCTTTGTCTCGGCCACACAGCATCAAGTGACAGCCCTGACGGGCAAACTCCAGAGCAATAGCCTCACCAATGCCAGCACTGGACCCTGCCCAGAGACACACACAGAATGATCAAGTGGCAAACTTAGTTAACCTGCTGTCAATTTCAACTGCAATCTTATTTTTCTTTTAAGTGGGATGGAGGGGACCTAGGCCCACAGGGATAGTGTGTAGGCCCAGGAGAGGACTAATTTGGACAAAGTGATGGCCTTGGCCACCAATACATACATGCACACATATTATATATATATATATATATATATATATATATATATATATATATATATATAAATACCTGCATGTGTTTTACAGTTCCTGTACAGCCAAGAAAAATTTCCCTCTGGGACAATAAAGTATTATCTTATCTATCTTATCTTATGTATAATAATAGATGGATGGATGGATGGATGGATGGATGGATGGATGGATGGATGGATGGATGGATAGATGGATAGATGGATGGATGGATGGATGGATGGATGGATGGATGGATGGATGGATGGATGGATGGATGGATGGATGGATGGATGGATAGATGGATGGATAGATGGATGGACAGACGGACTTACGGACGGACAGACAGACCAACAGGTAGACTGACAGACAGACACACATACACACAGAACACTTTTCACTCATTCTAAAGCTAGGAAAATTGCCTAGAATCGATGTATTAAAGAAGGCCTTGGTGATGTCATTGAAGAGTGTCCATATAAGTCAATTTGAGACCCCCATTCTGAACTCATTTGACCTTCTATCCTGGGTCACCATCCTCTGTGGGTCCATATTTGAACTGCTGTGACCTCACAAAGAGTTTCAAGAATTGGGGAGGGGGGGGGGGGAGAGGAGGTGAACATTTTTTTTTTACAGTTTGCCATTTCAGCGGTAGGCCTACATTTTGATATCCTAATGCATAAGGTACCTATTTTTTATATTTTTTTTAAAGATCTCGCAACTGCATAAAGACAATATAAGCGTGTGGGACACATTAAACATTTTCAGTTCGTAGGAAATTTTGAATTTTGCCCAGGTCATGGCAGCCAAAGCCAAGCTCTAATCAATTTTGGACCACTAAGGGAACTTTAATGATTTAATGTGCGCAACTTGCACATGTGACCTCCGAGATTTTTCGACTTTGTCCGAAAAGGCTAGGAGTGGATTTTTCCTACCATGGCATAAATAAGATCAGGGGTGTGGCTGGGGTCGTGTGTCCTACAGAAAGAACCCAAGGGGGAGTGGGGTCGTTTGTTTATATTATACAGGTGATTGTTTTGGACAGGTGGTCGTTTGAGCAGGTTCGACTGTAATTAATTGTTATTGCTTGGGGTTCAGTGAGAAGGGCTGAGGGCGAGTGTCAGATGCACCGAACTTACCCGTGACAACAACAACTTTGCCAGCAAGCTGCAGAAAATCTTTAGAATTCTGCATGTCGAAAGCCGATTTGGAGTTGGAGGAAAGTGAAAGCAAAATCTGTTTAGATGCTCAAGAACGGCCTGGAAAATAGGATTTGATGCAAGTATATCAGGTAATAAAAACACAACACTGGTTCTGGATCTGAAGGCCGGCCAGCTGGCTGCAGCAACGACTTCCACCTCTAACCCAACCTCTGACCCATGAACTCGGGGCTCCTAACTTGCAGGACTCTTCGGGAGAAGAGTGGTCCCGGCCGAAATCCATAGACATTTATACATTATGTACGCAATTGGAAACAAAACCGGAAGTTGCCTTTAAAAAAGGGGGTGCAAGGGGTAGTCCCCCTGCCTAAGTGAAGAGGAGGGGGGGGGGGGGTTGCAGGAAGGTCTCCCCCCTGCTAAATTCACAAAAATAATGGTTTGTTGCAGGGTTTTTTTGCCAAAATTGTTCTCAGCACCCTAAAAAAAAAACATCAGAATTCAGAATAGTGCCGAAAATAGGTTTGGCAGGCAACTCAGTTCAGTTTATTTACTCGACTTTCGCTCCGCTGTTCACTACTTAGGCTACTGCCAAGGCCTCAGTTTTCGCTGGTTCAATCGAGGTCAAATGACGTCACGAGCACAAAGGTTGCGGGTCATGACCTGCGGTATTGTGAATGTTGACCGCCGCGCTCTCAGACAGAAACTCCAGCAGGCTGAACGAAACTGTATACATTACATTATATTGTGATTCTCTTTCTTCTTTCAAGTGTGTCAAAAGTTAAGCGTTGTTTTAAAAAAGCAAATGGATTTTTTCTTGGTAATGAACTAGGAAACGTTTTCTTTTCTTATCTTAAACACAGCGACAGATGGGTTTTTTTCAACCACGCACTGTGCTTTCACCCAAAGGTCAATTAACCAGGAAGTAAAATAAAATCGTGGGATACTGTTACTTTTGAAAAAAATAACGCAGTTTAGAAGCAAGGGCAATGTGTTGAAGCAGCACACCATTGTCAGTGATATCCTGGGACGTGTCAGAGTGTAGCAAAAGTGTGAAGACCTGTTCTCAGTCGGCAGAAGAGAGGCCAATAGACGTGAATATGTTGTACACTACAGGCACATGCATGACTGTATTTTGAATAGCCTTCTGACTGTGAACCCGGATTCGGATTTGAGAGATAGCATGTGAGTAGACCCTATTTATAATCATTATGATGTAAAACGACTACAATTTTCTTTAATAAGTTTTCTTTTGATTGAGAATAAATAAGATTAGAAAAGATTTGTGGAATCAAAAGAATTCGTGCCTTATACCATTTTTGTCACTGTCCCAGCTTTGTGGCAATTTGTGGTGAGGG
>NW_004797326.1:1972140-1973450 GCF_000002075.1 Aplysia californica | reverse complement strand
ACACTCTCACACACACACACACACACACACACACACACACACAAAACAGCAAACAAAAAAGAAAGATGTGCAGAAACGATGGTATCCCATCTAACCGTGACAGGGCAGTACATGAACGTGCCGTCTCTGTAAACATAGTCATACATCCTTCCCTAGCGGACACCGTGGTATGGTAATGAGGATCTTACCACGAGACAGTCAAGTGACATAGGGAGAAGGTTTGGTTTTGTAAAGTGTTTTGCGGCACTCGCATCGACATAAGGTCATATGAACGCATGAGACACATGTTAAGAATTTTCCCGTTTGGTAGGAATCAATTATGATGAATTTTGCCCTGGTGGCGAGCGATGTCTTCTCTTACTGATTGTAGGACCAGCACGACTTGCACTCGGGACCTCCGAGATTTGTAGCTTTCAGTATAGGTGTTTCATCTTAACTACCATTAGATCAGGGGTGTGGCTGAAAGACAGCTGAAGAAGGGGCCAAGGAGGAGAGTAGTAGAAAAACTGCAGAGAGAGTCATGAGCCCATAGGAGGAGGGTCAGCGGGGAGGGGGGGGGGAGGACAGAATTGGAATTGAAAGCAGATGATCAGAACAATATGTGAGGCAGCGCAGTGGAATCAGGCTCTCGTCAATTTTTGGACATGTCGAGTTATTGGTATCATCTTAAAGCTTGTTCAGTTGTCTTTATTTGTATGAAAAAATATCCCATTATCTTGAATACAAGTCGAGATATTTGTGAATGAAGGAGGTGGGGGTCACCTATTTTCAGAGGCAAAATTTGTGAGAAAATGGCCGCCAAAGATTAGTTATTTCTTTAGATTAAAAGTCCACGGTAACTGAAAATTTACTTTTTTTGTGCCTTTAATCAACGTTTCTCAGAAAGAAAAAAACAACACAGAAATGAGTTCTTTATTGGGCATGAAAGGTGTTGAGCCAAAAAAGAAAAATTTGATAAATATTCTCAAACCTGCGGAAAGATGCAAGTTTCTTCACTTTGATTATTTTGACGAGAGCCTGATTCCACCACGCTGCCTCACATTTCCTCTTTGGAGGTACATTGTATATGGGTCAAAATAGCCCGACCTTGTATTCGAATAGTCAAACTTGTACTGGTTGGGTTAAACACACACGGCGTCGGTGGCCTAGTGGTTAGGCTCTCGGACTCGCAACCGTAAGGTCGTGGGTTCGAATCCCGTTAGGGACCCGACGTTGTGTCCTTGGGAAAGGCACTTTGCACAAATTTTCCTCACTTCACCCAGGTGGAAATGGGTACCCAGCTATAGACAGTGAACGATCTTGTCAGTTTG
>NW_004797326.1:1970059-1971324 GCF_000002075.1 Aplysia californica | reverse complement strand
AATGAGAGTGAAGACCCCAGATATGAGAGGTAGCCAGATAAGTTCTGAATGGAATGCTCATTTACCTTCTGTTAAAGCGCTTCGAAGTTGTTTTTTTGTTTTGTTTTCGTTGTTTGTTTTTTCCTCTTTTTTTTCTTGGATGTCGCCAACCCAAGCTACACAGTGGAAGTGTGTGTGTGTGTGTGTGTGTGTGTGTGTGTGTGTGCTTGCTCGTGTCTTTTTATACGAATTTTTCTCGTTACGCTTCTCGCTTCTTAAGCCTTGTGTGTCTGCTCCTCGAGATGTTTTGAAGTGTATCTCGCCTTTAACTCTTTTATTACTGAAACGTTTCATTCTTTCATTTGTACAGAGACGATGATGGATAGCATAATGATATACGTGCAGATTATGAATTCCTGATTTATACATGCACGCACGCGCATACACATAGACAGACAGACATGCACATACCTCTTTATCGAGGTCTGCCTCCAAATTTATCTAAACTGTCTCGATGGGTGCGCAAAAACGCTCACTTTTTAATTAGTTTTGTTGTGGTGGCAGTACGTAGTATTGTGCGCTACTAACATGATTAATCGACAGTCTCCAGAATAGCAACAGCAGCAACGACAACAACACCGCTTTTAAAGGTTTGTTTGTTTGTTTGTTTGTTTGTTTGCTTGTTCGTAGTTGTTGGGTTTTTAACCCCCCCCCCCCCTCATGGTTATGAATAGCGTCAAATGACTGCAATGATGAATGGTAATAATAGAATAGATGACATTTAATATAACGCTCTATCCCATACTAGTAAAAGCTCTGAGTGCTTTACACCAAGGTGCTCACAGTGGACGAGGGTGTGGGGTTCTATGTTTTGGTTGTTTTGGGTTGTTGGGTTTTTGTTGTTGTTGTTTTTTTAGTTTGCTGGTTTGCTTGTTTTAGTAGAGGTTTTACGGCGCTCGCAACTGCATAAGGTCATATGAGCGCCAAAGGGTGGATGTCAACAGAGAAGTCCTTACAGTGAATCAGACTTACTTTGCTCATCTCTCTAGCTTCAAAGGCACAAAGTCTGCTTCGACTATCAAGGCACTCCGGAACTAGCGGGTCAGAGAGTGACAGGCACACCAAAAAATGTAGAGGAAAAATGACGATAGTAAGAATTAGGAAAGAAAAAGCAGCAATTCCCTGATGCAGTTTAGACACAGTTATGAGCATGACATTGATGAATCAGCCTATTTACAATTACAATTCCTACTGTGCAAAAGAACTCGAGATGATAATGCCCCCCT
>NW_004797326.1:1967699-1968750 GCF_000002075.1 Aplysia californica | reverse complement strand
GGGGGTCTTTTTGACTCCGTCGAGCCATTTTTCTCTTGGTCGTCCTCTTGCCCTGCACAGAACTGGCAGACGTACTCCTTCTGAAAGCACTGTTGTGCGAGGCTTCTACACTTTTGCTCTGTGGAAAATTCTGTAAACCAAAAAGTGTCACGAACAAGAACTTTAAACAAGGTCGGTATACATTTTTGGACTCGAAAAACTCTCTAATCTATTTTTAGTTAGGTCTGCTGGGTTTCTAGAACAAATGTGAGGCAGCGTGGTGGAATCAGGCTCTCGTCAAAATAATCAAAGTGAAGAAATCTGCATTTTTCCGCAGGTTTGTGAATTTTAATCAAACTTTTTTTTTTTTTTGCTCAACACCTTTCATGCCCAATAAAGAACTCATTTCTGTGTGTTTTTTTTCTGAAAAGCGTTGATTAAAGGCACAAAAAATGAAAATTTTCAGTTACCGAGGACTTTTAATCTAAAGAAATAACTAATCTTTGGCGACCATTTTCTCACTAATTTTGCCTCTGAAAATAGGTGACCCTCACCTCCTTCATTCACAAATATCTCGACTTATCGATTTTTGGACCACCAAGGGATCTTAAACGTGCACAACTTGCACACGGGACCTCCGAGACTTTTTTAAAACCCTAGTCCAAGAAGGCTAGGTGTTCGATTTTATCTGCTCTAAGATCAGGGGTGTAACTGAAAGACAGCTGTAAGAAGGAGCCAAGAAGTAGCAGTAGAAAGGCTGCAGAAAGAGTCAGGAGCCCAGAGAGGAGGAGGAATGGGGGAGGAGGAATGGGGGAGGAGGGAAGGGCAGAACGTGGAAACGAAAGTAGACGACAAAACCTGGTTAGAGAGCAGGAAAGAAGATGAAAGGAGAATACGTAGAGAAGAAAATTTCTGTCGCTGTCAGGATTCGAGCCCGCGACACATTGAATGAGAGGCGATAATCATAACCTATATACCATGATAGCCCCCTAATTTAATATACAGGACTTTGCAGTTCAACGCCCGTCTGTCCACCCCTGACAGGATCGAACAAGGTCGGTAGTAACCCCCC
>NW_004797326.1:1963805-1965583 GCF_000002075.1 Aplysia californica | reverse complement strand
TCTCTCCCTTTCTCTCTCTCTCTCTCTCTCTCTCGCTCTCTCTCTCTCTCGCTCTCTCTCTCTCTCTCTCTCTCTCTCTCGGTGAACCACTCACTCACTCACTCATACTTCATTCAAAGAGGCTCTCGTGGTCTAGAGGTACGATGTTCGCCTCTCATTCAATAGATCCCAAGTTCGAAACCTGACAGCGACTAACAGTTTTCCCACTACCAAATTAAAAACACTTGATGAGTCCCGAGTCCTCATATTATGACCTAATGCAGTTACGAGCGCCATAAAACAATTAATTTTAAAAAAATAATAAAAATGCTTCATTCAGTTGGACTTTCTGTTGGGCGAGATTTATTCAGCGCTGCTGTAGCGATTTCCCATGAACTGAATGTCGCCACGATATTTTTAGACGTGCACTTAGCCTATGGAGTAGGCCATTAAGTGACGCGACTGCTCCTCGTTTATTGGCTGCTCGGGAGCCAATAGAAGGAGAGTTTACTCTGTTAGTCGATAGCTCAATTTGTCGAGTACTCAACTGGTATCGTTTTTGACAAACTGTGCCACTGACCTTGGTTCGGATTCCCAACAGGATGTTCTTGATGAACGTGGGTTGTTACAGCAGTTTTGAATGAAAATGACGTCAGCTCTCTGGGCGAGATCGGAGACGGGCGTCACGGCTCTTAATAAATAGCCTAAATGTTTAAAAGACTTTAAACCCAAACAATGTATAGCACATACGGATATATGTGATCATACGGATTTACTGATTTACTTTAGTAGTAGTAGTAATAGTTATTGTTGTTGTTATTGTTGGTAGCATCATCTTTGTTATTATTTTATTATTGTTACCATTTTTATCATCTTCATTATGATTATTATTTTCATTATTATGATTCCTATTATTAGCTTTGTTGTTATTATGGTGGTTACATGGAAGACCGCCGAATGCCCAAACAACTGCTGTACGGCGAACTCGCAAGTGGCAAAAGAAATCTAGGGAGGCCAAAAAAGCGGTTCAAAGACATTATAAAGGAAAACCTTGAGTTCGCACAGGTAACCCCCAAAGAACTCGAAAGAACCGCCACCGAAAGAAACGCCTGGCGCAGGGCCGTCCGTATTGCCAGCAGAAACAGGGATACAAACTACAGGGAGAGGCTGACTACCAGAAGAGAGAGGAGACATAAGCCAACCACCACAACCACCACAACCACGACATTCCAGTGTCCCCACTGCAACAGACATTGTACGTCCAAGATCGGATTGCAAAGCCACATACGCGTCCACAGATGAGCTGCAGGATTCATCGTCATCTTCGGCAACGAAGGAATACTTACACATGGTGGCGTCGACTTTGGAGTTATATTTCAGAGGACACCACACTCTTTTTAGACCCCCCCCCCCCCTACCCGGAATTTTAAGGAAGGGAGCATTCAATGGTCATAAGAGCATGACATTGCCGGATTTTCATTATTTAATATTTGAGCCTACCATAGAAAACCGCATCTCCCCTCGACGCTTAACGGCAACAGAGGATGAAAAAGTAAAAGTAAAGTAAGTAATATTTGAGCTCAAGTAGTCATAAAAGCGTATCCCGTTTCTGTCGCTATTTATAGGTTATGAAATACTCCACAATTAAGCCATTGCTTTGCAACTCAACTCAATCACATGTGCACGTCCACTCTTCTGTTTTTTGGTTCAGAGTTGTATGGATGAAATGAACTCGAGTCAAGTATGTGTCGGTCACGCTTAGCGCGCGCGAGGGTAGGTGTGGTGGTCGGTCACGTTTA
>NW_004797326.1:1961133-1962850 GCF_000002075.1 Aplysia californica | reverse complement strand
TGTAAGTTAAGATGGAAAATCTTATGTCATTTTCATAACCAGCGCCTCAGAATTAGCGAAATCAATGCGGAAACCGCCGGTTTAAATACAATTTAACAATTGTATGGATTTTTAACAAATCATCTATCGTATGATATTCCTGCCATCCGTTCATTGACCTTTGACCTATTCACGCATGCTGGAAAAAAGCAGACCTGATTACCTCCGCCCGACGAAAAAAAAAAAAAAGATCGGGTCGTTACTGCTTTGGTGGACACTCGGCCACGTCATTTTGAGAGCATCCTAGTAGAGGAATGAATGGCGAACCGTGCTCGCCGATGTCTCTCGCAAGGCGAATTATGCTCGCCTCGTCGATATTCTGCCTCAAGGCGAATCGTGCCTGCCTCTTCGATATTCTGCCTCAAGGCGAATCGTGCCTGCCTCTTCGATATTCTGCCTCAAGGCGAATCGTGCTCGCCGCGGATGTCTGTCGCAAATCTGGCACTCGATGATGACCATATTCCAAACAAGTGACAGCAATGTTGTCGTCACTTTGGCGTGACCAAAGTGGCAGTCGAAAACAAAACGTGATGGGCAACGCCTTGACCTTTAGATTAAGGATCGTTCAAAAAGGACGTCAGCTGAGATTTGGCCAAAATGAACACTCCTCCCCCCTCCCCCCCTTATCATCTTCTGTGTTCTTCCCCCCTTCCTCAGTACATGTACCTTTAGATAGACCCTGTTATAATCTAGCCTCTAGCAGTCTGTGCTATGGGGAGATAAATGAATGGTAGAGGGTTTTACGGCGCTCGCAACTGCATAAGGTCATATGAGCGCCAAGGGGTGGGTGTCAACAGAAAAGTCTTTACAGGGAATCAGACTTAGACTGCTCACCTCTCTAACTTCAACAGCACAAGGTCTGCTTCGACTATCAAGGCACCCCAAAATAGCAAGTCACAAGAGAATGACAAACATACAAAAGAAGTTGAGGAAAATGACAATAGTAAGGACCAGGAAAGAAAAAGCAGCAGTCCCCTGTTGTAGATCAGGCAAAGTTATGAGCGTGACATGAGTCAGCCCATTTACAATTCTACTATGCTTGAACGAGAAATGCCCCCCATTTGGGAATGGCCTAAAGACACTTCAGTCAGTGGCACTGCCCCGGGGGATATGGGGAGATCACAGTTAATTTTAGTTTTTAGGCCCAAAAAATAATATGGCCCAATTTAACCATGTTAATTTTAGTTTTTAAGCCAAAAAAATAATATGGCCCAATTTAACCATGTTAATTTCAGGACAAGAATAGTCTATAATAATGGGGTTTTTTCCTTTCTTTTCTTGTCTTTTTCCCCCTACATTTTAGAGCATCATGGTTGACATCAACTTTCAGTATATGATGTGCTTGTCTGATTATTTATGAATCAATTTGATTGAATCTCAATCTGTCTGTCTGTCTGTTTGTCTGTCTGTTTTTTTATTTGTCTACGAGCATGTTAACTTTTAGTCACACAGTCTGTCTGTCGATCTGTCTGTCTTACTGTCTGTCTGTCTATCTGTCTGTCTATCTGTCTGTCTATCTGTCTGTCTGTCTGTTGTCTGTATGTATATCTGTTCGTCTGTCTGTCTGTATGTATGTATGTCCCCTTCTTCTTCTTCTTCTTCTTCTTCTTCTTCTTCTTCTTCTTCTTCTTCTTCTTCTTCTTCTTCTTCTTCTTCTTCTTCTTCTTCTTCTTCTTCT
>NW_004797326.1:1956679-1958096 GCF_000002075.1 Aplysia californica | reverse complement strand
TACACACACACACACACACACACACACACACACACACACACATACACGCGCTCATAAATGTATTTGTTAAACTACTTTCACAACAGACATTGGAAGAAGTATTTGTGGGTGGTTGGCGGGTGCTCTGGTGTGGTTTGCTTCTTCTTTCCTATCAAACATCTATCGCCCTTATCTCCCTTTCTTATTTTTTATGTTTGTTACTCTCTTGTAACACCTCTAATCTTCTGGCGCTCATATGACGTTATGCAGTTGAGAGTGCCGTAAAACCTCTACTAAAACGAAAAGAAGTATTTTTACATAGTAGAGAGTCTTGGAATCCGCATTCAAATTTGAGAAAAAAAGCGTCGTTTTCATGGTTACGGCGGCCATATTGGATTTTGATGACATGGCTTACGTAATGAATACCGCACTTACTTTTCAGGGAAATAGATTGCATGCATGTTAGCGAACATTAGATATACAAATTCTGTCTGTTAAATATTTCCTAAGCGAATTAGAACACTTTCTATGATTATTTTCCTGAGGTCATATTCAAGTTTGCAAAAAAATCCGTGAAAATCCACACTCCAGACACCACCAACAAAAATCTATTTCATATGACCAAAAAAATCAACAGAAAAAAAAATAGTATTGCATCTTCTCCTCATTCCATGAAAATGTCATGAATATTGGATGAAAACAATCAGGAAACGACAAATGCAGCTTTTGGGACACCTGAATAGACATTAAGGGTCTTGAACATCTAACTCTCACTGGCAAAATTAAGGGCAAGCGAGGCACGGGTAGGCCCAGAACAACATACTTAGGGAACCTAAACAAATGAGTAACAGGGAAAGATCAGGAAAACGTACCTTTTTTGAGAGCATCCGAGCAAAGGAAAGAATGGGAAATCATGATCGCCGATGTCTGTCAAAGATCTGGCACTGGATGATGATGATGATTGGATGCAAAATGATGGTGTTATTTTTTTTTAAAGTATATAGAAAAACCTCGTTTCGAGAAAACGGGCGATAAAGAAAGAAAAAAAGATTGACTTTGTGAAAAAATGGTGGTGATAAACCTGCCTAGTATGGGAAGAAATAAGGCTGTAGGGGGTCCTTATGTGGTGAATTGTAAGAGAGGCGGAAGAAGCTAAAAATACGCACAACTCAAAATTTATATTTTTGAGCTGAATCGGGACTTTCGGGGTGTAGCCGATACACGTTTGTCACTGTCAAACTGAGCTCATTAACCGGCTTCGAACTGACAATGAAGAGAGCTTTCTAGAAACCAATGGCTCCATTTTGGAGTACTGTATCTTATATCGATACATAGCGATCGAAATCTACCATTTTAGAAATAATCTTACGCTCAAAAGTATGAAAATCCACCACCATCATGTTCTAAAACTGAATGCTACTTGTGTGTGTGTGGGGGG
>NW_004797326.1:1953150-1953922 GCF_000002075.1 Aplysia californica | reverse complement strand
TTGGGGGGAAGGGGCCACGAGAGAAGCCTCTCGGCCACTCCACAGGCCTCTACACCAAAACCCAAACACTGAGACAGCGAGAAAAACAACATCTGCAAAATGTGTGTGTCTTTAGAGTCGGTTGTGACCCTGGAATAGGCTATAGAGAGGGATAAAGCAGTAGGATCCCCACCCTTTGGCGTTGTGCGGGTGTGCGTGTGTGTGGTGTGTAAGTTTAGCCAATGCCAAAGACATTACACGAGTGAAAAGGGAGCTGTCAGATGCTGAAAATGTGGCAAACATCTGCCATAGACAGTCTCATCTGCCATAGACAGTCTCATCTGCCACAGACAGTCTCATCTGCCATAAGAGCAGTAGCTGCAAGTTATCTTTTTCCTTATTTTTTTGTCGTCTAAAAATATTCTCCTCTGCAGATGCATTAGCCATCGTCAGACATTAACATACCAACTATTGTAATATTGTTATTACGAGAGACATTACGTATACTGACGTTTTACCATTGTTTCTCATTCTACAATTGTGAGGCAGCGTGGCGGAATCAGGCTCTTGTCAAAATAATCAAAGTTTTAAAAAACTTGCATTTTTACCCAGGTTTGTGATGTTTTAATCGAATTTTTTGTTTTTTGGCTCAACACCTTTCATGCCCATTAAAGAACTCATTCCTGTGTGAATTTTTCTGAAAAACGTTGATCAAAGGCACAAAAAATGTTAATTTTCTGCTACCCGCACTGTTAAGCTAAGTAAATAACTAATCTTTGGCGGCCATTTTCTC
>NW_004797326.1:1950711-1953050 GCF_000002075.1 Aplysia californica | reverse complement strand
ATCTGCCACAGACAGTCTCATCTGCCATAGACAGTCTCATCTGCCATTGACAGTCTCATCTGCCACAGACAGTCTCATCTGCCATAGACAGTCTCATCTGCCATTGACAGTCTCATCTGCCACAGACAGTCTCATCTGCCATAGACAGTCTCATCTGCCATAGACAGTCTCATCTGCCACAGACAGTCTCATCTGCCATAAGAGCAGTAGCTGCAAGTTATCTTTTTCCTTATTTTTTTGTCGTCTAAAAATATTCTCCTCTGCAGATGCATTAGCCATCGTCAGACATTAACATACCAACTATTGTAATATTGTTATTACGAGAGACATTACGTATACTGACGTTTTACCATTGTTTCTCATTCTACAATTGTGAGGCAGCGTGGCGGAATCAGGCTCTTGTCAAAATAATCAAAGTTTTAAAAAACTTGCATTTTTACCCAGGTTTGTGATGTTTTAATCGAATTTTTTGTTTTTTGGCTCAACACCTTTCATGCCCATTAAAGAACTCATTCCTGTGTGAATTTTTCTGAAAAACGTTGATCAAAGGCACAAAAAATGTTAATTTTCTGCTACCCGCACTGTTAAGCTAAGTAAATAACTAATCTTTGGCGGCCATTTTCTCACTAATTTTACTTTTTTTAAAATAGCAAATATCTCGACTTGTATTAAAGATAAATGGATAATTTTTTTAATCCCAAAAAGACAAGTGAACAAGCTTTAAGATGATACCAATAACTCTACATGCCCAAAAATTGACGAGAGCCTGATTCCACCACGCTGCCTCACAATTGTTTTGTGTTGCTACAAAAGGCATTCGTAAGTTGACAACGCCCAGCAACGATTTCTAAAATTAGATATGGCATGGGCAATGGGGTTTCTCTTTCAACTTCCAACCTTTTGAATTTATGGAGGGGTGGGGGTGGGGGAGGAGACACGAAGCTATCGAAAGCGCACACCTCCGTCTTTCTGTTTGATTCAAGCACGTCTCACCTGCATTTACAAGTAAGTTGTACCGTACCTCAGGGTTTTGCACTAACAAAACATCCCCCCACGTCTGCAAACGACGCTATGTAAACGCAGCTTCGGAAATAATCTAGATCAGAGCAGTGGTGGGCAAAATCCAGATAATCTATAAGGATAACCGGATAATTCTCAATGAAACATTATCCGAATTCAGACTCTTAACTCTCTTTCCTGACCCGTTTGCCGAAATGGGTGCACCCATTTGTTGAAGTAGTGCTGACCCGTTTGCGAAGCGGTTCATAACACATTTAATTGCCGAAGAGGTGCACTAACATTATTATCCGGATTTTGCTTGAAGCGACTCATTGCCCAGCCCTAGATCAAGGGCCTCACATTTAGCCTAGTTAACGGGCTTCACGGATGTGGCTTCGAAGTACGCGCAGTGTGTTTACTACAAGGAGGTTATGCAGTAAGGTCCTTGGCTTACCATCTCCATGATCTTTTTCAAGGATGTGTCAAATGCTCAGGCACATTCGCGGTGTTTGTGTGGTACATGTGTATATATTTTTTTCTTAAAACATTATATACAACCATTTCATTTCTCCTTTGTGGAAAGTATTCTCAAAAGCGGGAAGTCACGCTTACTGGTATGTGTGTTGTGCATTCGTTGATGGCGGAATTAAACCTAGATCTAGGTGGCGGCAGCTTCATATATGATAAACAACAGACCGTTACGAGGAACTTTTTTCTGGCGAGAGGTAGGCCAGGCCTAACCATAGATTTACCCCCTTTTGAACCTATAGTGCACATCTATGGGCCTTACGGATTTTTTCCTGCGTCTTCAGGATGCTAGTCTCAGTGTGCTAGTGTGTCTCTTCAAAGCCCTTTTCAACCGCTGTGTATGTTTTTTTTTAAAGTTTTAATAAGAATTTTACGAAACTTGCCACACAATTAGGTCATATAAGTGCCGAAGATTAGAGATGTTCGGCCTACAAAAGGGTGAGAAAGGCAGGAAAGGAGGAGGAGGATACGGACCATAGATGTCTGAAAGGAAAGAAAGAGCAAACCACACCAGAGCACCCACACGTACTTCTTTCAAGATGCACGATCTGTCATGTTCTTGTCTGCCGGCTGCGATAGAACATAAGCTGCGTAAGTGATATATCCAAAGATTATCTCCTACCAAGATGTTTCAATTACCATATCTCGCATCCGGGCGAGACTTGGGCTCCAACTTGTATTAGCGCGTAACGGCCCGTGATACCAGTGTAAACAAACGTTCCAGCGTTCTTGAGTTGAAAGCGTGCAATGATGTCTGCGGGCAGTGTGTGTGTGTGAGAGAGAGAGAGAGAGGGGGGGAGGGGCAGAGAAAG
>NW_004797326.1:1949066-1950122 GCF_000002075.1 Aplysia californica | reverse complement strand
GGAGGGGTTGAACGATGCTAGTTGCTGTGGGAGGAGAAGGAATGAGGGAAGGGAGAGCAGTATGTTGAGGAGAAGAAGAACAAGAACGAGAACAAGAACAAGAAGAAGTAGTAGAACAAGAGGAAGAAAACAGAACGAGGAGGAGGAGGAGGGGGGGCAAAAGGAGGAGGAGGAGGAGGAAAAGAAAGGGACAAAAGAGAAGAAGGAGGAAGGAGGGAAAGAGAGAGGGGAGTTAGAAATGGACGATGATGATGTGAAGAAAATCGGGAGGTAAGAGACAAAAAGAGGGGGATGAAAAGACGATTGAGTGGAGAAAAGAGGCTAAAGTTCGAAGTTATAAACGAAAAATACAAGATTTTATCTTGATAGAAAAAAGGGGAAGCAGAATTCGGGTCCAGAGAGCCAATCAGAATAATTGTTTTTTCCCAGCTGAATTGTTCCTGGCAGGGGCGAAGGCTGACTTGTTTGACAGGGCAATCAAAGTGAAACGGGACCAGATATGGCCTGGAGATATCACACAAGAATCTAACTCGGGGCGCCGACTCTTGAGTTGTGAATGAAAACACATCCGGAATTCATATTGTATTTTCAACAGCCAAAATAATCGGGAAGTATCTTATTAAATATTAATTCCAACTACAATTAAATTTAACTCTAGAAGTTAAAACACAAACACAAAGCAAAGAAGCAGAGACGTCAGTACTAGATCTATATATGTTATAATCTACCCGTGAGTCTAACTCTTTGGTAGAACATGACAATTATCCTTTTTTTATTTTACATTTAGCTGTTTTTGTCTTGCCTTTCGCGACCAGGAGCCGGTGTCATAATCGAGGTCACGATCTGATTATAGGACGGTAAAAAGTCGAGGGAAAAAAACAAGCTCTCGCAACAATCAAGAGATTACACGTATTAGGAGTTAGTTCCCCTCACATTTGTGAGGTAGACTCGACCAGTGTAATAGCGAGCTTACAAAATCAGCGTGTGTGGCTGCTTATAACTGTGGCTCGAAAGGGGTGAGCAGGGTATATGTGGCAATAAAACAGTTTTGACTGC
>NW_004797326.1:1944221-1946585 GCF_000002075.1 Aplysia californica | reverse complement strand
TATCTATCTATCTATCTATCTATCTATCTATCTATCTATCTATCTATCTATCTATGAGGCTCTCGTGGTCTAGAGTTACTGTGCTCGTTTTTCATTCTATGGGTCCCGGGTTCGAAAACTGACAGCGATGGACAATTTTCTTCTCTAAATTTAAAAAAAAATGTTCTCATTTCACCTCCTTTCCAGCTCTCTAATCATATTCTATCGTCTGTTTTGCGCCCCCTGCCCCCCCTCCCCCCCTTTGTCCGCTCCTCTGGACTCCTGACTCTTTCTGCTGCCTTTTCTGTGCTACTCCTTGGCTCCTTCCCACTGCTGTCTTTCAGCCACACTCCTGGCCTTAGGGTAGGTTCGATGAAACATCTAACCTTCTCAGTTAACGGTGCAAAAAATCTCGTATGTCCTTTGTGCAATGTTGCGAACGTTAAAGATCCATTGGAGGTCCTAAAATCGATCAGAGAAGGCTTCGGCCGCCACCCGAACAAAATTCAAAATTAATGTGTCCGCGCGCGTGTGACCTTATGCACCTGAAAGCGCTGTAAAACACTTACCAAAATATACATGTATAGCTATTTATCTGCCTGTCTGTCTGTGTGTGTGTGTGTCTGTTCATCCACATGTCGCGCGTGTTGAAACACCTCCGCTCCAAGACAATCGCTCTCTCTCTCTCTCTCTCTCTCTCTCTCTCTCTCTCTCTCTCTCTCTCTCTCTCTCTCTCTCTCTCTCTCTCTTGGATATTGAAATGGTCAGAATATCGACGGTCTGTAGGACATTGGAATAGTCGGAATATCGACGGTCTGTAGGACATTGGAGGGTGTCAGAATATCGGCGGTCTGTGTAGCTGGGTCAGTGGATCCTGGGTTCGGTGGGTCAGCTTCACGAGTTCAGGAGAGGTCAAAACACACACTCATAGTGTATGTGTGTGTGTGTGTTTGTTTGCATGTGTATGTGTGTGTGTTTGTGTGTATGTGTGTGTTTGTTTGTCCGTTCCTTTCCGTTCACCTCACTCGAAGGGGGAGATGTGTGTGTGTGTGCGTATGTGTGTGTGTTTGTGTGTATGTGTGTGTGTTTGTGTGTTTGTGTGTGTTTGTTTGTCCGTTCCGTTCACCTCACTCAAAGGGGGAGATGAATGCACGTATGAAACTTGCGGCTCCCAGCACCTTCCAAAGGTTAACACGACATGTATAGCCCTATAAAGAATCACTGTGCCAAGATTTAAGATTAAGACCTATTGTATTTTTATTGTTACTGTAACCTTCTCGAACTTGAACGGCCTTGCCCCACCCAATCCGCTAAGAATATATCGGGAATTCCCTCTTTGAAGTCATCGTCCTCGGCTGAGATGGGACTCCGCCATAAGGACTCCGCTTAACTTTGCGGGTTCTTTTGGTGCATATTTTTTTCTCCCGACTACTTTTTCCATCTGGGGAAATCCATCACGTGACCCCTTTTTAATTCCACAATAACCTGCTAGTGAGACAGAAGTTACAGACACAGTATCGTCAGGTACGGTCAGAGCTCAGTGTTTTTCGTGTCGGTCAGATGGCGTTGCTCCAAGTTTTTGTTGGGTTCTCCTCACGGGGTTTTCCTGTATCGCTCTCTATGTGTCCCGGCGTTCTGTGATTGAGGGTGGAAAGTGTAAAGCCGTGCGCATGAATTATTGAATACGTGCTTGTTTGTGATCTTGAGTCCGTTGGTATGATTTGCTGTGAACCATGATTTGTCTATTGGTCGATCCGATGCTGTCAGAATACACCAAAGGTCAGTAATTACAATCATGTTTATTTCTTCTTTTTTTTCTTTTTTTCAATTGGTATTCTTTTCTTATTTCACCTTAAAGGTGCTTTTTTTAGCTGATCCACGTGAGGCGTTTTTGTTGACGAGCTTGCCCAAGACGTGAAGGCTCATGGTTCTAATCCAGAAGTGATACACAAATGTTAGGGGGTTTTGTTTTTCCTTGAAGACATGTTATCCGCTTTAGTACACTGTTTTTCCCGGAGAAGTGACCTGGTAAGATTGAAGAATACCGGACCAGCGGACTGACTTTGCCTGTGTCTCAACCTTAGGAATTCATAATTTTCCCGTTTTTAATATCTCTCAATGGAGAATCTCGGACCGGTAGATCTATTCTTTAAGATTTTGTCAGGGGGGATCAATAATTAGGCCTGCTGCACGTAGGTTACTATTTTTAGAGCGTGACGTGTTGTTGTTCTTCTAGATCTATACATTATTCGCAGTAGACCAACAAAGAGAAGGAGTCAAGATTGTTCGTTGGTGGTTGACTGGTGCTCTGGTGTGGTTTACTCCTTCTTTCCTGTCAAATGTTTGTCGTCCTGATCTCTCCTCCTTCTTTTTGTGTTTGTTACA
>NW_004797326.1:1938660-1940594 GCF_000002075.1 Aplysia californica | reverse complement strand
ACACACACACACACACACACACACACACACACACATACAAACATTAGAAAGCAGGTCCGGCTCAAATCGCAGCTGGACATCCAGCCGAGTGACGTAAGTGAACAGCTTTCTCTCCCCCGAAAGGCCCATCCTGTCTTGGACAAGTGGTCTGTCACTGTGTTCCGATAGGACCTGATAAAGGACGTGACTGTCTTTCTTTCGATATGCCCTGATAAAGGACATGTGTTGATATGAAAGTTTAAACAAATACAAGGGCCTGGTTGATACCCGACTTAGTGGAATCGTCTCAGTGGATAAGGCTGTCTTAACACCTGTCCGGTCAGTCGACTTGTCCAATCAGTCAGATCTGCTTGATCGGTTATGGTTTGTTTGTTTTTTAAATAGTGAAAGTGCATGAGACAGAATGCAGTGGTAATGAGTGGATTTTACTCCTTGTTCCATATGTTTCTTTATTTTAGAATTTGAAAAAATAAGGGAAAAGGAACGAAATAATAATAATGCAACATGTATTTTTTATTTGTCTCTAACTCAGTTTTTGTTACGTTCACAGTACAGTGGCAGGCAGCACACATACAACATCAACGTAATGAGTAATCACAGGATTTCAAATACATGTAATGCTTTCAGAATGTCACAGAATCACACCACCAAGCTCTTAATTTTTATAATACTCTATATAAACCCACCAGGGCTTTGGCGCTCATATGACCTTAGGCAGTTGCGAGCGCCGTAAAACCTCTCGTAAAATTAAAACTAAAATCTCTGGGGCTAGAGCGCATGTTAGTTCAGTTATTTTTTTATAATTACCATAATTATTGTTTTTTATTTTTTGTGTGTGTTTTACGGCGCTCGCAACTGCATAAGGTCGTATGAGTAGGCACTTCAGTGAACGCGCACACTACAGCGTGGTTCGGTTTCGGAAAGTCCCATTGAGTTTTGTTTCCGGATGTGACGTTTCGTTGCGACAGTGGGTTCAATTTTCCCTTATCGTATCGGCAGGCCTCGAAGCCCGCCTCCTGAATGATCTAAAAATTAAAAAATCAATCAATCAATAAACATCCCCCCCCCCCCAAGCAGTTATGAATGCCGTAGAACCTTACTAAAACTACCTAATAGGAGGCGGGTTTTGACCCTGCCTGTGGGTGTTTGGCGAGTGCTCTGCTGTGGTTTGCTCCTTCTTTCCTAGCAAACATCTATCGTCCTTATCTCCCCTTCTTCTTTTTTATGTATGTTACTCTCTTGTAACACCTCTAATGTTCTGGCCCTTATATAACCTTATGCAGTGGCGAGCGCCGTAAAACTTCTACTAAAACTAAAGCTAAACTGACCCTGCCTGTCACAGCCAACCCGGGCTGAGAGGGGTACAGCATTCCGTGAAAAAGACCGAGATATCCGACAAAAATCCTGCCCACGCAGGAATCGAACTCGGGTCTCCTGTGTGCGACGACAAAGTGCCTAGCTGCTACACCACATACGCCGCTCCCTGCTTGTGTGCGTCAGTTTGTCTTGACCGGTGACGTCTGTGGTGAGGGTAATTATTTAGGCAGTTTACCGTCGTCGCAAGCAGACGATGCAAGTTCGATTCCCGAGAGAAAACGTTTCATTTTTCGACGACCCATGACTGTCTATTGCGATGCTGTATAATAATTATTATTATTATTATTATTATTATTATTATTATTAATAATAATAATAATACAAATAAATAGCATTTGTATAGCGCATATCCCAGCTTAACAACAGGCTCTATGCGCTTTACACTATTTTATTACCCCAGCAGACCATAGAACACTCCGTAACATTCTCAGCTTCCCGGGAAGCATACAGTGCAAGCAGCTTATTAAGCGCTCAAACACTAACAAACTGACAAGATCTTTCGCTGTCTATAGCCGGGTACCCATTCCCACCTGGGTGAAGTGAGGAAAATTCGTGTA
>NW_004797326.1:1933369-1937607 GCF_000002075.1 Aplysia californica | reverse complement strand
TCTCTCTCTCTCTCACTCTCTCTCTCTCTCTCTCTCTGTCAATCAGTATATCTCCCACACTTAGGGGCCCGCCTTTAGCCCTGTTACTCACGTTTGCTATGGTGAGACTACCGCCTGTTTTATCTCGCTCTTATCGGAGATGGACGTTAATTTCGAAGACTCCGCCTCTTTAATTACCATAGACCCTTGAAAGGAAAGTTTGAAATATACAATTCTTTCCAGGATATGGGAAATTAGTTATAATTTCTATTGTTTTGGGGGTTTTTTTCAACAGATTTTCATAGTAAATGATTTAGTCAATGCTACTTTTGCAATGTGTATGGCCATATATACTCCTCATAGTGGGTGGTTGGTGGGTGCTCTGGCATGGTTTGCTCCTTTCTTCGTATCAATTATCTATCATCCTTATTTCTCCTCTTTCTTTTTTTTTGTGTATGCTCGCTCCCCTCTTGCAACACATCTATTCTTCGGCACTTGTATTATTATGACCTTATTGTGTTGCAAGTGCCGTAAAACTCTTACCAAAACTTAAAGTAAAACTAAAGAATCCTCATAACTACCATAGCTGGATCCAAGGGCAACAAGAGAATTTTATATTCAGTCAGCTTTAACATAGGATTGACCATGTCCAACTTATCCGTCAGAGTCCCAAAACCAAATCTCTTCTCCTGTTCATAATTTTCGTTTTTGTCGGTTACTGTGGTAAACATGGTGGCGACAGGAAAGGTTACCGAGCAATAGTTTTTTTACGTCATTAACCCTATCCGCACGTCGTGTCTTACTGTCGTATCCATATGGCGTGGGGAATTCTGTGCCACCACTTTCCAAAGAGGAAATTTACTCGTTAATCCGATCCGTACGCTTTGCATAGCAGTCTGTCAAAATGATTTTTTGAAAAATACTGAAAGTTTCAAATAGAATCTTCGAACTAGATGTAGAAGTATTCTAAAGAAGAATACAACCCCGGGGGTACAAAATCACCCCAAGGCGTACGGATAGGGTTAATTACCGCGTGCTCACGCATGTGTGTGTGTGTGTGTGTGTGTGTGTGTGTGTGTGTGTGTGTGTGTGTGTGTGTGTCTGTTACGTTTTATTCCTGAGTACCGTACGGTAAAGCTGTCAGTTTTTGTCATGTCCCTTATTCTCACAATACACAATTGACGCCAATGTTCTTTTAAGAACACCAAAATCTCTTAAAGTGAACGTTGTCACACAGGAACGTTTAAGACATAACTTTAAAAGTTTCCCAGTTAGTTGCTATGGTGAGACTATTGCATAGCAGTCTGTCAAAGTGATTTTTTGAAGAATACTGAAAGTTTCAAAGAGAACCTTCAAACTAGGAGTAGAAGTATTCTAAAATGTGAAGAATGTTCTATCTGGGACTCTAGACATCGTATCAGATCAGAAAGCTAAAGTTACAATAAGTAACTGTCGAGAGAACGTTTTCAGCCAAGTGTTTTCATAACGAGATTTTTCTGTATGACGCATTGTCTTGCGGTGCGCCATTTCCTTTGGCCTTGAGGGAGGGAGGGAGAGGGGGGGGGCAATCACGGACGTAGTTAGGCCTATTGCGCCGTGGAGTCTATTACATGTACAAACAACCGCTCTTGCTCTCCCCTCTTTGTTTCGTTTAGTTATTATTATGTAGACCAGAGAGTTTGCAGTAATACTAGAGAGATGGCACCTCGCCCGGATGCGCTTATCTGGGTCACCAGCTGATCGTGGAGAAACGCGCGGTAAACAAAACAAACTGCATCCATTGTTCAAGGCATTTTCGTTGATCGCAGACAAGCATGGCCCCGGTTAGCACGAAATGTCAATGGTGTTCTGCTAAACTGCAAACCCTCTCTGATGTCGACCCTCTATTATTGCGCGTTTGACCGCCTCTATATATTAATTTATTTTACTTAATGGGTACCGGCCAGTCCGCTATGGTACCCGCCCATAAACAGCGAAAGATCTTGCCAGCATGTTAACGGTTTAGTGGCTATAAAAATGGCAGCTTCTAATGGAAGTTGAGATTGTTTCAGAATGCTACCAGGTCTGCTGGGGTAATGATAGATTGCAAAGCGCATAGAGCTTGCTGTTGAGGGGAATTTGCGCTGTACGAATGCTAGCCTTATCTATCTGTCTATCTATCGATCGATCGGTCTAATATTAATTTTATTATTATTATTATTAGATTGTTATTATTAGTAGTAAGATTACTGTTAAAATGATGATTATTATAACTGTCATTGTTATCATCATCATCATCATCATCACCATCATCATCATTATTGTTGTTGTTGTTAGTAGTAGTAGTAGTAGTAGTAGTAGTAGTAGTAGTAGTAGTAGTAGTAGTACCATTATCATCATTATTATCATTATCATTTTTATTATTATGATTGATTATTCATTTTATGGCAAGTTTTACCAGAAACAAAACTGCTGTGAAGCATCTGTCGTTACACTATCTCTTGCCCTTTTTTAAACTCCCAGTGGAGCACAGGCCATAAACAGCATTACTCCAGCGAAGCCTGTCCTGAGCGACCTTTTCTATCTGTTTCCATGATGTCCCCGCTTTTTCAATTTCATCTGGCGTTGCACTATCATTTAGAGAGAAAAAAAATCCTCAATACATGTACAACAGTTGCATACTTTCTGTCGTGGGAAATAAAAAAAGCACTTCAACTCGAGCGTTTTTTTCCTGTTGTGTTGAACCAGACAAGAAGGTCAACTTAACCGAAGGTCAACTCCAGCGAGCTCAACACTAGTGGAGCTGACTGTAATATATGTAGACTCTTTGCTTTACCATAATTTATAATCCATGTAGTTGGATCCCGCAAGATAACAAGTTTAGTTTACGTGTTGTATATATACAAAACATGGAATCCAAATGCATGTTTTGAGATTACACTTAAAATTTTAAAAGTGTAGCTGTAAACATAACTATGCTCTCTAACAATGTTCTATCGTCTGCTTTCGTTTCCACTTTCTGCCCCCACCCCCTCACCTCTTTTGTCCCCTCCTCTGGGCTCCTGACTCTTTCTGCAGTTTTTCTACTGCTACTCCTTGGCTCCTCCTTACTGCTGCCTTTCACCCCTGATCTTCTGTTAGGAAAGATCTACACCTAGCCTTCTCGGACAAGGGCGAAAAATCTCGGAGGTTCTGTGTGCTGGTTGCGCGTGTTAAAGATCCCTTTATGGTCTAAAAATGATAAGAATAGGCTTCGGCCGCCTCCCGGATAAAATTCCAAATTTCCTACCGATCGAAAATGTTTAATGGGTCCCACGAGCACATATGACCTAATGCAGTTGCGAGCACCGTTAAACACTTGCCAAAAAAATAGCTATCCGAATGGGAGAAAATAATGTTTGTGTGTGCGGGGGGGGGGGGGGGGTGATTGGGGAATTTTCTTGAATAAATAATTGTATGCGTAATCACTTGACATTCGCCTGCACCGCCTTGCCAGACATCCTTAGCAACGGATAAACAAATGGGAACAACCGTTAGGCTTTAGGCTTCGGAGAAATTTTCTTGGAAACAAGAAGATTGTATCAACAATGAAATATGTCTCAGATGAAACGTTTTTGCTTTCACCCTTGCGAGTATGAAGCTTTCGTAAGGAAAGAAGGGGGATTAGGTAGCTAGATCTACACCCGGTTTTCACGAACTTCGCGCCAGTCCACACTCATGCGTCACTCCAAGATAAGTGGTGGGACAACTTTGTGTGTGGCATTACGTATTGATTTCTCCGTCAACAGGCTTGATTTATTTTTGTTTTTGTTTTTGTTTTATTTCGTTTTTGTTTTTGTTTGGTTTGGTTTGTTTGGGGTGAGTTGTTTTTGTTTGTTTGTTGTTTTGTTTGTTTGTCGGTGTGTGGTTGTTGTTGTTTTTTTTTGGGGGGGTGCTGCGTCATCTACTTGTGTCTTTAATACGTTCAGTACATTATTCGCGCTCACGCGGGCATGTAGGTTCATGCGTACATTTGCGTGCATTCTCATACACACATGTACACGCACTTTGAGTTACACATACATACACACATAGATCTACACACACATACATCTACACACACATACATCTACACACACATACACTCACACACATACATATACACATATACACACACTTTCGTACACACACACACACACTTCCATACTCACATACACACACACACATACACACAATTAAACACACACACATAGATCTACACACACACACACACACACACACACACACACACACACACACAT
>NW_004797326.1:1929379-1930812 GCF_000002075.1 Aplysia californica | reverse complement strand
CTTTTTTTTTTGTTATGCAGCTGCGTGACTCCCTGGGAGTATGTCCAATCCATCGCCACCGCCTACTTCCGACCTCATCTCTGACTGGGATCTGTCTTGTTTTCCTTATCACTTCCCCGTTGGTGACCCTGTCTGTGCATCTGATCCTCAGTAGCTTTCTTAGACACTTGTTTAAGCAAACCTGGATCTTCTTTATGCAAGTCTGAGATGCGTTCCATGTCTCATTTCCATACAACAGGACTAACCTACCACCTGAAATGAAAATCCTCAGCTTTGTTCAAAGTGAGATATCCCTGGTCATTCAAATCCTATTGAAATATATGAAAGCAGCCGGTGCTTTTCCAATGTGGGACTTTATTTCGGAACCTGTTCCTCCCTCTCTGTCAATTATACTCCCAAGATAGCAGAATTATCCAACGTCTTCTGGTGCATTTCTTTCTATTGTGACCTGCTCCTTTCGTTGTGCGTCTGTCCTTAGGATGTTTGACTTTCTGGTGTGAATCCTCAATCCAACAGACTCCGATAGGCTGTTTAATACTGTAGTCTTTGCGTGCATCTGTTCCTGGGTGTGCGACAGAAGCGCCAAGTCATCTGCAAAATCCAAATCGTCCATCTGTGTCCATGGGGTCCGCTGTATACCATTTCTATGTCTTCTGGTAGTTTCCTTCTTCTGCCAGTCAGCCGCCAATATGAAGAGGAAAGGTGATAGTGAACAGTGCGCGTGCATTAAGCTCCATTTTACCCTGTCACTTTCTGTTCCCTTTATTTCGTTTCTTTTTAGATTTATTTTTTGTTTGTTTGTTTAGGGTTTTGTTGTTGTTGTTGTTGTTGTTGTTGTTGTTGTTGTTGTTGTTGTTGTTTTGGAAAACTCTCACAGTTCGTGGGTGGTTGGCGGGTGCTCTAGTGTGGTTTGCTTCTTCTTTCCTATCAAACATTTGTCGTCCTTATCTCCCCTCCTTCTTTTTTGTGTTTGTTACTCTCTTGTAACACCTCTAATTTCGGCATTTATATGGCCTTATTTTGTTGCAAATGTCGTAAAACACGTACTTAAACGAAAACCTCTCACAGGTCTTTTTACATTATCACCCCTTCCTCCCCCCCCCCCAATAAAAACAGTCTATCTACCACTCACATGTACACTCACGCACGCACACACAAGCGCAGGGGAGGGGGGGGGCGTCGGTGCCCTAGTGGTTAGGCTACCGGACCCGGAATCATGGAGACTGCGGGTTCGGGGGTTCGAGCCTAAGCTCGGCCTGATGTTGTATCCATGGAGAAAGGCACTTCACACGGATTTGCCCCTTGACTCGGTCCTTTCGGAGATGAACGTTAAACTCGATGGCCCCTAATAGTGTTGATAGGGGCATTAAACTTATACAATTTCACACATTTTATTTCACGCAGTACTTGCGCGTACGTGCCTGACACGCCCC
>NW_004797326.1:1927939-1929187 GCF_000002075.1 Aplysia californica | reverse complement strand
CCCCCACTTACACACACAACACATACACATACCCACACCACCACAACCACCTCATCCCTAATCTCACCTCTACCCTCCAGGCCGTTCAAGATCTCCAAGACAGTCCAACCCTGAAAATTCCCATCATCAGACATCCAATCAACTGCAAAGGCTGCAAAAGTGTTCATGAAGTCATAGAGTCTCTTTTGCGGACAGTAGACCCTTCGTATCACGGAGAGGTAGCGAACAACACACACCCACACCCTAACTTGCGCCATTCTTGCTTCACCCGACTGTACGAAATACTCCACTTCACCAAGAAGTACCACCACGTCTTCATCTTCCACAAAGTCGAGCAACTCCGAGTAGCTCCGCACGATCACGACTTCTTGAACTTCCTGTACGCCATGGTGCAAGAACTCAGCCACTTGTGCACAGTCAACGTCGTGTTCACCAGCTACCGGAAATTCCCGTCCCAAGTTCTGATGGGTTTGTTGGAGATGGACGTTCTGACAGATCCCATGGACGTCCTCAGCATCATGCACCATTATGCACCAGGCGTGGAGGCGCTGGATTATGTTCACGTGTGCCTCAAGTCTCTCTGTCTTCCTGCCGCTGTGCGGAGACTTGCGGAGAATTACGTCAGTGACCCGGCTTATCGACTTCCTCCGGAGGAGGTGGAAGAGAAAATACAGGTAGGAAACAGAGTCACCAAAAATAATATGATTAGTTAGAGAAAGGTGAACCATAAATGAATGTAACACAATTCCTGAAACGACATGTTTGAAGTACATGCAATAAATACAGGTTTGGACTAAAGAACAAATTGCAGCTTAGACAAATAAATAATTATTACTAAAAACAAACAAACAAACAAACAAACAAATAAACAAACAAACAAACAAATAAACAAACAAACACCGCCCCCCAACAACAAACAATTGTATGTCCACAAGATTGTTGCACAAAGGAATACGGTTATAAAATTACTTTTTTATTGAAAGTATAGGCAGGACTTACAAAATGAGGTTTGAAATCAATCCGTTTTTTCAAATCTCTGTCTCTCTGTCTCTCTGTCTCTGTCTCTCTGTCTCTCTGTCTCTGTCTCTCTGTCTCTCACTCTCTCTGTGTCTGTCTGTCTCACTCTTTCTCTCTCTCTCTCTCTGTCTCTCTGTCTCTCACTCTCTCTGTGTCTGTCTGTCTCACTCTTTCTCTCTCTCTCTCTCTGTCTCTCTGTCTCTCACTCTCTCTGTGTCTGTCTGTCTCACT
>NW_004797326.1:1924041-1924975 GCF_000002075.1 Aplysia californica | reverse complement strand
CCCCAAGGAATCCCAATTGTTATCTCAACTTCTAATCAAGATAGATGAGCAGTAATTTCACTGAAAACAAAGCAAATGTGAGGCATGCTGACAAAATGAGTTACTTCTCGGATTCGAGCCCTATTCAAGTTCAAGTAGATACATCACGCTTATAGGTGAAGTTTTTTGTAATTTTTAAATATGAAATGATAAAAGGAATGTTATACTTGAAGAATGTGGCATTAATGGAAAATCTACAAATTTGACCCTAGTGTCGATATTTGGCCAATATATCCATTTGTGGATTGCTAGAAGTAACCAATTTTGTCAGCACACCTCACAAATGAAGAAGTTTTCAGATGATGCCAATAACGTCTCATGCCCAAATATCGACGAGCGCTAATTGATTCCACCGCGTCGTAGCTGTTGTTGTTAGCGATCCAGTAGCATCTGAGCGTTAACTCTTCTGCATGATGCCATTCGGTAATAGTTGCATGTTTGTTCTAATTGTTGTCTTGAGGAGTAGAGGCAATTAGATGTGTGCGGTAGCTTGGGAAGAAAACATCCCATCCGCGTCGTAGCTCAAATCATACAGTACAATAGACACGATCGGAAACCACCGCACGAATTTTACACTCACATCGATACAATTTACTTCATTTAGGGGGCGGGCTGCTTCAGTTCCGTCTGCAAGAGCCAGCGCACGAAGAGATGGACACCACATCTTGGCTAGCTATTAAAAAAATCAGTGGTTTGCTTCTTCTTTCCGATCAAACATCTATCGTCTGTATCTCCCCTCCTTCTTTTTGTGTGTTTCTTCTTTCCGATCAAACATCTATCGTCTTTATCTTCCCTCCTTCTTTTTGTGTGTTTCTTCTTTCCGATCAAACATCTATCGTCTGTATCTCCCCTCCTTCTTTTTGTGTGTTTCTTCTTTCCGATCAAACATCTATCG
>NW_004797326.1:1919124-1921536 GCF_000002075.1 Aplysia californica | reverse complement strand
CTCTACCTCTTTTCGACCCCCACTCCCCCCTCTCCCCTTCCTCCCTCCTCTCCCTCCCTCCCTCAACTGTCCCCTCTCATATCCCCAGATTCTCCCAGTTCATGTCCACCTTGCTACAGAACATTGACGCCAACTACCGTCTCCACGGACAGCGTGGCATGGTCTACGGCTACGTCCTGCACGAACGGCCACACATACAACACCTGCTACAGATGGCGCTCCACTGCAACAACAACACCTACGCCAACTTTATGAGGGTCAGTACTCATTAGTACAACCCCTAATCCCCTACTCTTACACGACCTAATTGTGTTCCAAATAAAAGCCGTAACATGTTCTGTCGTCTGCTTTCGTCTCCACTTAAATGTCTTTCCCCCCCCCCCCTCCCGCAAACTTTGCCCCCTCCTCTGGTCTCCTGACTCTTTCTGCAGCCCTACTACTGTTACTTCCTGCCTCCATCTTATGGCTGTCTTGCAGCCGCACCCATGGTCTTAGGATAGGTAATATGTAACACCCAGTCTTTTCTAAGAAGAAGGCGAAAAATCTTGGAGGTCCCGTGTGCAAATTGCGCACGTTAAAGATCCCTTAATGGTACAAAATCAATAAGAGTAGACTTCGGCCGCCACCCAGGAGAAATTCAAAATTAATTCCTATTTAAATGATTATTCGCTCATATGACCTTATGCATTGCGAGCGAGTAAAACACTTACTAAACAACAACAAAAAAACCCGACTTATCTCTCTTCTTCCTATTCTTTACCTGTTACTCTCTAGTAAAAACCCTAAGCCCCGACACGACTTACACGACCTAATTGTGTTGCAAAAGCCGTAAAACTCTTCTTCCTGCTTTGCTTTACTCTTACTTTTCCTATCCCACCAGCCATCTGAGTTCTTGCCTTTCGGTCTACTCTTCTTACTAAAACTAGACAAAAGAACTCACTGATCCTTCTTTTTAAAACCTGACTAAAAAACTCATTTACCCTACTTACTAAAACTTGACAAAAGAACTCACTGATCCTTCTTTTTAAAATGTGACTAAAGAACTCATTTACCCTACTTACTAAAATCAGGCAAAAGAACTCATTTACCCTACTTACTAAAATGAGGCAAAAGAACTCACTGATCCTTCTTTCTAAAACGAGACAAAAGATCCCGGAGCGGTGCTGCTGACTGAGGTGTCTTTAGGTCATTCCCAAAGAGGGGGGGGGGGGACATAAACATCTCGAGATCTTATGCACAGTAGAATTGTAATTGTAAATGGGCTGATTCATCTATGTCATGCTCATAACTGTGCCTGAACTGCAACAGGGAACTGCTGCTTTTTCTTTCCTAATCCTAACTATCGTTATTTTACCTCTACTTCTTTTGTATGTTTGTCACACTCTTGTGACCCGCTATTTCCGGGGTGCATTGATAGTCGAAGCAGACTTTGTGCTGTTGAAGCTAGAGAGTTGAGCAGAGTAAGCCTGATTCCCTGTAAGGACTTCTCTGTTGACATCCACCCCTTGGCACTCATATGACCTTATGCAGTTGCGAGCGCCGTAAAACCTCTACTAAAGCTTAAAAAAACCTGACCCACTCCCTTCTAAAAATAGACAAAAGAACTCTCTGACTAACCCACTTTCCTCCCTCCCCCCCCCTTTCCCCCTCCAGGTGGCGGTGGCGGCCTGGTCTCCCATCCTCAAGTTCTTCCCGCGAGAGGCGCGCCCGTTCTACGAGAGCCTGTACCATGGGGCGTGTGAGGTGGGCACGCCGGAGGAGCGCGCGGTGCTGGGAGCCTTCTACGGACTCACTCTGACCTTTGGTCAAGGTAGCAAGGAACCAGGAGGGGAGTATGACTTTGACCAACAACCTTTCGGCATGCTTTCGCGGTCGCACCTTGCCCCTCAGACCCCTGCCTTCCCCCTCCCCCCCCCCCCTCTCTCTCTCCCTCTCATGCTCCCCGTTGCCACTTTAAACATTTGTGAGGCAGCGTGGTGGAATCAGGCTCTTGTCAATTTTCGGGCATGTAGAGTTATTGGTATCATCTTGAAGCTTGTTCACTGGTCTTTTATATAGTTTTAAAAAATCAATTTATCTAAGATACAAGTCGAGATATTTGCGACAGAAAGAGGTGGGGATCACCTGTTTTCAGAAGTAAAATTAGTGAGAAAATGGCCACCAAAGATTAGTTATTTCCTAAGCTTTAGAGTCCGTGGTAACTGAAAATTTACATGTTTGTGCCTTTAATCAACGCTTTTCGGAAAATTCCACACAGACATGAGTTTTTTAATGGGCAAGAAAGGTGTTGAGCCAAAAAACAAAAATTTGAAAAAAATTCACAAACCTGCGGAAAAATGCAAGTTTCTTCACTTGGATTATTTTGACGAGAGCCTGATTCCACCACACTGCCTCACATATGTGAATTTACCC
>NW_004797326.1:1915234-1916540 GCF_000002075.1 Aplysia californica | reverse complement strand
TATTATTATTATTATTATTATTATTATTATTTTGATTACGCACATGGCCTACGTCACAGCTCATCAATGACAGTCTTTACTTGCAAAACTCGTTACATGAAATAATTATTATAGTGAACACTTTTTTGCTCTTATGGCTCTCAAGACATACGTTCAATAAGCATAATGTCCCGATTAGAAAAACCCGACGGATTTGCTATTAAATGCAATATTGCCCCAGCTGTAAACATTTAAAAATCTGTAGAAACCACCCACTTGGAATTTTTATTAGTATTAATTTATTGAGGAATTTTCTAGAATACAGCTTACAGGTGTTTACAAAAATGTTGATCTGTTAAGACAAAGTGATAGATCTACAAGTCACTGCGCAAAAATAGGAGAATCTATGTTCGATAGTTGAGTAAATATTTGAAAATAAGGCGCACCCCGAATTTTTTACTGCACTCTTGTGACACGTCTCGTCCTTGCTTCCCGACCTTGACCCTGCCTTGAGGTTGGCTTGCTTCCCGACCTTGACCCTGCCTTGAGGTTGGCTTGCTTCCCGACCTTGACCCGGCCTATACAGCTTGTCGTTTTGTTTCGCTAGAGACGGAGAAGCCAGAAAATAAGGAGACAATTTGCTTTTGCGGCCCTTAATAAGATCTCATGTACACTTTCAACAAGACGATTGGTTTCTTCCTTTTTGTAATTTTTCCTTGAACAACTCAGCCACTGTTTTTTAAATTATTATTATTATGATTATTATTATCATCGTCATCATAATTGATTTAGCCCAGCAAACACATAGCGAAACTCGTATATTGTGTTTACATTTTCTGGTTCTCAATTGTTTCTTCCATATCATATGTGAGGCAGCGTGGTGGAATCAGGCTTTAGTCAATTTTTGGGCTTGTGGAGTTATTGGTATCATCGTAAAGCTTGTTCCCTTGTCTTTATTTGGTTGAAAATAATATCCATTTATCTTGAATACAAGTCGAGATATTTGTGAACGAAGGAGGTGGGGGGTTGCCTGTTTTCAGAGGTAAAATTAGTGAGAAAATGGCCTTCCTTAGCTTAAGAGCCCGTGGTAACTAAAAATTTACATTTTTCATGCCTTTAATCAAAGTTTTTCAGAAAAATCCACACAGACATGAGTCCTTTAATGGTTGTGAAAGGTGTTGTGTCAAAAAACAAAAATTTAATAAGAATTCACAAACCTGCAGAAAAATGCAAATTTCTTCACTTTGATTATTTTGACGAGAGCCTGATTCCACCACGCTGCCTCACATATGTAGTGGAATAAGAAAAAGATTTCTACGTCCCCCCC
>NW_004797326.1:1913754-1914990 GCF_000002075.1 Aplysia californica | reverse complement strand
TATTATTATTATTATTTAGCATTTGTTTATTGGTGAATACCATACCACAAAGATATGTGTAGGGTCTGCTGTGTTCAGAGTTAGAGACTTCTATCTCCCTTGTTATAGTGTGTATGTACCTTTGCGTGTATTCCAAGCGGGGTGTGATAGTGATGTGGCAGTTGTGTGTTGTTTTGTACATTTCTTTGATGGTTTTTTTTAGATTGGCCGGAGGTGGGGTGGGGTGGGGGTGGGGGGCTCACCTTTGTTTGGGATTGGCGAGAGGAGGGACAGGTGGATGGGAGGAAGAAAAGGGGAGATAGAGGGGGGTGGTGGATGGGGAGAGAGAGAGAAGGATGGATGGGAAGGGAGAGAGAGGAGGTGGATGGGGAGGGAGAGAGAAGGATTGATGGGGAGGGAGAGAGAGGAGGTGGATGGGGAAGGAGAGAGGGGAGGTGGTTGGCGAAGGAGAGAGGGGAGGTGGATGGGGAGGGAGAGAGAGGAGGTGGATGAGGAAGGAGAGAGGGGAGGTGGATGGGGAGGGAGAGAGAGGGATGGATGGATGGGAAGGGAGAGAGAGAGGGGGGGATGGCTGGGGAGGAAGAGAGAGGAGGTAAATGGAGAAGGAGATAGAGGGATGGGTGGGGAGGGGGAGAGAGGGGTGGGTGGAGAGGGATACACATTTACAGAGCGAGAGAGAAGGAGAGAGAGAGAGAGAGAGAGAGAGAGAGAGAGAGAGAGAGAGAGAGAGAGAGATCACCTTCTCCACCTTTATGTTTTGATCAAATTGATTCTTATGAGTTAACCAGGTGAAGTCTTAGGACCTGACAATTCAGTAATAGACTTGACACTGAGAGCTGTAAGGATTTTCACGAATTATCAGCTGGCTACATGACGTTTTTAGGAGTCAGAGCAACAAGGAAATGACACATCTTTTAGACACATGCCATGCTTTTAATTTCACGGTACATTTTATCCCTAACTATGATTTCACTTTATGACTAACCTCAATATTTATTATTAGATCTACTAATTTATTTGCTTGTCATTTCAATCCTCTTTTTTTTTCTTTTTTTTTTTGGTGGGGGGAAGTTCCTTTAATTTGTACAAATAACAATACCTGGGGGGTGGGGGGGATGGTCCCTAAATTGTCTTTATTCCGTTTCTGTTCTGCACGAGCATGTCAAGGTCATTGTCAATGTCATACTCTCCTTGAAGGTTTGGTTCAGGTCGGACGCTTTATTATATATATATATT
>NW_004797326.1:1912570-1913654 GCF_000002075.1 Aplysia californica | reverse complement strand
TATATAATTGCCCTGCTGTGTACCTGTGTGTGATCGATGTGCTTTTGCATTAACTTACACTGGATGTGCACACAAACTGGTTTGGGGATTTCTTTTTTGTTTTGCTGGGTTTTTTTGTTGGTTTTTGTTTGTTTGTTTGTTGTTTTGTTTGTTGGTTTTTTTTTGGGTGGAGGAGGTGGTCGTTGTTGTATCTTTTGATTGAAATTGAAAAATTTGGCTTGCAGGCGGACACCAGATTAAATGACATCGCATATATATGTATATGACATCGCATTCTCATTCAGGAACTTTTTAAAAAGTTGTAAATGAATTTTATATATTATTACACATCGAATAATACCAAGGCACGACAGCGTGCGCACACCTTACAATAGTTTCTAGTCTTGCGAGTGTATTGATTGGAGGCCCACGTAACTTTTATCAATACCTACCCCCCCCCCTTTTTTTTCCAATCGCCCACCTCATTTATTTCTTCCTGAGATGAGCGACATGATAATGATAGTAGTGAGTACTCAAAGACTACCATCCAAGTTTGTTTTTTAAAATAATTTAGTTAGTTAGTTAGTTAGTTAGTAAGTTAGTTAGTAAGTTAGTTAGCTAGTTAGTAGTTAGTTAGTTAGTTAGTAAGTTAGTTAGTTAGTTAGTTAGTTAGTTAGTTAGTTAGTTAGTTAGTTAGTTAGTTTTAGGGTATGTTGTTGGGGAATTGTTTGTTTTTGTTGTTTGGTTTGTGGGGGGGGGGGTTGTTGTTTTGTTTTTGTGTGGGGTTTTTTGTATTTTTTGTTGTTGTTGGGGTTTCTTTGGTAGTAATTTTGGGCCTTGGGTTATTTCTTTGGGTTGGGTTTGGTTTGGTTTCTTTTTTCTTTTGTAGTTGTTTGTTTGTTGCTTGTTGTTTGTTATTTTGTTGCTTTTGTTGTTGTTATTGGGAGGGGGGGGGGTCTTTACTCTTTACTCTGACCAGGCCTGTAGTGGTCACTTTGCAGACTACGCGAAAAAAAAATTGTCTTTGTTATGGACGAATATAAGCAAAAATTGGGTTGTTTATATTTTATTTATTTTTTTGTTTCTTGTGAAGCACCTAGGGCCA
>NW_004797326.1:1907409-1909495 GCF_000002075.1 Aplysia californica | reverse complement strand
GGGGGGGGGGTATCCATCCATTTATTAACTTTTGACTGTGGTCATCATTCTTTCCTTTTGTTTCTGCGGGTATCCGTCAATCTCTTCTTTCCATCATGCAGAGACATGCATGTCGGTGGTTGGTGGGTGCTCTGGTGTGGTTTGCTCCTTCTTTCCTATCAAACATTCTATCGTCCGTATCTCTCCTCCTTCTTTTTTGTGTATGTTACTTTCTTGTAACACCTCGATTCTTCGGCACTTATGTGACCTACTTATTGCGTTGCAAGTACCGAAAACTCTTACAAAAACTAAAAGAGACATGCACCAGGCCCTCATTTATCCGTCAATGTCTTCCTTCCACCATACAGAGACATGCGCCAGGCCCTCGAGCTGTGTCCAAGGATGAACCGCCGAGCGCTGGGTCCAGATTTCGCCGTCTCGGAACTCAAGCAGGAAGAACTGACCATTAAGATGCAGATCTATAAGACGATCCCTCAAGTATTTCTAGGTCAGTGTAGCGGGTCGCTCTTTGGATTCATGGTGGGTTGGCTGATGAATTGGTTAGTAGATTGATTGTCCGCTTGGTTGGTTTACTGATGGGTAAGTTGGTTAAGAGCTGGGAAAGAGAAAGAGTGGTTAAGAGCTGGGAAAGAGAAAGAGTGGTTAAGAGCTGGGGAAAAGAAAGAGAGGAAGGCAGAGAAGGAGATGGGAGGACAACATTACAGAGTGGACAGGAAAGACGATGGGTGACAATCTGAGGAGAGCAGAGGACAAAAATAGATTGCGAGAGCTGGTTTTCAAATGTAGCGGTGCCCCAACGGTTGCCCCAACCACGGGATAGAAGAAGAAGAAGAAGAAGTTGGTTACCTGATGATTTTGTTGAGCTGAATTGAGGGGGGGGATTAATTGTTTGTTGGTTAGTGGGTTGATTGACCGGCTGGTTGGTTTATTTGTGGGTAAGTTGGTTACAGGATGATTTTTGAGGGAGCGTGATGGAATCAGGCTCTCGTCAAAATAATTTAAGTAAAGAAACTTGCATTTTTCTGCAGTTTGTGAATTTTTATCAAATTTGTGTTTTTTCCCTCCACACCTTTCATGCCCATTTAAAGAACTCATTTCTGTTCGGATTTTTCTGAAAAACGATGAATAAAGGCACACAAAAAAAGTAAATTTTCTGTTACAACCGACTCTTAAGCTAAGGAAATAACTAATCTTTGGCGACCATTTTCTCACTAATTTTACCTCTAAAAACAGGTAACCCCCCCTCCTTCATTCGCAAATATCTCGACTTGTATTCAAGATAAATTGATATTTTGTCATCTAAATAAATACCAGTGAACAAGCTTTAAGATGATACCAATAACTCTACATGCCCAAAAATTGACGAGAGCCTGATTCCACCACGCTGCCTCACATTTTGTTTAGCTGAACTGAGGGTTTCTGGTCGGTAAACAGGTCGGCTTGTTGGTCGGTTGATGGGTAGGTTGGTTGTGATAAGTTTTGGTTGTTCGTGCGTTTGTTGGATAGGTGAGTTTTTAAGTAGGTTGCTTGAGTAACCTGTCGGTTTAAGGTTTGTTAGTTTGGGTTTCCGTTTGAGTAAAGAGAAGCACATTGGCACAATAACGGTTATTTAGTGCTGGTAAGAAGCAAGGTAGAGAGACAGAAACAACGGAGGGAAGGAAAAGAAGAAAAAGGAGAAGAAGCAGAAGGAGAAGAAGAAAAAGGAGAAGGAGAAGAAGATTCTCCGCTTCCCATGCAAAGCATACAAAGCAAGCTACGGATTCCACACAATTAATACAATGTACCTAGGAGGTGAGATAGTGAGTCTGCTGTAGCGCTGCTCTTTCTCACTTTAAACAACCTTTATGACTTTAGGCAAGTCAGACAACCAAGAGAGAAGTCCGTAAGCAGCACACGTCCTCAAGTGGAAGTCGCGGCTTGTTCAAAATGTGGCAAACTTTCCTCCTCCAGAATTGGCAACGAATGTAAGGCAGCGTGGTAGAATCAGGCTCTTGTCAAAATAATCAAAGTTAAGAAACTTGCATTTTTACCCAGGTTTGTGATTTTTTATCGAATTTTTGTTTTTTGGCTCAACACCTTTCATGCC
>NW_004797326.1:1902448-1905404 GCF_000002075.1 Aplysia californica | reverse complement strand
AGGTAGATAGGTGGTAGATAGATAGATAGATAGATAGATAGATAGATTGATAGATAGGTAGATAGGTGGTAGATAGATAGATAGATAGATAGATAGATAGATAGATAGATAGGTAGATAGATAGATAGGTAGATAGGTGGTAGATAGATAGATAGATTGATAGATAGGTAGATAGGTGGTAGATAGATAGATAGATAGATAGATAGATAGATAGATAGATAGGTAGATAGATAGATAGGTAGATAGGTGGTAGATAGATAGATAGATTGATAGATAGGTAGATAGGTGGTAGATAGATAGATAGATAGATAGATAGATAGATAGATAGATAGATAGATAGATAGATAGATAGATAGCAATACATGTAATTTAGACAGCGCAAATACCCGCACAACGGCAAGCTTTATGCGCTTTACAATCTACACTATTACCCTAGCACACCTGATGAAAGCATTCTGAAACAATCTCAACTTCCTGGGAAGCATACAGTGCAACCATTTATGGGCGCTATAATACGAACATACTGACAAGACCTTTCGCTGTCTATGGCTGGGTCCCCATTCTCACCTGGGTGAAGTTAGGAAAACTCGTGTAAAGTGCCTTTCCCAAAGACACAACATCGGGCCTGCGGCTCGAACCCCCTAACCCACAACTTCAAGATTACAAGTCTAGTAGCCTAACCAGTTCTCTGTTAAACGCCTCAACTAAAACTCTTTTTCTGTACTGCTACTAATGTTCTGATCATTTAAAATTGAAATAAATTAACCGATATTGAATTACAGTGTTATCATTATAAGAAAGTACAGTGTAAAAGTTCCATCAGTTACCATGGAATATCCCTGTACAGTAACAAATGTAGTTTCACACAACTATAACATATTATTGTATTGTTTGTACACAAGACTTTTTCTGTTATGTATGAGTTTAACACCAACGCCATTTCTTTTTTTGTTATGTAAGTGTAAGAATTTAGAACCTCTCCAAGTCTGAGACTCCTTTTCCGCTCTGTAAGAAGAGTGAAATCATCTCTCAAATGAGCTGCGGGTGCTTAGAGGGTGCTCTGGTGTGGTTTTCTTCTTTCACACCAAACATTTACCGTCCTGATATCTCCTTTTTTATGTTTGTTACTTTCTTTTTGTAGCACTTCTAATCTTCTGCACTTATATGACCTTATTATGTTGCAAATGCAGTAAAAATTTTACTAACCCCCCCCCCCCCCGGCCAGTTCTACTGACTGAAGTGTCTTTAGGCCATTCCCCAAAGGGGGATATTAATAATTAACATGTTCTTATGCACAGTAGAATTGTAAATGGGCTGATTTATCAATGTCATGCTCACACTGTACCGGAACATCATAGGGGGAACTGCTGCGTATTCTTTCCTCATCCGTACTATCGTCATTTCCCTCTACTTCTTTCGTATGTTTGTCACTCTCTTATGAACTGCTATTTCCGGGGTGCCTTGAGAGTTAAAGTCGACTTTGTGTTGTCGAAGCTAGAGAGGTGAGCAGAGTAAGCCTGATTCCCCGTTTGAACTACCCCTTGGCGCTCATATGACCTTATGCAGTTGCGAGAGCCGTAAAAGCTTAATAAAACCACACAAAAAAAAACTCTTACTAACACTAAAATCAAATGAGATCGACAGAAGCTTTGATGTGTTGTCCACAGACGAATCTCTGGCTCTTCTTGAGAAGGCTCTCAAGATACAACGCAAAGAAGGCTGGCTCAAGTACAACACCGCTCTCACTCACATCCATCGATGTGAAGTACACATCAAATGGTAGGCACACTCCTCTCATCAGTTTTAAGTGCATACTTTTGAATGTTAGGTCCACATTAAGATAAGGTAAGATAAGATACATCTTTATTGTCCAGATCCTGGCACATTGGTTTGGTGTTCCACCACGTGTACACACACACACACACACACACACACACACACACACACACACACACGCACACACGCACACACGTGCACACACATGCACTCACACGTAGGCTTACAATCACATGCATAATATAAATGAGCAGCAATATAAACAATAATAATCGTTAGCTAGATACACACTCAATGTTATTTTGATGCATGCTCAAGGTCGTAAGTATACTTAAACAAGATGGTTCAGTTGGAAGCATTAAATAGTAGGTACACTTCCCTCATCTGTATTTTGTGCATACTTTTGTTAGGTCCACATTAAATGGTAGGTACACTTCCCTCATTCATGTATATGTGAGGCAGCGTGGTGGAATCAGGCTCTCGTCAATTTTTGGGCATGTAGAGTTATTGGTATCACTTTAAAGCTTGTTCACTTGTCTTTATTTTGATGAAAAAAATATCAATTTATCTTGAATACAAGTCGAGATATTTGCGAAAGAAGGAGGTGGGGGGTCACCTGTTTTCAGAGGTAAAATTAGTGAGAAAATGGCCACCAAAGATTACTTATTTCCTTAGCTTAAGAGTCCGCGGTAACTGAAAATTTTCATTTTTTGCGCCTTTAATCAACGTTTTAAAGAAAAATCCACTCATAAATGAGTTCTTTAAATTGCATGAAAGGTGTTGAGCCCAAAAAAAAATTTGATAAAAATTCACAAACCCGTGGAAAAATGCAAGTGTCTTCATTTTGATTATTTTGACGAGAGCCTAATTCCACCACGCTGCCTCACATATTATTGTAAGGTCCACATTAAATAGAGGAGAACTGCAACGGCTAAGTCTAGTTTCAATAAATGAGCCCAATCCTGAAAAATAGAAACATCTCAATGAACACCAAAATGAAAGTCCTGAAATGCTATGTTTGGTCAACCCTTCTATACGGCTGTGAATGCTGGACAATCACTACAGACAGTGAAAATAAAATAGAAGCAACAGAAATGTGGTTTCTTAGGAGACTGCTAAGAGTATCGTGGAAGGAAAAGAAATCAAATGAGGTAGTGCTTGAGGAAGCCCACGTGGGACG
>NW_004797326.1:1893237-1900810 GCF_000002075.1 Aplysia californica | reverse complement strand
TCTCACTCACTCTCTCTCTCTTTCTCTTTCTCTCTCTCTGACTCTCTCTCTCACTCTCTCTCTCTCTCTCACTCTCTCACACTCTCTCGCTCACTCACTCACTCTCTCTCTCTCTCTCCGCCTTCCAGCCACAAGTTTGCTCAAGCGCTGACGGACGCGCTCGAGGCTGACCGGATCCTGGAGAAAACCGCCAAAGAACACGACTTGCGGATGCGCATATATCACACCCTTGCTCACATCCGAGTGATTCTGCGCCAGCTGCAGGACCCACTCCTGCAGGAGGGAGCGGCCGCGAAAAGTCCGTCGATGCAGACCTCCGTCAGAGGACCACAAACTGCAGCGGAGCACGTGGTTGCTATTGAGGCCACGGTGGAGCCAAAAGACCTGCTGTGTACAGCGGAAGACGAGCTTTGCACTGTTCTGGAGTTGTCTCGGAGTATGGAGCTCAGCGATGACGGTCACAACCTAGTGCTGTCTACCTACGAGCACCTGATGCTGTTCCACTGGGACAACTCCCCAGACGTGTTCAAAAACTACCGTATGAGTTTCCTCAGTCACCTGGAAGAGCACAGCTGGGTTAAACAAGTTCTGGATGGTGCCGATGGCTGGGAGGAGAAATCAAAAGGTTCGGTTCACCCGCGGCTTTTGGCTCACCGAGCGATCTACAAGTATATAAAAGAGTATTCAGAGAGAATGGAGCTCTATGATTTTGCTAGACTGTTGTGTTCAGTCTGTGCCACGTGTGTCTTTACTAACAGCTTTTTCGACGCACAACGTTGGCATGCTGAAGCTTGTCACCACATCCAAGAGAGGAAAAGGAAGACGACATTCGGTTTTTCTGTTCTTGGGAGATCGAACCCCGTACAAGTGATGTCTGAGACTGACAAGCAACCGCGCGACAGTAGCATATGCCTCTGTAAGAGTTGCCGGGACAAGCGAGAGCGTCGGCGGGCAGATTCTTCCTCCCCCAGCAGTTGTCATCAGAGCACAAGCCTGGACTACTTGGGCTTACCATCGTCTGTGACGTCACCACTAGTCTTACAAGATCAGAAGGAAATCCTGCAGAAGATTCAGTCCACCTCCCAAACCCCGACGTCTGTGTGCACAAGCGTGAACTCCTTTAGCAGTTTCAATCTGGACTCGGAGCAGGAGGAAGAAGTGAAGTCTGCCTCTGGGGGGTGCAAGTTCAGTCCCAGCTTGTTGGAGGGAGAGGAGAACCAGAGGCAGCCTACGGAACAGAGCTGGCAACCGCATGATTCCACCAGCTGTAGCTCATGGCTGGATCAAGAGAGGCGGGCGAGAAAGACGCATCTGGAAGATGTGAGATCACGTGTCATCCTCTCGAAGAACCATCACAACAGGCGGACAAACTCACACACCGAGGAGCTGGAGCTCTCACCTGTACACTCACAGACACACTTACCAACACACTCACACACACACTTACCAACACACTCACACACACACTTACCAACACACTCACAGACACACTTACCAACACACTCACAGACACACTTACCAACACACTCACAGACACACTTAACAACACATTCACAGACACACTTACTAACACACTCACAGACACACTTACCAACACACTCACAGACACACTTACCAACACACTCACAGACACACCCACCAACACACTCACATGTACAACCACTAACATTCTTACAAACACAGCTACCAGCACACTCACAATCACAACCACCAATACACACACTCAAAAAACCACCAACACACTCACAAACACATCCCTTAAAAGACCAAGAACGCTTCTCTGCCCTGCTCCCTCCCACGCACACTGAGAACATTCTAGAAAAAACGGGTCAGCCGCCTGCCCCCACTCCGGCTCTTCTCACAGAGACAGGGAGAGCCGTCGCTGCAGTCACTGCCACAGTCGTGGCAGGAACAAAGGACACTCATTGCGCTACTCAAGAGAGTGAAGAAAAACCTCTCCTCAGGGGTGAGGGCCAAACAACTGAGGTCAGTTCCTCCAATGGACAGACAGTCAAAGGACTGTCAGAATACGTGCATAATCATCAAAGGGGTTCTGGCCCCGACAGCGCCTACACTTCAGCAAGAGACGACAAAATGGCATCCTCCAACGCCTCCAGCTGTCCCTCCTGTAGCTCACAGCTGCACTCAGAATATTGTCAGTCCAGCTGCTCTTGTGGAGGAGCACGGCCCAAGACTCGAACCAGTATCAAAGGAGACCTGGGGAAAACAGAGCCACAAGATCCAATCAAAACGGGAAAAGGCTGGGCCAAGCACCGTGAAGCCACAGAGGACTCTTGGAATGACCGGTCCTGTTTTTTCACCGCTGGTCCCACAGGTGACATTAAAACAGATCAGCCCAGGTCACTGGGGTCTAACGAGAATGACCAAACACTGACCAATTTACTTTCTCAGGAAGAAGATGGCCAGAGTCCGGCCGAACCTCTCGTACCTGTGGTTCGTAGTGTCCTTAGCCCCTCACAAGCTGGCACTAGGGGAGCTCACCCGCTCATCCAGGGGCGCTATAGAGATCCTGTGGAACAGGATGAGCAAGAAGTGTGCCACTAGCCCAGCACCCATAGAGTAGAGGTCACATCCCCTAGTCCACCCACAGATGAAACAGTACCGTACAATGTGCCAATACTTACGAAATAACTGATGATTCAATTCATCCTTAAAGGGTTTGTATAAAGAAGAATGGCTTTGTGGAGTGCTGAATTGTTTTTCTCAAACTATGGTGGGTTCTTACGGCTCTTCAAGCCTTGGCCCTCCTGTCTCGAACTTATTCTTTTCACCAGAATGGACGTAAAACAGGAAGTCCCGTTATATCTCTAGTGACCGAAAAACATTGAGCAGTGGCACTAAAAACCCTTTACCATACCACACGGCCTCCATCTTCTGAACTGTGGGCCATACCATGATGAACATGACTCAAAGAAGCGAAGTTTTGAACTGATCAACTGTCCTGTGCAAGTTTTGGATCTGATTATTATCTTCTTAGCTTTAAAATAATTTTTGAGAATACTCTCTGTAGATTTTGTTAAAGTTGAAAAAAAATGGAAACAGACTCACTCTTTCGTAAAGTATTGCAACCCTTTGACTTACTTTAAGCTGACCTTTAACTCTTCTCATTTAGTTTGTATGTATGCATGTGTGTGTATACATATATGAGACGTGTTGACAAAATGAGTTACTTCTCGCAATCCACAAAATGGAGATATTGGCCAAAAATCGACACAAGGGTCAAATTTATTGTAAAATGTTTACCAATACCATATTCTTTAACTATAACATGCCTTTTTAAAAATTCCATACTAATAAATTATAGAAACTTCACCTATAAGCGTGATAGGTCTATATCTTTTTCCATAAGTCTTGAATCCGAGAAGTAACTCATTTTGTTTGCATGCTTCACATATTTAATATGTACATACATATAATAACATTATGTGTACAGTGGTCTCTCCCTGAGAACACCCCATGTTCATGTAAAGAATTTGTTTTATTTACAAGTTGCATGCTTAGGAACCCGTTTTAAAAATAAAATCTGATTGAGAGGCCAGTGAGAGCTAAGGACAATAAATGTTTCCAAGTGTCCTACCTTACAATAGTTAACTATAACTGATAATATGTGAGGCAGAGGGGTGGAGTCTGGCTTTCGACAAAATAATCAAAAAGAAAAAACCTGCATTTTTCCACAGGTTTGTGAATTTTTATCAAATTTTTGTTTTTTGGCTCAACACTTTTCATGCCCAATAAAGAACTCATTTCTGTGTGGTTTTCCTGAAAAACATTGATTAAAGGCACAAAAAATGTAAACGAGAAGGCAAAGGGGGAAGAGAAGGTTTGGGGGAAGAGAACGATGACTGGGTCAAACATTCACACTGCTTGCACAGGGGGAAGAGAACGATGACTGGGTCAAACATTCACACTGCTTGCACAGGGGGAAGAGAATGATGACTGGGTCAAACATTCACACTGCTTGCACAGGGGGAAGAGAACGATGACTGGGTCAAACATTCACACTGCTTGCACACTTACACTGTACGCCACTGGGGTTTTTTGGTGTTCATTAATGTTTGAACACTTCACAGGAAAAAACGTTGAAAATTTAGGCCATTTACGTACAATATTAAAAGGCTATTCGCCTAAGTCGTAAAGACCGTGGACGAGCTCTTTCGTCCGATTCAACAGTTGGAAAAGTAGCACAATAAGCTGTTTACTTTCGACAGCTTTCAATGTTTTCATCTACTCTTGGTGCACAATTCTTCAGTCTGAGCAATCCGCCGCAAGGACGTCACATTTTCACTTGATAGGAAATTTTGAATTTGCTCGGGTGGCGGCCGAAGCCTACTCTTATCGATTTTGGACCACAAATGGATCTTTAATGTGCGCAACTTGCACATGAGATCTCCGAGATTATTCGCCCTTATCTGAGAAGGCTAGGTGTAGATCTTTCCTATCATAAGATCATGGGTGTGACTAAAATATACGGCAGTAAGAAGGAGCCAAGGAGTAGAAGTAGAAAGGCTGCAGAAAGAGTCAGGAGCCCAGAGTAGGAGGAGGTAAAGGAGGTGAGGGGGTGGGGGCAGAAAGTGGAGACCAAATCAGACAACAGAACATTGTTAAACAGCAGGAAAGAATGTGAAAAGAGAATATTTTATAGAAGAAAATTGCAAGTCGCCATCCGGATTCGAATCGGGACCTATTGAATGAGAGGCGAACACCTTAACCTCTAGAATACGAGAGACCACTGAGGTGTAGTCTAGCTTTGGAATTTTGAATCATTTCACAAAATAACTTTAATAATTGAATGTTCCAAGTTTTGTGTTTGAATTCGCTTTGTGTCAACGATTTATTTGCACTATGCGGGATGAGAAGTCATTCAAACACACTTTCACCATTATTCAAAAGTTTGCGATTCAGCTCTACTCCCATTTTAATAGAGAGGCAAAGAGAGGAGTTCTGCACCATGATATAGGGAATCCCAAAAAAAGATTTCGGCATGCATTAGATTTGAACAGAAGCACATTGTCAAGATGGAATAAAGCAGCAGGAAATGGGTGAAGAGACAGACTTTCCTAGCTTAAAGAGGGCGGCTTTTGAAGACGGATAGTTTCCACAGGGAGGTTGTCCGAGGAGCAGTTGTTCGATGTTTGAAGGAAATGAATTTGTAACTCTCAGAAAGTTGAAAAAATGGTTGTCCAATAATTATGATATATGTAAACTTCGAAGACATGCTTTTGGAAAACAGTGAGACGTGTTGAGTTTACGTTCAGGAAATCAAATGGTGGGGAAAATGTTATTGTGCGAAAGGAAACCATTATAGGTCAATACTTCGACTACTAACTTCTTGCCACATTTTGTTATAGTTTTTGTACGCCCCTGAATGCACACATCTTTTCGAACTTGGAAACACTGTAAGCACCAAGTATGATGTACTAATGATAAAGAGTAATTAATTAACCAGTCTCTAATTAACAACCTAATATGAATGTTCATAATGTCGTGGGTGCACATAACTATCACTAAAAATATGGTTAAAATCGAACTAGTGGTTGCTGAGATATTTAGCTTCAAACGTGTTCGCGAATTGTGGAACGGAGTAAAGTTTCTCTCTCTCTCTCTCTCTCTCTCTCTCTCTCTCTCTCTCTCTCTCTCTCTCCCTCTCTCTGGGTCAAAGAGTCCGATAGTCTAAGGAAGTGGAAGTTCACTCAAATATTATAAGCATGCGTGACAATGTGCAATGTATATATCATGTTTTATGCATAATAATAATAATAATAATATTATAATAGTATGTATTTACGTAAAATGTGTCAGTGGATGGTTGGCGGGTGCTCTTGTGTGGTTTACTTCTTTTTTCCTATCAAACATTCTATCGTCCCTATCTCCCCTCCTTTTTTGTGTTTGTTACTCTCTTGTAACACCTCTAATCTTCGGCTCTTATATGACCTTATCATGTTGCAAGTGCCGTAAAACACTTTCTAAAAAAACATAATATGTGAGGCATCATGGTGAATTCATGCGCTGGTCAAAATTATGATATTGAAGAAATAAGCATTTTTCCGCCAGTTTGGTCATTTTTATTTAATTTTTGTTTTTTGTTTTTAGCTTCTCACCTTTTATGACCAAATAAAAACACATGTCCATGTCAATTTTACTGAAAAACGTTGAGTAGTAAAGGCATAAAAACATCTGATTTTTCAGTTTTCAAGGACTCTGAAGCTATTGAAGTTACCCAACTTTGTCGGCCATTTTCTCGTTAATTTTACCATTGAAATCAAGCGACCCCCTCTGCTTCAATCGCAAATATCTCGACTTCTATTTGAATTTGAGATAGATGGGTATTTTTTAGGTGAAAGCAAGGCAAATGAATACGCTATCTAAATGATACCAATATCTCCACATGCCTAAAAATTGACGAGCGCCTAATTCCAGCGTGCCATGACACACATAATAATATGTATCAGTCGAACCTTCTCGAGCAACCACCTTTTCAAGACAACTCTCAGCCTTTTGCCAATTTTTTATATGATTCTTGATGGTGTGACCCCATACAACTGGAACTAGGTCTCTTCAACAACTTGCATTAATGATTCAATACTTTCTCCTCCCCAAACTTCTCCAAAACATTCTCCTCCCTAAACTTCTCCAAAACTTTCTCTGCATGGTGAGATATATCCATTTGGTGTGACTGTCGTATTAATTTTACCATCCTGATCTCAACTGGAGGTAGGTGCAGGCACACGACTGCAGAGAGACCCATGAAAATATTGGGTTGTTTTGTTTTTCTTTTGGAGTTGGAGAGATGAGGAACGGGAGGTTTTTTCCCTTGAAAAATGATACTGAAAATTGATATTAATTTATTTTTTAAAACTAATAACATTTTGCTTCTTATAATTTATGGCAACATGTTGGGCAGTGGGAAATGTGTGTACATGTGGTCGTCTTGAACAGGTTTTTGGCTGCTGGTTGATGAAATATATGTGTAGTAGTAGTAGTAGTAGTAGTAGTAGTAGTAGTTGTAGTAGTAGTAGTAGTAGTAGTAGTAGTAGTAGCAGTAGCAGTAGTAGTAGTAGTAGTAGTAGCAGTAGCAGTAGTAGTAGTAGTAGTAGTTGTAGTAGTAGTAGTAGCAGTACATGTAGTAGTAGTAGTAGCTGTCACGTTGGGCTAGAGGTTGTCTTGGACAGTGTTACATACACAGAAAGACACACAAGAACATGTGGTCAGCTTGGACAGGTGGTTTCTGGAGCAGGTTCAAAGATCAAGTATTATTCATTGTACTTGGTACATTGGCAGAAAGTTTTACAAAATCACGCATTATGTTGATTTTGTTAACAAATCTCATTTCACGTGGCTGTTTCTTGGGCACATTTGTCATCAATCTTTTTACAAGACAGACAAAGTTTCTATATATGTTGTACTAACTGGCATTATGGATTGAATTTCATTGGATAAGGATTTGCCTCATTTTGATTTTTAATAAAAATCGATGACAATGATGAATAGCTGGTGTTCTGTCAGATAGCTCTATACTGTCAAACTCAAACCTCGCTGTAACACCACCACCCCC
>NW_004797326.1:1835633-1892536 GCF_000002075.1 Aplysia californica | reverse complement strand
CACGTCTGTGTGGGTCCTCACGATTCCTCACGTCTAGTCGTTAGTGCGAAGTGCTGCGCTCACGCACGTCTGTGTGGGTCCTCACGATTCCTCACGTCTAGTCGTTAGTGCGAAGTGCTGCACTCACGCACGTCTGTGTGGGTCCTCACGATTCCTCACGTCTAGTCGTTAGTGCCGGGCGGCCAGGTTCCCGATTGTTGAAAGCTAGGAATCGTAGGAGTCGACTCCGAACCCAATTACTTACTTTCTAATGATGCGATGTCTTTCAGTGGTTACCTGGTTGGCTCCGAACATCTTCAGGATTTAGGACAACCTTGATTTCGGAACACTACGAAGCATCAGATTTTATTTTTCAAAGATGAATTCTAAAAACGAAAGAAGATTTTAATGATTAAAGTAACTGGTAACCATTGGTTTGCGTAAGGAGTCGGAACTTTTCTTTCGTAGCATTCATCTTGGGAATCGGTTTTTTGCCCAGCTCTACTAGTCGTGTCAGTGAAATCACCGATAGGAAATACAGAGGAGGGCACGCCTTTTTCCGCGGCGCACTTCAGTTGTGCGTGGCAGGCAGCATATTTTCAGTAGGGCTGGGCAACGAGTCGCTTTAGCAAAATCCGAATATTATGTTAGTGCTCCTCTTCGATAAATAATATGTTGTGAACCGATTCGGCAAATGGGTTAGAACCACTTTATCAAACGGGTAAGCAATACTTCAACACATGGGTGCACCCACTTCGGCAAACGGGTCAGGCAAGAGAGTTAAAGAGTCTGAATTCGGATAATGTTTCGTTGAGAATTATCCGGTTATCGTTTTATAGATGATCCGGATTTTGCCCACCTCTAATTTTCAGCCTAAGTGACCGTTATTGTGTCAGTGGTGTTCTCTTCACTCGACAACAACAGCAGCAACCACCAGGGCACGGGCCGCCAGAGGTACACACAGCACACGGCGCACGACACTTACTGGTTGGCTACTTGACCATCTCGTGCTGGGCGGATGAGTTCCCGATTACTGAAAGTGAAAGCTAGGAATCGTAGGAATCGACTCCGAACCAAGGAGTTTAGAACTGTAAACTCCTTGCTCCGAACCCAATTACTTATTTTCTATCTTATGTGATAAGATTTAGGATAACCTTGGTTTCGGAACACCACGAAGGATCAACTTTTTTTTCCAAAATAGATTCTTTAAAAAAAAAGAAAATTTTAATGATAAAACCGTTGGTTTATGTAAAAAAAGGAGAAGGAATTTTACATCCGTAGTATCAATCGAGGGAATCGGTTCCGGAATCGACTTTTCGCCCAGCTCTACCTATCTTCCTGAGAGAGGCGTAGAGATCGAGAGAGAGAGAAGACTCTTGGTGGATCTGACTCTGAATACATGTGCCTGTTTATGTAAACATATTATACATGTATATCACCCAGGGGCGGAGCGTCTATATAATCAAATAATCACTGCTTCCCTTCCTAATTTTGAAACATTGTCGCTGTCCAATTCATCCTTAAACGTAAACCTCTTAAATTAAAAGTAAAAAGAGGTTCGTAATCCACAATGAGTATGCCTAACATTCAAAACGGTTTCACGGCCACATAAATAGCCTCCTCACCCCTCTCGGGCCACTCCATAAGCAGTCGCAAGCTTTGATTAAGTAAGCTTAAAGTGAGGCTGGAAGAGTCTACCAATACATTTGAGGGAACATGTGCATAGCAGTCATGGCTGTTTCATTGCCACATATACCCTGTTCACCCCTTTGGGGCCACAGTTATAATCAATCCCAAGCCCTGATTAAGTAAGCTAACGAACACTGGTCGAGTCTACCTCACAAATGTGAGGGGAACTAACTCCTAACAATCTCTTTACTGCTGCATGTGCTTGTTTTTTTTTCCTCGACTTTTTACTGTCCTATAATCAGATCGTGACCTCGATTATGACACCAGCTCCTGGCCACGAAAGGCTAACAAAAACAGCCAAATGTGAAATTTTAAAAATGATAATTGTCATGTTCTACCAAAGAGTTAGACTCTCTGGTAGGTCTATAACATATAGATCTAGTACTGACATCTCTGCTTCTTTGCTTTGTGTTTATGTATTCACATCTAAAGTTAATTTAATTTTAGTTGGAACTGATATTTAATAAGATTCTTTCCCGATTATTTTGGCGGTTGAACATACAATATGAATTCCGGATTTGTTTTCATTCACAACTCAGAGTCGCCGCCTCGAGTAAGATTCTTCTGTGATATCTACAGGCCATATAGATCTATATCTGGTCCCGTTTCACTTTGATTACCCTGTCAAACAAGTCAGCCTTCGCCCCTGATATCACCAACACAAAGATACTTTTCAAAAACAGATTGCGCAGCAGACAGTGGGTGGTTGGCGGGTGCTTTTCGGTGGTTTGCTCCTTCTTTCCTATCAAACATCTATCGTCCTTATCTCTCGTCATTCTATTTTGTGTTGGTTACTCTCTTGTAACACCTCTAATCATCTTCGGCACTTATATGACCTTATTGTGTTGCAAGTGCCTTAAAACTCTTACGAAACTAAACTAAAAAGCATAGCAGAGTCATGTTCCTTGACGTAGGGTAGTTGGGGATATATACAGCCGAGGTACCCCGTTGAACTGCCAGCACCGCTGCTCCGTTAACTTCATGCTCGTCTCAAGGGTGGCGGTATATCGAGGTTTGACTGTATGCGAGGACATCACACCAATCTAAAGTTTAAGATCCCATTTGGTTTTTCGTCATAACATACGCCCATGTGTCAGCCAAAGTTTAATTCTACTTGGTTGCTCCCGTTTGTTAAAAGTAAATAATACAGCGGAAACCTGATGTAACAGGGATGGTGGGAGTAGATAAAAAGTCCTGTTATATCCGATCCCTGTTAAATCAGAAATGCAAGGAAAGTGAGCATTTGTGGACTAATCTAGCTGTACTTATTCATGGGTAGTTGCCCTTGCCACAAGTACCCACGAACAGGGGTTTTGGCACCAACTTTCTCCTTGCCTATTTAAACCACATCAGAAGAGCTTGGTCCACAGCTTCTGCATCGGGTAGTCTCATCTTCTTTCGATCCGGAGCAAACTTTCCATTTCAGTATGCTGCCACTATCTTCTCTCTATCCTTGATAATGGTGTGAATCAACCCTTGTGGAATGTCGAACTGACGACAAATCTCTTCCAGTGGAGCTTGCTTTTTGTCAACAGTCTGGATTATTTCGTATTTTTTGTCAATTGAAAGGCATTTTTCTCTTGCGCTTGGCATCGTTGGTGACATAATGAAAGAAGTAGGCTTAGATCTAGGCCGACCAGTCGTCCCTCCACCCCCACCCCTCTCTCTCCCTCTCTCTCTCTCTCTCTCTTACTTTTTACACATTGTTAACGAGCCTTTGTCCCTGCTATAATCGGTTGGGCTCCGATGAGACCCTGTTATTGCCGATAACTTTTTATAGAGACAAAGAGTAGGAAAAAACGGGGATTTTAAACATCCCTGTTATTACCGGATCCCTGTTATTACCGGGCCTGTTATATATGGTTTCCACTGTAGTTGAAGAAAAAAAAATAACTCTTCTCAAAATCAGTAAAGCAGTAATAATATTATATCTCATTTTGTCGCTGTCTTGATTGTTCATCATACCGGTAATATTAAAATTATACTACAAGTTTGTCACCATGACCATTACAAGGGGAAAAAGCAACTTCTTTATCGTGGGTGGTTGGCGGGTGCTCTGGTGTGATTTGCTTCTTCTTTCCTATCAAACATCTATCGTCCTTATCTCACCTCCTTCTTTTTTATGCTTCTTACTCTCTTGTAATAAGTTGTCACACCTCTAATCTTCTGGCACTCATATGACCTTATGCAGTTGCGAGCGCCGTAAAACATCTACTAAAACTTTTTAAAAAAAAATTCTTTATCAATAGAGCCTACAATAATTGCCCAACATGCACAGAAGGGAGAAGAGTTTCCTGACATGTGACTCGCCGTTCTAGTCACCACAGTGATGATATTTTTAAAATTTTCAATACAAGTTAATGCTGACTACGGGGGCTCTCGTGGCCTAGAGGTTAAGGTGTTGGCCTCAACAATTTTCTTCTCTAAAATTGTCTCCTTTCACCTCCTTTCCTGCTCTCTATCAATGTTCTGTTGTCTGCTTTCATTTCCACTTTCTGATCCAACCCCCTCACCTCCTTTGCCCCCTCCTCTGGGCTCCTGACTCTTTCTGCAGCCTTTCTACTGCTACTCCTTGGCTCCTCCTTACTGCTGTCTTTCTGCCACACCCCTGATCTTCTGGTAGGAAAGATCTACACCTAGCCTTCTCGGACAAGGGCGAAGAATCTCGGAGGGCCCCGTGTGCAAGTTGCGCACGTTAAAGATCCCTTGGTGGTCTAAAATCGATAAGAGTAGGCTTCGGCCGCCACCCTGGCAATATTCAAAATTTCCTACCTACTGAAAATATTAGGTGTGTTCCGCGCGCTCATATGACCTTATGCAGTTGCGAGCGCCGTAAAACACTTTACAAAAACAAACAAACAAAACGCTGACTACTGACTGGCATGCAAAAACCAACAAATCACACAAGCTACAGGAGTGATCATTGGCTGGGAAGGTCCAGCTTCATTTAGAATTCAACGTTGCACTTTGTTGTAAAGCATTTAATTTGTTCTAGATGTAATTATAATTACAATGGAAACCTGATACAACAGAGATGGTGAGACAGGAGAAAAAGTCCTGTAATATCAGAAATGCAAGGGAAGTAAGCATTTGTGGACTAATTCATTTGTATTTATTTATGGGTAGTTTCCCTTGCCACAAGTACCCACGAACGATGTAACGTATAGTATAGGTGATAATTATTGCATGTGTGTGTGTGTGGGGGGGGGGGGGGGGGGGTAATTTAGAGCTAAGTAATTAATTTTTGTCCTTTTTTTGGGGGGGGGGGTTGTTTTTTTCAATGAGAGGCACAAGTGGGAACCAGTTGGCTTTGGGCATATGCCCATCTCTCGTGGTCATGTGGCGTGGCAGGCCTGCGAATGACACATTATGCTTGATTTGTCAGCGGCGTTTGATACCATCGACCACGAAATTTTACTAGAAAGATTGGAAAAGTCATTTTTACTATCATGTACTGTTCTAATGTGGTTTAAATCATATCTAGACAATAGATTTATGTCAGTGAAAATTGGCAATGATGTGTCAGATGGGTTACCTCTAACGTACGGAGTTCCTCAGGGTTCGGTCCTTGGTCCTGTCATCTTTACAATGTAGGGCCTACACGCAAAGTCTGTCATCAATAATTTCTTTATATGCCCTCAATTACCATCTTTATGCAGACAATACACAGCTGTATGGATTCACTACAACTGACAATGTACACAATCTCATAGATAGAATCGCCAGATGTATCAATGATATAAGAAAATGGATGTTCAAGAACAAATTAAAATTAAATGAGGATAAGACCGAAATATTATTTCTTCGTAGAGCGCATGCAATGAAATCGACAATATCAGAATAAACATCAGTGGCCAAGAAATATCAGCCCAAACTAAAATTAAAAATTTAGATGTGGTGCTAGATCAAGATATGTCAATGAAATACCATGTATCCAATCTTTGTAAAAATCTATATCTCCAGCTGAAGAAAATAGGGAGCATTAGAAAATATATATCTGTTGGTGTCACCAAAACTTTAATAACATCACTTATATTGTCAAGGATTGATTATTGCAATTCCTTACTGGCTGGTGTACCTGATGAACAGTTACAACTACAAAGAGTACAAAATATTTCTGCCAAAATAATTACTTAAAAACTAAAGCATGATCATGTGGCTCCTATTTTAAAAGCATTACACTGGCTCCCAGTGAAAGAGCGTATCATATATATATAATCTGTTTAACTTGCTACAAGTGCTTAATGATTTATCACCGGACTATCTAAAACAGCTTTTAACACCCTATGTGCCTCCTCCTAGAACGCTCAGATCATCAAGTGACAAAACAACCCTTGTTAAGCCTAAAATAAATTACAAATCATATGGCCAACGCTCTTTTTCATATTTTGCCCCACTTGTTTGGAATAGGCTTCCAAAAACTATCAGAGAAGCAGAAAATCTAGAAATTTTTAAGAAGAAACTAAAAGCATTTCTATTTTCATCATATTTCGATTAGACAGAATCCATCCAAGCTGTAGATCGTTGTGAGTTTATATGTGCGTATGTGCATATGCATGTATGTGTGTATGTGTGTATGTACGTGTGTGTGGTGCGTGCGTGAGTGAATATGTGTTTGGACGAGTATGTAACATTATGTACCTTTAAAATTGATTTGTAACCTATCATGTTAAGCGCATAGAGCATTGCATAAGAAGTGGATATGCGCTATAGAAATGCAATCCATTATTATTATTTTATGCGTGGATGTAACTAGGCTTAGGCCTAGATCGAAGTCTGCAGCACATCGCAGCCCTCTCTCGCTCCACCCGCTGCGCGTGCTTGCAGTGGCGTGGCTTGCGTGGGCTTGCTCCATCACTGCGTTACTCTCTCTCTCTCTCTCTCGTCTCTCTCTCTCTCTCTCGTCTCTCTCTCTCCTCTCTCTCTCTCTCTCTCTCTCTCTCTCTCTCGTCTCTCTCTCTCGTCTCTCTCTCTCTCTCTCTCTCTCTCTCTCTCTCTCTCTCTCTCTCTCTCTTACCTTTTTACACATTGTTAACGAGCCTTTGACTATTACAAATTTAAGAGGAAAAAAAAGGACATCTGATGCTAGCACATCACTAAGACCAGGGACTCCTGTCAAACATGAAACATCAGCAGACATGAGAACTTTTGATGAATTGAAAAAATTGAACATTCAGAACATGCTCAAGGAACAAAACTCCCTAAACAAGGGAAATAACCAACTTGTCACTTGAATGAGCCTTATAACTCTGATTACTTCCCTTAAGTCACATGGCGAGGCGTTAAATTTTTGATAAACAGATTAGGCGAGAGCCGCGGCCACACTATCGCATAATTCAACGGTGACAGTGGACAGGCATTTGGACGAATCCGTCTTTTTTTCTTTTTTTTTTTTTTTTTGGCACACTCAAAGTATTCAGGCATTTCCGGTACCACTTGTTTAGCCTCTCTTCATACATTACTTGCTCAGTGCCAGGAAAGTTTGATGGAAAGAGAGGCAGAGGCAGACAGAGGGAAAAGATACTGGACAAGATGACAACATGGTTGGGAGCAGCAAGAACAACAGACACCATTGCTGCAGCGAAGGACAGGGTGAAGTGGAGGTCCATGGTCGCCCACGCCAGTCGGCAAGGCACCGGATGATGATGATGATGCCTGTAATTATCTACACAAAAACCTCATGTTTGCTCTAACGAACACTTGGATTTGGATTCAAGGAGAGATTTTAGGTCAGGCCCGGCGACCTCGTCTAATCCCAGTTCCACTGCGGTCTTAAGGAGGATTTCGGCTGCAACAGTCTTAACTCTTATACATGTACTTAACTTATACATAATAAATCCCCGAGCCCAGTCTCTTATAATGAACGCTACAGTAAAGTTCACAGCAATAGCAGCCATTCGGTATGCTCGTCTATTACAGTGGTCCGACTATTGACAAAATCCCAAAACGAATGGACAAGATACCCCCTTTGCCCCCTCCTCTAGGCTCCTGACTCTTTCAAGTCTTTCTGCAGCTTTTCTACTGCTACTCCTTGGCTCCTTATTATTGTTGTCTTTCAGCCACACCCCTAATCTTCTGGTAAAAAAGATCTACACCTAGCCTTCTCGTACAAGGGCGAAAAATCTCGAAGGGCCCGTGTGTAAGTTGCGCACGTTAAAGACCCCTTGGTCGTCTAAAATCAATAAGAGTAGACTTTGGTCGCCACCCGGATAAAATTCCATATATATAACAGGCCAGGTAATAACAGGGATCCGGTAATAACGGGGATTTTTAAAAATCCCTGTTTCGTTTTTTTCTACTCTTTGTCTCTATTGAAAGTTACCGGCAATAACAGGGCCTCATCGGAGCCCAATTGGTTTAGCAGGGACAAAGGCTCGTTAAGGAGGCAAGGAGAAAATTGGTGCCAAAACCCCTGTTCGTGGGTACTTGTGGCAAGGGAAACTACCCATGAATAAGTACAGCTAGATTAGTCCACAAATGCTTGCTTTCCTTGCATTTCTGATTTAACAGGGATCGGATATAACAGGACTTTTTATCTACTCCCACCATCCCTGTTACATCAGGTTTCCGCTGTAGGTCATAATATGAGTGCCACAGAAATTAGAAAGATTAGGTGTTACCACAGGTTGTTGGTTGTTGTTTTTTTGTGGTAGTTTCTTTAGTTTTCATAAAATTAAATGCCAAGGAATATATATGTGTTACAAGACAGTAATACATCATGTATACACTATACACAAAAAAATGAGAGATAAGGACAATAGATGTTTGATAGGAAAGAAAGAGCAAACCACATCAGGGCACCCACCAACCACCGTCTTTTTTTAGTTTTTTAGTCAATTCAGGAAGAGGAGGCGGGCTTACGGCTGCATAGCGGGGCCAATCTGGGCTGTGAGATACATCTCTCTCAGCAACAATACATTACTTGATGAAAATTTCTCCTAACACGAGAATTTAAAGGTACAAAAACAGTGGATCGGCTTTTCACCTCCTTTCACCAACTAAACAAAATGTGAGGAGAGGGAGGCAAATGGGAAGGGACCTGAAGCGACATTGTGGATTCGCCCTCCTCCCCTCTCCTTTTCTTTATAATGCTCTGAGAAGCTGATGTTGCTCCATTAGTTAAAACGGCGATGTCAAATTTCACATTGATATTGGGTTCATAGAATACAAATACATATGTATCATCATTTAGCGGATGTTCTTAGAAATGGCGATTAAAAAAAAAATCTTATTTGAAAATAAAGCTGTTGCATTCCTCCAGCTTCTCCTTGATCAGATTGGACCTTATCACATTACACCCTAAGGGCCTGGAAGGGAAGTCCATTGTTAGATCCTAAGCAAGGGGAAAGAACCCACCTCCCCTGAATACTAGCCTTTAAAAAACACATTTTAAAAATACTAAACAAATTCCAAAAATCCTGAAAAAATAAAACTTAAAAAGACAACTGAATGTAGTTTCAGAAAAATATAACTTTATGTATGCGCAAACTGTTGGCAATGTTCTCACTTTAGTTCAATCGGGGTGTCCGACCCGTCACTCTCACTCTCAGCCTCGCGGTCGGGCCCTAGATCTAAATTCTATAATTTCTCCGTCTGATAAATCGGAATCGCCCCAAACTCTTCCTACAACGTTTTCATCAAAATCTGAGCCATCTGATTTGTCACATGTTAGTTTTTGCTCAAATCCATTGTTATTTCCGTTTTCGAACTCAATTGTGTCGCTTTTCAACAAGTCGAGGCACTTTCAAAGTGTCGGTAACGCGATCGCACTTCGATCAGCCTTCATACTAAAACGACTAGCCCTAAAAATTTCGTTTCGGTATCAAACGAAAGAAGAAACTTTTTGCTATACTATGCAAATCAAAATCCCGGCCCCAGAGTCTCGTCAAGGCGAGACTTTCGTTTCTAAAGACGTTGGGTCGGCGCGGGCGGTTCCGGGCGAGTCAGGGTGGAGCGCGTAAGGGAATTCCCGGGCGAGTTAGGGTGTAATGTGTTAAGTAAAACAAAACCAACAAATTTTCGAAAATGACACCACACAACACCCAACAATACCACTATGTACACAGAGGGAACGAGCGAGGCGAATGAAAGCAAATGAAAGTTAAGGGCTGACCTGAGTTGACGACCTCCGACTTTTTTGCAGTATGGGGGAGTGAAGCGAAAGGGGCGAATTTATCAAAAAGTTGTGTTGCTGTGCAGAGCCAAGCATGCGGCAATTTTTGATTCCATGGACCAGCGCACAATTCATTATATTTATATTACGTAGATCTACGTCAATACTAGCTTATCATTGTAATAATGATCAGTTGCCGAAAGGGAGAAAAGACGCAGACAGGTTTGTGTGTATCTCTGCGACGTTCAACACCCGGACCGCTAGTGCCCCCTCCCCGACACGCACACACACGTGTGCAGGCCGCCCATCCGACCCCGGCAGACGCCAAAGTAGACACGTACCAACAACGCATGTGTTTTCGGGAATTCATAAAGTTCATCCTGGGAGAAAAATTTCGAAGCCACGTCTCCGTGGGCTGTTCACCCTGGAAGCCATCTCGTTGAATCCGAGCTCGCTGATTATAAGTTTAAATGCTCGTTGAATCCGGGTTATTTTTATTGATTTTAAAGAAGGAAAAAAAACCGGAATCTCTCATCTTGTTGAACCAGAGTTCTCGTTCAATCCTAGCTCGTTGAATTCCAGTCCCACTGCCACTGTATGTGTGCAAGATTAGAGGTGTTAAAAAGAGTAACAAACACAAAAAAGAAGGACAGATCAGAGATCAGGACGATAGATGTTTGAGTTTGAGATGAAAGAAAGAGCAAACCACACCAGAGCACCCACCAACCACCCCACCAAAGATAGGTGTAACAAAAGAGCAACAAACAAACAAAAGAAGAGATCAGGATTAAAGTTGTGAAAAGAAAAAAGGGACAAACTACACCAGAGCACCCACCAACCACCCGCACCATGGCGGTCTACTCTCACACAACACATCAATACCAACAGCTACCACAAGAAATGGGAGAAAAACCAAGAGCCTGTTTTCCATAGAAATTTACTGTTGTAATATACATTTAAAAACCAAAGATTCAGTAACAATGCTTTATTAATCGTAATGAGAAAACTTGACTGAATTAATCATACCAATACACACGTGATTACCAAGGCCAGTAAGAATACAAAGTTAAATAGTCGGGGAAAACATTTTTTGCTATTGAACACAAGGACAAAAAAATCAAGCAAGGGCAAAAATCAAACTAAAACTAATTTACAATTAGTATAAAATTCTATACCATATCAAAAGCATACAATACAGTGTGTCATTTAAGCAGAGTTGATTTAAAATTTTAACTATCTTTGAAAAGTATTCACTTCTGACAGGTGAAATTGCAGCAACGGCAAGGAAAATGATAATCCGGTACAATCAATGAAGAATAAATGGAACAATAATGTAAAAAGACAAACATAACTTCTTGTTACATAGAAAGTGCTCAACAGTACGCTTTAATCACTTGAGTAATGATCAAACAGTTATGATAAGAATATATCAATGCAATACAACACTAGAAACTTTGTTGTGTGGGAGAATACAACAACAACAAAAAGGCTAGTAGGAGAGTTATTGAACAGCATGACAAGACTGTTTGTACAAGAGACCATAGCACAAAGAGAGAGAGATAGGAAAAACACAAACATAAGAAAAATAAAAACTTGGTTCCCAGTCACGAGGAGCACAGGGGCTCTCCTCACCAGCTGAAGGGTTGCCCAATAGCAAGTCAACCAGAGCCTTTCTCACACACTCTCTCACTCACTGCATACAACTAGCAACACATGCTCAGCATTCCAAAGAAAAAAACAAACAAACCAACCTGTCACAGGAACAACTAGAACATGAACAAGTAGCCTACCACAGAGCCACTGAGATCTTCTGGCCAGACAGTGGGCTAACATCCTCTCACCAACAGCATTGCTTCTCGCTTGAAAAAGTCATTGTTTACGAAATGTCTCAGAATAAGTGTGTGTGTGTCACAGGATAATTTGCACCCAGGTTTCTCAAAGAGATCTTGACATAATGAAAAAAATAGGGGAGGGGGAGAGGGGATAAATGAAGAAACTGAAAATTAATGTGACAAAATGGAACAATGTGCAATGGCTGTATAGTCTATCGGTAAAGACCTAGTAAGTAACTGCTGTGGGTGCGTGTCTGTGTCTGCCAAAGAAAACACAGATCTACGGTACTATGTATGTGTGTTTGAGCATCGGTTTATCTCATAATATAGTCGTACAAATGTGGAAATGAGAAGATTGGCCTTGTGCACATTAAATTCATGTTGAGCTGGAATAGTTTTTCATCAAATCATTATTAAAACAATATACCACAAGAAATTGGCAATTCTACGGCATGAATTTAAGTTTCCTAATTTCAAGAGAACAGGGCACTAAAAATATACATCCACATGATTAAAAAAAGACAGAAAAAATAAGCCAGAATTCATAATAATCAATCTATGTCATGATCACATGTGTGAAAGGAAAGCGATGTTGAAAAGGCTTCAAAGAACAATAAAATTGCGGCAAACATTTTCCTGCAGAGCCAACACAACAACAACTGACAAGCTGCTACCCGGCTTTGGTGTCCTGTCCATTGAGGAATGAGGTACATCTATAATACACAAGAGCAGAAAAACAATAGAAACCAAACTTGCTGAATAACAAATTAAAGAGGATAAAAAAATAGTCAAAAATTATGAGTATTCAATAACGTGGGAAAACCTATGTGTACCGTACTCTAAATTTACATCTTATAGCAATACATATCTGAGCAAGTCAAAACATGTGTTTGTTTGTTTTCTCTTAGTTCAATTCAACTAAGACATGGTCTATAATATGCATTATCAAATTCACTTACGTTTCAAGGCATTAAGGAAAAAAAAGTCAAGCTTTGAGGTCATAAAAAATCTGTATGCATGATATTGCTAGAAAGTGACAAGATGACTCAATAAAACTCAAGTGACTGGGCAATTTCAGCTAAATTACTACATAAAAATAGATGGCATATCAGTACATAGACTATAGTTGACATCATGTGATTGGATCACAGCTTGTAACAGGGTACATGTCAATAATGAAATAAAAATAGTAAAAAATAGTTTCATCAACAATCCATGGGTCTTTTTTCATAGCAAGAGCAAATTGAGACAATCTTAGTTGCTTTACAGCATTTGTATACTTTTCTTTTTACATCATGTAGGACATATCCCCACAAGAATAATTGTGAAAGCAAAGTCATATTATTATCCAGTTAAGTGGGGAGAGGGATAACACTACAAGGAATGATTACTTTTTCTTATCTCCAATTTCAAGAATGGCACATACTCAAATGTCAAATAGAATGCATTAAAAGATTACAGATGCATGTGTCATATTTAAAACAAAAAATTAAAATAAAAAAACCAACCAAAAAAGAACAGGATGAATCTTTGTTTTACCTACATAATATCTTCATCACATTTGAGAAATTATACATGACATCAGAATGTTTCCACGTCTTCATCAAACCACGACAGTCACATAAGAAATACAAGAGTGGAGGCTGGGGCCGCAGTGCCTGCTGATCCGTTCTCTCAACGAAGAGTCAACAAACATGACTAGTTAGAGGAACATGATGATTGCCCTACTTCCCCTTGACAGAGGAACAACTCGCATCTCACGTGCACTAAGTCAGAACCACCCTGCCCTGCCAGCTGTTGCTCTACAAGACTACACAGACAAAGGCAACACACGGAGACGGAACAAAATTCAGGTAACAACATGAAATAAGAGAAAAATAAAATCCATAGATGTAATCAAGCCAAACACAGGCAACATATGACAGAAATCAGGTGAAGTCACCGCTAGCAAACATGACATACTTTGGAAGTAAAAGAACATAAAAACTCAACAGATAAGAGTGAAATAGAAGTAATGATGTGTGCTTGGCATAGTTGTACTGGAGATGTACCATTGCAAGGAGAAAAAGGAAATCATACAGCTATTCTCATAGGCATCAAAGAAAAACACTGCATTTACAGCAGAACAGAAATTCTTACAGTTTTTTCACCATCAAGATCAGGAACAAGTATAAAACATTATTAAGAGAAGGATACTTTGGCATTCTCAATAAGCATTGTATTATTAGTTATGACATCTGAAACATAACATTATACGATATGTTCATAACCTCAAATGGTTTTCATCAATAGTTTTTGTTTTGCTTAAAAAGGTAAACAAAGCAAGCATTATAAAAATTCAGATCATCATTGTCAACATGAATTTTTCTAACTTAAAAAACAAAACATTTTAAATAATGATAATGGAATAATACTGTTCTTTTTCTGTCTTAGTTTGCCATCACTAATGTTTTTCAGGAATATGTATGAAATTGGTAGCAATGCTCATTCAAATCATACATTATCTTAGTAACTGGAGGGAAAGACACTTGTATTTCTCTATGTACAAAATGCAAGCATTGGTACAACTGTAGTCTAGCAACGTCATCATTATTTTCTAATCCAGTAGTAACAAGCTATAAGAGAACAGGGTCATCCATATGCCATTAATTCTCTCAATGTAGTCATCATAAAGAAATACAATTGGTGAACCATACCAGGAGACATGAACTTACATCTTTTCATAAACGGAGAAGGGGAAACGTCAACTAAAAACAAGGACAAAAGAATGCTGCACTCTTGACAACATGTACACACACACACTCCCGCAAACGTTCCTGCTTTTACAGAATATTTTTACACCTATTGCTTTGCAACCATCTCTAGAGCTGGTGAAAATCCACACACGGCAACAACATAGCACAATAAATATCGAAACTACTACGAATAGGCATACAAATACGATACACTGGACACGGGCTGGGACAAGTGGAGCACACAAGACCAACACCATAAGAAGGAATAATAACCTGATTGAAATAGTTCAGAATACACGTGTTCTACTTCAATTGGCAGGGGAAAATAGAAAATATACCATCCAAGAAACCCAATGTCTAGAAGACATCATAATGCGCACAACACACCATAGCAACTGGAATGTGGTGCATACCATGGGAAGCTAGAACTAGTGACACACAAACCCACTGCATTCCGCGGCACTAAGGAGGTTCTGGCTCAGTCATCTTAAGCTGCTATGTACAAACGCTAATCTCTTAGCTCATTGTTTCAAAGAACAAACAAGGTCGACAGCCATTCGCACTGCTTCATCAGGTCTACCCACAAATTGGTATGGAACATTTTCCCTGACATAACCCCACAAGGTGCAAACAATTTCATCAGTTTAGATGAATATACTCTGAGCTATTCGATAAATCCAAATACATATCAGTATAAGAAGACAAGTGTACGCCTGTGCAAAAAAAAAAAAACAACTTCAAAAGCTCTCAGTTTCTCCACCAAAAAAAAGTAACAAGAGAGAGGTTTCTGGGAGAACAGTGGGAACTACACAAACAAACATGTACAATTTCCATACAAGGCATGTCTTGTACTACCAAACAGAAAACACTAGTAAGTCCCCTGGATAAATTTCAAGACAATAGTGAGTCACCCGTAAAATATCTATCATATTTATTCACACATGTGAGGATGTGTTAGTTTGGGGAGTTGGCCGTGTACTGTGTGCCAGTGTGGTCCTGATGCAGGTCATGGGACAAGCCTCTGGTGTGGGACAATAGTAAGTGACAGCACCTGTTCCGATACTGTCACTGCCCCATTGACCACTGACTTCTTCCTACATGTGCTAGACTGCCTACGGTACACTGAACAACCACAACATTGCAGACACCAATGATGCAAAGATGTCCCACAGTGACCAGGACAGCACACAGACAAACCACCAAGACAGGGGGACGGGGGAGGGGGTGAAACATAGCTGTGGAAAATACACATAAAAACTATCGCCTATCCTAAAAGCAACTTGTCTGGTTGAACATTCCTCAGCTGCAGCCACTCCGTTTTGGTCATTCCATCCACAGAGAGCCTTTGTCCACACGCGTCACGCCAGACTCCGCCACTGGAGGGGGTATAGGAAAGAAACCACTCATCAGACTTGAGCCCCTCTCTCCTCTCAACCTTAGGTGCCACTAACATTAACTCCCAACACGGAACCTAATTTTTACATCAAGTCAAACAGCCAAAACAAAATTTTGTTGTATTATCAACAATACGGTTGTTGAGCGCAGGGATGACCTACTGACTGATTTATTACCTTCTTGCAAGAGGTCGGATCAGGGTTTGTTCAGAAACTAAAGCACCAGTTTCACGCCTATTTTAACAACCATGATAAGTGAAATAAAAAGTTCCCGACCCTCCAATAACAAAATACAGAGGCCCGGTTCTTTCTAAACAGATTACTTCAGAGCAAACAACAGTAGTCAATCCAATCTCAATTGATCAGCAGTCTTGAAGATAACTTGAAAATAAATCATTACACCAAAGACTGAAATCAGAGGCATCTGTTTCCCATGACTAATTTGACCCTGCTGGACAACATAAAATAAGTCTTCCTACAGCTAGCAAAAGCTCACCTATGGCCATACACCATAGTCTAGTGGCAGTCATTCCTCACGGCTGTCCGGGCTGTCCCCCTTGTGCAGCGGCCGCAGCAGCTGCCTGATTCTGAGCCACCTGCTGCAGTACCATCTGGGCCTCGTGGATCATGCCCTGAGACTTGTAATATTCAATCCAAGCTTGACTGTAGTCTGGCTGGCCAGTCTGGGGGTTGATCGCTGTGAAATACAAAATGCCGGAACAACCCTTCAGCGCTGCATAATCAAAAAATAAATTTGTTGATCATGAGTGATAATATAGCCCACTCTATGACAGACTCCCTGAAAAATTCCTGGGGCATTCTCAGGGTCTTGGCAACTTCCAGCCCCCCCCTGGGCCTGGCAGTTACCATTCTCCGCTTCCCAGGAAGTGTACAGTGCAACCAGCTGATTAAGTCTCAAATACTAGTAAACTAACAAGATCTTTAGCCAAATATAGCAAGGCACCCATTTCCACTTGGATGAAGTGGTGACAAATTTGTGAAAAGTACCTTTCCCAAAGCTGTAATGCCAGCCCAACCCCAAACTCACGATAACGACCCTGGTAGCCCAACCATCAGACTGCCGAGGCCGCAGCAGTGTCCAGTAATGGAACAGCTGCTGACAACTGGCACAAAATATTTCATTAAAAAAAATTAAAAATGCAAACTAATCCAGCATGGGTCTCAAACAACTGAACTAAAAGTTATAAGGACATTCACTAGAAATAGTTTTAAAAAATTTTTTTTTTAAAGACAGGACATAAGACATTTCTGCAACAAAGAAACAGTTTGACAGCCTTCAAAGAAATATGACAAGACCCCTTACAGTAAAAAAAATTCCACTGTCCCTCCCCTGAGACAATGACAAAGAGGATCCTTTCCATGTCCTCTGTAGCTTTCATTTTATAAGAGACAAGCACAAAATGGTTATGATACATCCGTAACATTGATTTTCATATGGTGAACAAGAAGCAAATAATGAGAAAGAAAAGGCAGCTGTTAATATGAGAATGCTGGGGACAAACGCAAAGATGGATACATAGATCACAACTGAGGCCCACAGCAAAAAGGTTCCATCTGCAGCAACAACAATGCACTTCACAAGAAAGAAGCTTTTAACTGTGAGCCCACTACATATCACAAGGTGAAAGCAGAGGAGATTATCTGGACCTACTGTGATTGACTCTCAACTCACTGGGTTGAGCGTAAGAGATTTGGGCAGGCTGCTGCTGCTGCATGGGCTGCTGCTGAGGCGCTGCAGGCTGTTGGGGTGCTGCAGGCTGCTGGCCTGGCTGTCCCTGGCCGTATGTGGCATAGTAGTATGCCCAGGCAGCAGCATTGGCATCATTTGACTGCTTGTCTAGGGAAGAAAACATACACGAGTCAATTACATCGCAAACATATGCGTAACAAAATGGAAATAAGGCTAGTTCACAACCATGGTCCTCAAATAACCCCGTCATTATGCCAACTCAAGCATTCTTTAAATCAAAATTTCCTCCTGTCCTAAATCACTTAAATCAGCAACTCTTGGACCTTGATGATAACATAATCATCCCACTTGATGCTAAAGCGTGTTATTTAAAAAACAAACACTATATCACACAAGACAGTGCATATCAACAGTATCTGCTGAACCTCTTCCAAAAACACTGAACTACCCTAGCTAAATTGTTAATATGCTAAATTTTGGCCAACAAACTAGGTGACAGGTTACACCAAAAGACGCAAAAAGGAAACAATACACAAAAACGGCCAACAACTCTGTATGTAAAGATAATTCGAGAATGTAGGCTTAGCCAAGCCGAGCTGCTTTTAAAAATAGTTTGCGCACAGAAGTTATGGTTGAATATTTGACGCTGCCGTCCTTCACAATTTCTCCTTATGCCCAATGAACAAGATCCAGGCCGGTCTCCCTGTATATGGAACCATAAGCTGGAAATGAGATTGCTGTCAATTTCTCTGACTTATCAAGGAGACTCAAAGAAGTAGGTACGAAAACTAATATTTCAGTATTCTCTTACAAGCTTGGCAAATCCAAGCACGCAGCCCATCTACTTACCCATTCCTTTTAGACAAAATTATCTTTCGATAGTTATCAACCATTAAATTAAATAGTAACAACAAATTTTTGGGTGACATGGGGGAGCAAACAATGAAATCTTAAGTGTTCACCTGTTCTATATTTGTGAGAACCAGATCTAATTGTGTTTTCATTTACTTTCGGCACTCAATATTTGTAATTTTTCCCCACCTCAAAGGGAATTGTAAAAAATTTAGCAAAGCACATCAGCTTCATCTCACAATCACAATATCATAATTTTCATGAGACAAATCTACATGCCGTAACAGAAATGTGGACAGAAATTCACTCTAGTATCGAATATTCCTAGACTTTAGTCACAGAAGAAAAACACCACACCCACACGCTTTTGTCCAATTGAAGGACTTGCCTGAGTAGGGTTAAAAGTAAGTAGACTTATAAAATAGTGCTTCATATATTTCTATAAAAGACAGCGAGGATGCAAGCAAAATACTCACTAGCCATGTTCTGTTGTTGAGGGTACTGGTTTCCATACGCATTCCACCCTTGGGGTGCACTTCCAAACTGCTGCTGTGGGGGTTGGCTGAAAAAACAAAATTATTTGTCAGCAAAACACTAGCCTAGTACATTTTGCTTGGTAACGTTTCTTCACAAAGGAAAATGACTTGATCAGTCAGAATCACAGCAACTGCTGTCACAACAAGTGGTCAGTGGTATAGTTTCTACACTCATGTCGGATCACAAGATGATTTCGAGGGTTTTGATGCTAGAGCTAACACTTTGTGGAATATAACGTTGGCCTACGAAGCATCTACACTGGTCTAGATCTAGAGAACTAATGAACCGGCAGATTTTATTCAGTCATTTCCAACACCACTGCTTCAACAATAATTTCACAAAATACTTTTTGCTTTACATATTCTTAAAGAACTTTCAATATTCAAAAACTTTATTATTACTTTCATTAGAAATTTTGACAAAATAAAGTCAGCACACAGGGAAAATATAAGGGGAAAGAAGTCAACGCTCTGAGGGTTAAAAAATGGTGGAACTATCTTTTTTTTTTTAAATGGAAAGACTTTGTTCAAAAAAGTGATTTTTTGTCATTATCAGCCTGTAGCTCGGAATTCTGCCTGCTGACTTTTTGTATCTTTCTTTAGGTGCACACACACAATTTGCACAAAAATTCCAAGATATTTTTTTCTCTCCCAATTTACACCACTGGACTAGCATTCTAATGCCAAACAAAGATATCACATTCCATTACATGTTTCATCTTTCAAACCATAGACGACAGCTACTCCTGAACTGACTTCCTTGGTATTGAGGTAGGTATTGCAAGGCGTTCACAGCTAATTATATCACATACATGCAACAATCAGCCATCAGAATCCTTGCAGTATAATATAGCAGAAACTCGACACTAGCTGCCCCATAAGGAGAGGACAGCTAGCTCTAATGCTCTGCACAACGAACAACTGAGTAACAGAAAAAACACTCCCACTTCTGTCATGGATTTCACAGAGTAAAGGAATAAGATCAAATTTTAAGAAAATTGGCTTTTAAGTTTAGGACACTTACAAACCCGGGAGAAAAAAACCCCAACGATTCAATTGTTTCTAATGTATTTTTTAAAAGGAAAATTCATTTCTAATTTAGCATTCACTTGACATCAATATCATGAATAAAATTCAATGGTAAAATATAGCTGGGAAGAGAAAACGTGCTTCAAGAATAGATTTTAACGCCTTCTAAAAGCAGTTTTCGCTATATATTTAAATACTCTCGTCTCAAAATTATTCAAAATAAAATATTTAAAAGTCAACCCAATGAAAACTCTTTTAACACACTTAAAAAATGGTGGAACTATCATTTTTTATAGAAAGATTCTGGTCAAAAAAGTGATTTTTTGTCATTACCAGCCTGTAGCTCAAAATTCTCAGTGCAGACTATTTGTACTTTTCTTTAGGCACACATATTTGCACAAAAATTCCAAGAATCTCCCCCCCCCCCAATTTACACCCCTAGACTTGCATTCTAATGCCAAACAAAGATATCACATTCCATTACATGTTTCATCTTTCAAACCATAGACGACAGCTACTCCTGAACTGACTTCCTTGGTATTGAGGTAGGTATTGCAAGGCGTTCACAGCTAATTATATCACATACATGCAACAATCAGCCATCAGAATCCTTGCAGTATAATATAGCAGAAACTCGACACTAGCTGCCCCATAAGGAGAGGACAGCTAGCTCTAATGCTCTGCACAACGTACAACGGGGTAACAGAAAAAACACTCCCACTTCTGTCATGGATTTCTCACAGTAAAGGAATGTGGGAGAAAAAATTCTTTTTAGAACACAACCTGTTTAATTGCTTCTTAGTTCAGAAACGGCACAACCCAAGGAGACTTACTTTGGCTGTCCAAACTGTCCACCAAACTGCTCATATCCTCCTGGTCCCTGGGGCCCTGGTCCTCCTGGTCCACCTTGAGGACCAGGTCCTCCGGGTGGGCCGTTGGGTCCACCTGGTCCTCCAATCATACCTCCAGGTCCACCAACTGGGCCATGTCCCTGTGGGAAGAAAGGCTGAACACTTTTACCATAATGTAAGCCCTCACAAATAGTCACTGTCAGTTGGAAATCCGAGGGGTAAAAGGAACCCAAGCCTCGAACGTTGACACGTTTGGGTGTGCAACACAACCAACAAATACAGTATCAATGCTGAACCATTCCCATAGTATACTTAATAAACAGCTCTTCAAAGCTCACTATGAACCTCACATGTCACATTGTATTGAAGTGGGGATCCTTTTACACCTGAGCTTTACTACCAAGCATTAATATTCATATTTTAAAGTATTTTAGGAGCTCACAATAATTACATTTCAAACTCAAAAACACATGCACATTCTTTATGTCTGTTATAAAATCTTGTAAAGTAAAAAGCATAATTAATAACAACATCTACAAGCTTTACGGCTTTATTTTCACATCATTGCAGGGACTCAAATAGTTGTGTAATCACTATCATTGCAAACCAGAATGTTTGCAAGTGGCTCAGAGGAAAACTGCCTTAGGTTTAAGTTTCAAGACATTTTCCATTTATTTGGAAAGCTCAATATTGAGCTCTTGGCATATTTGGGTGCAATCAGATTTTCCTGCATGAACTTATCCCTCAAAGGTCATGGGAAATCCGAAGGGTAAGTTTTGAAAATTGTCCATGAGACTGCATAAAGAGTGAATGAAATAAGAAACAAGTCCCTTCTGAAAAAGTTCCAGCATAACCAATGCAACTCCCCCCCCCATTTTTTCAAAAGCCAAGAACAAAACAAAAAGTTTGAAAACCAAAAGCGCCACAAACCTGGTCGTTGGGTCCTCCTTGTTGACCCGTCTTTTCCTGGATCAGCTGAATGGCATGTTGGATCTGAGACGGGTTCCCTCTTATATTGAAGACCTTCTCATTCATGTTAGGTGGTGGGTTGCGATCAAGTTCAACATGTGCCCCAGATTGGCGGTTGATTTCACGGATAGTTTCACCACCTAATAAGAGCAGAAATGTAAATCCAAAACTTAAGTAGACAATCAAGAACAACAATTTCAATAAAGAACATAAGTACTGTCGGAACTGAACAGTTCACACAAGCAACTGCAATCACACAAGCAACTGCAATTATAAAAGTGCTCCACAGCTTAGGTCAGTGTGACAGATTTTTGGAATTGGCTGTAGGCTATATGAAAGAAAATATTTTCTAATAAGAATACGGGAGTGAAAGGCGCAAATTACCTGTTTGTTTTAGTAGATGTTTTACGGCGCTCGCAACTGCATAAGGTCATATGAGCGCCAAGGAGTGGATGTCAACAGAGAAGTCCTTACAGGGAACAAGACTTAATCTGCTCACCTCTCTAGCTTCTACAGCATAAAGCCTGCTTCGACTATCAAGACACCCAAGAAGTAGTGGGTCATAAGAGTGTGACAAACATACAAAAGAAGTAGAGGGAAATGATGATAGTAAGGATTAAGAAAGAAAAAGCAGCAGTTCCGTTGCAGTTATGAGCATGACATTGATGAATCAGCCCATTTACAATTACAATTCTACTGTGCATAAGAACTCAAGATGTTAATGCCATCACAGAATGCGTGACATCGCAAGAGCGAAAAAAATTATTTGTACCTCCATTTCCATTGCATAAATAGATCACAAATCTCACACGATCACCTACCTTTGCCAATGACAAGTCCACACTTGTCTGCAGGCACTCCGAAGCTGGTATGATCCTGGAAGTTGGGGTCAAACCTACCCCCCATGCCACCACGCCCTGGCCCTGGTGGGGAGAATGGACCGCCATTTCCAGGTCCTCTGCCCATATCATTGCCCGGGCCTGGACCCATTGGGCCACCAAAATTATGAAGAGGCTGACCCTGTTGACAAGAAATTAGAGAAAACGTTAGTCCTTTGACATTTGCATAATCAGTCTCACCAAAAATACATTTTTAAAAACAAATAAGTGCAAAAAAGGCAGAATACAACAGGGGCTAAAAACATGATCAGGGCTGCCTACCTGAAAGTCCCTGTTTCAGATAAATTCAGGATTTTCAGGTATTTTGGCCCCAAATCAGGTAGTACAAAGAGAAGAAAGAAAAAAAGATTGTTGCCCCAGTACATGTAGTTACCATTGAACATGCTGTTCCTGATATTTGTATAATTATATTTTGAAAACATGTAAAGCGTATCCACACGTGTGTGTATGAGAGAGAGAGAGAGAGAGAGAGAGAGAGAGAGAGGGGGGGGGGGGGGGGAGGGAGGGAGAGAGAGAGAGAGAGAGAGAGAGAGAGAGAGAGAGAAGAGAGAGAGAGAGAGAAGAGAGAGAGAGAGAGAGAGACTTCGTGTGTGGGGTTGGGGAGGGTGGTAGCCCGCGAGCGCACACCCTCACATATTTGTGTTTGTGGTGGTGGTGGAGAGTGGCTGTGATGTTTGGGTGTGCGTACAGCATTTATGAAACAAGCCGATCTTTTAAAAGGCATTTATGGATTTATGGGCTGTCGTTCAAGGCACCTATTCGATTAGTATTGGATGTAGAATTGAGTGCGGAGTGACCGGACTTTTCAGAATGTATGGATTTTAGCAAAAACTGAGAAGATTACACACTGTAGAACAGGCTTTCTTCCCCCTTCTTTTACTCTCTGCGACCATCCGGTAGTTTTGACACCATTGTCAGTATGGTGGAAAAACAGGTCCAAAATAGGTAACTACCAGAAAAATCGGTAGAATTCGGCAGCCCTGCATGATGCTGAACACATATTCATCAGACAACACAAAGTCTGTTTTAGTCTCAAATAAATTTCCAACAAAGGTATAAAGCGGTCCACAACAGCCACTCAAGATCATGGAAAAGTGTGGCCATTATAGACAGGCAGAGAAAAAAAATTTTCTTCTTATATTTAGCACTAAAAATTCTTACTCTAGCGAAGCACGAGTAGAGAAGTATTCGAACAAACCATATTAATTTTCTTTTTTTAGCATTGTCCCAAACATTTGCCAAAGTCATAGTAAAGAGTCTTTGAAACACTGCTTCAGTCAAACTACAAAATCTATGCAAAACTGATCCCACAATTTCCGTTCCAACCTGTCTTTCTTGTTTTCACTGAATCTTGAGACTGCGATGAAGAGTCCTGTTTTTGTTTTTGTCTCTTCCATGATGTCCTGATCCAATTGCGACTAGGAGATCCAGATCTAGATTCTAAGGACAACTGGTTTTAAATCATGATTTAAAGACCTTTTACAGCTAGATCTACACAATGACGAAATAATTCCATGTGAAAACTAATAGATCAAGATCATTTGCCTCGTAAGTTTCAATACGAGATTGGAACAGGTTCAGCTTAATTTTCTTTTTTAAGAGAAAAAAATTAAGCCCTCCCTCCCCTCCCCTAGATTTTTCGCCCTTTTTTTGAGTGAGCCAGATGTTACATCTTACCCATTGATGGTAACTCCACATGATTTTTTTTTTAAACTTTCGGACGGCCGTCTTTGAGCGAAAATGGTTACATAAACTGTCATCACACAAGACACACATAGACTGTTTCTAAGCTTATGGCTTATGTGCTACAACAAAATTTAAATTATCATTTGCATTATAGTGACGATACAACGTCAACAAGTAGAATTAGAACCACAAGAAATCTAGATCTTAGTCCGTCTCCCACATAAAAAATATTCAAGAAAATCACACGATATAGACTTGGGACGTAATCTACAAAAGATCTTAGATCTAGATTAGACCTGCATGTGAGCCTTAACCAGATTGTCTGAAAATTTTGCGCAACACCCCCCCCCCCCCCAAAGCCTTTGTGGGTGTCATAAGGAAGAACATCCGAGTAACGAGCGACCACCCCAACAAACACAATAAAGAAGAGACCTAACCCTAACCCTACCCCCAAAAAGAACCTGCAACGGGCCTCATGTAAAAAGGCCAAAACAAGTCCTAAATGAAAAAAAAAATTTTAATTAAAAAACCACACTCCAAAACAAACAAGGAGCATATAGATCTAGATCTATATATGGCTTACATCTACATTGCAATAAGGTTTGATACAATAACACAATAGAATTGGAATATAATATAATATGAATCCTTCATATATATATCTAGATCTAGAAATCTAGTTATCTAAATAAATCTAGATCTAGATCTTGTAGAACAAGTGAATAGGAATAGGCCTTGAACTAGAAATCCGCATCCGATTCCGAACAGAGGGACTCGGCTGAGTCTAGATTCTAGATCTAGATCTAGATTCTAGATCTAGATCTAGATTCTAGATCTTTACTAAATAAATAAATAATTCACGCACCTGATGAAATTTTTACCAATATAAAGATTACAGCACAACCTATGATAGGGTTTGACACAATAGAATTGGAATATGAATCCTCCATTGAGGTCTATAATGATCTATATAAATCTAGATCTAGATTTCTAGATTCTATTAGAACAAGAGAGTCGGACTAGAATGAATCCACATGATCTGAACAATTGAATTAGTCAACAAACGAAATTCAAAATGGCCGCTCGAGCACGAAACTGAAAGTAGATAATTTAAGTTGTCGTCCTTTTTCGTATTCACATTTCTACTTAGGTTCCGACAATTATGTCGGAAACGCCGACGTCGGCAGTCGGCGGTGCGCGCGTCGGCGGTCGGCACGAAAACGAAAGTGCCGACGAAGCCGACGGGAGAAAAAGGGGTCTCTGGCAGTCGGCCAAGCCTCGCACTACGCACATTGACTGATACAGGCGGGCCTAGCGATAGCATCGGCCGGTTCGCGTTTGTCGGATTTCAGACGATTGTCGGCAAACATGCAGGTCTACTAGATAATAAATCAGTAAAAGCCAACGAACTCGTGCCACTTTCAAACTGAAACTGAAAGCGGTCGAAAGTAGGCCTCTACACAGCGCCTAAAACTGGCCGAAATCGTGGCTCTTAGTTTCCCAGGCCATCGACATCTGGAAGTCATTAAATCATCGTCTGAACCGCTCCATGCCGGGTTACGCGGGGGTCACTAGCCGCTCCATTGCGCATCAGCTACAGGCGGGCAGGTCATGGCGTAATCGACACTTTTTTACACTAATTATCGGCGGTATCCTCACTCTAACCACGAATTATTCCATACAATAAGAAAAGAGCAAGAAACCCCCTCTCAGTCTGCGAAAACCCGATCTCAATGCGACGATATTTGCAGATGTGTGCAAAATGTTCTGAATTTCATCGAATTTAATGTGTGTGCTGCACTTAATTCACTTTTAATTTCCAAAGTGCCCGCTCAATCTCAACAAATTTTGGTACATGCACTGTGCTTTACGTGTATAATTTTCATAATTGTTTAAAGAATTGTTATTGCAATATAAAGTCGTTTACATCTGATTCTCATGCAGTGCCTTGTTAATTGGCCCGTGCAATTGTGTATTCTGGATTCTATGCTGTTTTAAGTTCAACACTTCTCCGTTAATTTCATAGATTCTTGTTTCTATGAAAGGCAGACATATTTGTGCATAATGTGTATAAATTTCATCTTTGTTGATTGAGCCGTGTTACCATATTAAGTAGAATCTATTAGCCCGTGATTCATTTCTAACAGGTTTACTGGAATCTCCCAATGGAACACACACATGAGAGACATTTCTCCTCCCTGAATGAACTTTGTCGCATTTGCGGGTGTAAGAATGTGACTTAAGTTCAACAGAGGCTGATAAGAAAGGCTTGGATATACGAATCACGGCAAAGGGATATTTTATCATCCAATCATTGCTGACAAAGCGCACACTATAGGTTTGATTTTCAACTCTCTCAACCAAACATACAGCCAAATTCATGACATCTCACACAGTGTACCTATTCCGAAAACCTCTATTCCAGGAATTCAGACAGCATTAGACACGTACTTTGTCATGAAGCTGTACAGAAGACATTTTCCAAAACAGAAAACCCTCAAACAGCGCAATTTAGAACAAAACTGCATTCCATCCATAACACAACACGGCTTTGGCCCCTGGGAGAACAAGGAACGGAAAGCTGTCACCAGTCAATTTTAAAAATTGAAAAGCGGGCTCAAGGCATCGTAAACAATACGGAAAAACTATGATACGTTATGAATGCACATTTCCTCCAGAGAGCACCTTCACTGCGCATCGAGGCTGCAGGCACCAAGGAAACAACCACGGCACCATATATAAGCGATCATACTGTACAAAATGTGTAAAGAGATCTGTGTCATTAATTTAAAGAAAGATACTGTAATGTGAATTTCATCATAAGCCCGACGAATTTGGCTGTTGAACCAAAATGCAAAAATGTGGATTACTAATCTTCTAACAATGATATCCTTTGGTAAGTAGATACCCACATTAATTGTCTTTATTCAGAGTGAGTTTTAGTGAATTTCATCCGGCACTTTGGTAGTTGACATGGTATGTAACTCTGCGCATGTAGACTGACGGTCAGCTGACCCCGGTCACACTGACCTAGCAGCACACGGCCTGGCAAAATTAAACGACGATGTGTCTAGTAAACAAAGACAGATTCGAAACCGGAACCTATTGAATGAAAGGAAGTCACTGTAAACCCTAGACCACGAGAACCCCTTTCTCAAAGTTTAAATACCTTAATAATTACGCTAAAGGCCTTTGGTGGCGTCGGTGGCCTAGTGGTTAGGCTCTCGGACTCGCAACCGGAAGGTCGTGGGTTCGAATCCCGTCAGGGGCCCGACGTTGTGTCCTTGGGAAAGGCACTTTACACGAATTTTCCTCACTTCACCCAGGTGGGAATGGGTACCCGGCTATAGACAGCGAAAGATCTTGTCAGTTTGTTAGTGTTAGAGCGCTTAATCAGCTGCTTGCACTGTATGCTTCCCGGGAAGCTGAGAATGTTTCGGAGTGTTCTATGGTCTGCTGGGGTAATAATATAGTGTAAAGCGCATAGAGCCTGCTGTTGAGCGGGGATATGCGCTATACAAATGCTATTTATTATTATTATTTTTATTTCCCCAACATTACCATATTATTTTTGTTCATTTTCATGGTGTTCTCCCAACTGGGAAATCTGAACAAAATATTCCAGGCTTCTCAAAACTAGAGTGTGAAAAGGGCATGTTCATTAAAAAGAAAAAACTCACTCCCATTATATTGGCTTTTCCCAGCAATTCTTGAATCATGCGGATTGCTGCCTGCACTTTGTCTGGGGGACCAGAAACGGAGCAAACACGATCCTGGCTTTGACCATCGTCTGAGGGTAGAGAATGAGCACAGCAATGCCATAATGAATACACTTATGCACTCTGAAACATGATAACAGCCACAAGCAAAGATAAAATTCTTGGAATTGATGGTCAAAAGAGCGTTCACTAACAACACAACATAAAACATTCCAAGGCATATGGTTGACAATCAAATGAGCGGCCACTATCAACACAACAAAAGATTCCTAGGTAAATGGTCAAGTTAAAGAAAAAAACGTGTTCACATAACATAAAAATAATACTTCTAAGAAATAAACACCATTTCTCTCTCTCACACATATACTTAAAGTGTGCAGCCAAAATGAGATCCTTCTTCAGAGTCGAGCCCTATGGAGGTGGATACACAACTTTTATAGAAGAAAGTTTTTACAATTTATTAGAGTATGAAATAATAAAACGCATGCTTCAATTGAAATTTTACCAACTCGACATTGGTGTCGATATTTGGCCAATATCTCGACTTGTGGATTGCAAGAAGTAACTCATTACGTCCGCACACCTCAAATACATTTCTTCTAAACTTAAATTCCTCCCTGGTGCTATTGATAAAACCGCCAATCTGTGCTCCCCCCAAAAAAATTTCAGTCAATATGATAAGCTCACCTGGTTTGAACTGAACTTTAGCCCCTGTCTCAGTTTGAATCTTTTTGATCATGTCTCCACCTTTTCCAATGACCAGACCAACACCCTGGCGTGGCACGCCAATATCCATGCCATTGGGCACGCCACCACCCATGGGGCCCTGCTGGGAGCCAAAGTCGTTGAACATGTTGCCGCCACCGCCACCACCAGGGCGAGGGACACCGTCTTTCTCAGCCAGCAAGTCTATGACCATTTCCTTAGCTCTCTGACACTTGCCCGGTTCCCCAGAGATGCGCAGTGGCTTGTCGAGGGCTGTGGGTGCATTGCTGTCCTGAATCATCACCATTTTCACGCCAGCTCGTTCCTGCAACAGCAAACATCAACACTGATAATTCTTCAAGACATTCACAGGCAACACAACATTTAGCACAATAAATATGTAATATCACACTGTTCAAATCAAACTGACAAGGGAAGAGAAAGTTATGGAAGTATCCACAACAAGTACATTTAAGGCTGCAAGTAAACTTTTATATGGCTGCCCACCGGCTAGCATAACGTTTCAATAATCAGCAAACAAAAAATGAGTATTTTTGCTTTAAAATTCATATGATCATGAATAGCTTCTTCCCTGGGAAGTCTAGGACAGGGGTTGTAGTCAAGTATAAAATATAAGCTAAACAAAGGCATTATAAAATAAGGTCTCGGCAGACTCCTCATTGTCAAGTTATAAAGTGGTGCTGATGTACGAGCAACCCGAGAAGCACTTGGACAGTATCTGGTACCTGATGTCATGTATGCAGTTTGTAACAAACAACCAAATCTATTTACTAGCACAAAAATGTGGCCTCAATTTTGTATATAAGGTATCCATCACTTCAATTTACTATGTCAAACCTTTAAAAACTACAATCTAGCGTGCCTAACCATCAACCATCTTACAACCAAATACAAACCTGCAACTGACGAATAGTCTCTCCCCCTTTGCCAATGATAAGGCCAACTTTGGAGCCTGGGATGTTCATCTCCACCACAGTGCCTCCCTCTCCCATGCCATCCATGCCACCACCCATAGGAGGGCCACCACCTTGACCTCGCTCTATGATTTGCTGCATGGCTTGTTTACATAACCTGAAAAAAGACAGTTGCCACTTTCACCAATTCAGCTTACCATTGGCCTTACATATATAAAACATTCTGTTTCTAGCAGATAAAGCAGAAAAGTAAAGAGAATTCTCTCCTGGGGCTCTGGGCTTCATAGGCCACCAGTTGGGTGTAGGTACAGCATCCCGGTAGGGATTCATGAGGCGAAGCCCCTCAACAATTTCAAATTTAGTGCTTTAAGATGGTTGAAAATGTCCTTTGGGAACCTGTTTCAGAGCTTTCAGCAGCTGATGTCATTTTTCTAGGATTTTCGGGTCCAGGGCAGCGCTGCCCTGGGAGGGGGTTGAAAGGGGACAGCTTCCCCCTTGTGTTTGAGATTTTTTGGTTTCAGGGCATCCTAAGTATGCCATTTCTGACTATTCAAGCCTAAATTTAACAAGAAAATAAGTGAGAAAAAAACATACCTTGCATACATAATTTTCTGCTTGTGTTAATCCATAAATCCAAAGCCATGCTTTCTCCTGGTAAATTTTTACTTATGCGTCCACACACAGATGCATTGATTTGAGGGCTAAACTGCCATAAATTTTTCTGTAGAACACACGTATGGCCACTAAAATTGTTTTTAAGTAAATATCAATCCTAATTGCCAAAACATCAAATCATTGTGAAATGCGGGGGGGGGGGGGGCGGCGCATGTGAAACCCCCCAGATTTTTTTTTAGGAAAGGGGGGCACCCTGAAACCCCCAAGTTAAATTTACTATTGTCAAACATCAATAACTCAACTATTGATTTGGGGCAAAAATGAAGGCCATATTCGTGTTCAGCATGCAATAAACCACTAAAAAAGAATACAAAACGTGAACATGAGACAGGTGCAAGAGTAAAAAAAAAAACTTTCTCCCTTGTACCGATAATGTACACCCACAAAAGTAGTACAACAGCTAGATCTATAAAACTTGACAGTTAAATGTTCAACTTTTTTCTGCTTGTGTTGGTTTGCACCATAATGTGTAGAAGTTATAATAGTATAACAGCTAGATATAAATAGCTTGACAGCTTAAATTCAACTTAATCCACAACAATATTTACAAATAAACAGGTCTGATAACAGGCCCAAAATCTATTGCATACCTGCCAACATTGCCTGGGCCAAAATCTGTAGTTGGACGCAAATTTTTGTCCAAAAATCTGTAGTTGACCTAAAAAATCTGTAGTAGGCTATATTACCTCTTGTCGCATACTTAATTTGGGACCCTTATCAATATTTTATTTTGACCCACATCAAATATGCATGATTGTGTTTGCGACTTCAAATGTAGGAAATTACAAAAAGAAAAAAAAAGAAAAAAAAGACAAATATGAAAACTACCAGAGCCATTTACCCTATTAGTAGTTGGTGCAGTTCCTGTCCTATTCATACCTGCACACACACACACAAATGAACCCCCCCCCCCCCCCCCCCACAAAAAAAGAAGCAAAGAAGAAAAGATGAAGAAAAGGTGGGCCTTGGATGACTTAGGCCTAGCCTTAGCCTTTTGTCTTTGCAGAGTTTACAAGGAAAGAGTATGACGGATCCCGAGTCCACACAAGGCCTGCACCAACACGCGTTTTGCAGAGAGTTTTCTAGATCTAGATCTAGATATAGTGGTAATAAAAAATTTAGAATACTAAAATTTGCTTCCAAGTTCAGTTTTTGTCTCCTGGTGTTGCCTTCAGCCCCCTCCCCTCCCCTGAGTGTATCTTTAAAAAAAATAATCCCCTCCCCCCCCATTCCGGAGTCCTATATTACGCAGCGCTCAAAGACTTTGAATGAACTTTGGTGACCCCTTCAAGTGCCGGTGCTCACAATGTGATGGAACGCGCAAGTTCATTGACCGGTCACAATGGCGAACCCGACAAGACGCTTGTATAACTATAACTTTCTTTTCTTTTCTTTTTTTTTCACAAGTGACAGCACAGGACAAATATTGATTGATTTTCAAGGCGGCACAGCATTTGCCATGCACAGCCTGCATGTTGTTACAATTAATGTTGCGTTATCAAACTACTACCAGCAAATTTCTGGGTGGTAACGAAAGTGAAAGTAGATCTACATCTTGATTATCCCAATCAAACGTCGGTATCACACCCGCTTGCCACCACAGCCACCTGTCTGTGTGAAGAAACATAGCCTCGAGGGAGCCGAATGAATCACAATCGCGACCGGCAAAAATGAACTTATGGGCGTAATCGGATTTAGTTTTCAAATATTCGTTAACTTTCTCAAATTCCCGGGGCCTGGCAGTCACCCTGCTGAATCCCGAAGTCGGTGGCTTCATCTCAAAATTGGTGGATCGGTAGTTTGACCCAAAAGTCGGTGATCTACCGATTTTTTCTGTAGGGTTGGCAGGTATGCTATTGAATAATTGAACCACATTCGTCATTTCTTCCTCTTGTTTACAAAGCTGGTGCTCTGCTTGAGCTTTAGAAAGTGAAAATGAAAGTGAAAGACATTGTCTACACTTTCAAATGAAAGAGCACTTCCAGTATGGGTTAGCTATTGTTGACAACAGGTAATTTACAGATATATTTTATTCCGATTTAAAAAATTTTTTTTTTTGGAGGAAATCCGCAATTGCGGAAGACGAAGCACTGCTGTTGGGGAGGGGGGATATATATTTTATTGTTTAGGTGTACCATCGTTTTCAGATTAATCGTGTTCGGTTTAAGCGGCTCCACTGTATCTTCTGTATCTTTCTGTATGTTAAAAAGCAAATCCCCCTTGTCATTGCCATTATAACTCAATTTGTCATCACACCACAGACAATGCAAATTGGGGATGATTCAGTCATTAAACATCCAAATGTCCCATTTCCAATTACTCTTGACTTTAGAATAGGTTTCAATTTCTTTCACCAAGGCTTTTATCGTGCTCCCATAGAATCTCCCACTCAAACAATTTCTTAAGATTTAAATAGAGGTGAAAAAAGTTTCTTTGTGAGTTTTCTTCCAAAAATCACAATTCAATTTCCTTGACCAACGCACATTTTTTCTGAAAGTACAGCCGTAAGAAGACTGGAGGCAATCATTTCTACATAAGTGAAAACAAAAAGTCATAAAGGAAACATGAAATTGCCAAATTACAACATTGCTTCAAATTTCCAATACTTACATGATGGCTGTTGGCGTCCCAGTCAGTTGACATGGTCTGTCCGGCAATCCACCACTATCTGTAGAACCAAACAGAGGCCCAGTCAGGTAATAGACACAGGAAACTTCTTTATTACTAGATTTGCTCAGAATCCTTGAATTTTACTGGACAGTTGTCACTTCCATCTGAAAAGAGCTTCCTGAATAACTTTTCTGCCAGTCGTACATATTACTTCTACCTCCTTTGCACAATCAGAACATCGACGTTCAACAAGAAATATTCAGTCCGCCCGTCGATTAACTTCATCATTTAAGTGCTCTTCTGCTTATTTACAAGAGACAGGTTACAATTCTAAAGAACAAAATCTCAAGCCAAGAAAAATATAGCCTGGACACCACAAGCTAGAACTGCAAACACACAAGGGTTTTGACAAAATTTTAATGAAAAGTTCCTTGAACTAGAAGATATTAAAAATCTAATGCTTGCAAATCATTTGTTTGTTGTAGTAAGAGTTTTATAGGCACTTGCAACACAATAAGGTCATTTAAGTGCCGAAGATTAGGTGTTACAAGCGAGTAACAAACAAAAAAGGAGAGATCAGGATGAAATGTTTGATAGGAAAGAAGGAGCAAACCGCATCAGAGTACCTGCCAACTACCCACATTGCAAATCATTTCTTTCACTGACCCTACAGGATGTTGCATATGCGCACTGATGTTTACAAAACAGAACTGATAAATACAAAAAATCCAAACTGTGAACATTTCAGCCAGGTATTTCAATCATAAACGAGCTTCCTGAAAAACTTTTCTGCCATCCGTACACATTATTTCTACGTCCTTGTCTGCACCATCAGAACATCGACGTTCAACAAGCAAAGTTCAGTCCGCCCGTCGATTAGCTTCATCATCAAAGTGCTCTATACTTCAAGCACCCTCACAATGGTTTTTGAATAAAACATTCCCTTGAACTTATTTCAAGAAATTAAAGTTAAATCCTGCAATTACGTATTTCAAAAGCTATGTCATGTTTCAAATGTGCAGCAAAGTCAGCTTACAGGTATCTATCCCAAACTTATTTGTTAACCCATTTTTTTTTTTTTTTAAAGGACTTCAATCTGAAGGGCAGTCGCACTTGCTCTTTGGACAGTAAAATAGTCATTTATTTAGAGGTCAAAACCAAGGAATACTCAGTTCATCTCATGACTGAATATCCAAAATTCAAAACAACATGGAATATGGGAAATGCTCTGAGACTTGTGCCAAAACTACAAAGAGAAGTAAAAACTTAGAGGCAGGTTGTTTAAAAATTGTAAACCAATCCCGGCTGAGACAGAGGCAATATCTCAGCACAAAGATAAGAGATTTTCCATTTACCATTCTCCCCACCCCAACACAAGGATCAAACTGACAACTCTTGCATACGACAGCAAATCACCTAACTGCTACACCATAAAGGCTACGTGAATAATATTTTAAAGATCTGCAAGGCAGCTGTGGGGCATGCAAACAAAACAAAAAAAATTCCCCTGGAGCTAATTCCCCAAAATGACGAAAACCAACATCAGAACATCGACAGTCACCATCTATTTTCAGTCCGCCCGTCGATTGTTTCATCATGTGCTTCAACTAAACTTGTAAGGACACTAAAATTCAATACGAAAAAATGTTTTAATTTTTACTTTGATAAGCGGCATCCTCAAAGCAAGCAAAATCCCAATCTTTCATCCAATTTTTCCCCCAGAATATTTACCATGTTACTTGATTGATCCTTGCAGATGGCAAATAGTATGTAATATCATAGGAATAAAAGCCCCTTTTAGTTTTAGTAGAGGCTTTACGGCGCTCCCAACTGCATAAGGTCATATGAGTGCCAGAAGATTAGAGGTGTTACAAGAGAGAGTAACAAATATAAAAAAGATGGGGAGATAAGGACGACAGATGTTTGATCGGAAAGAAGAAGCAAGCCACACCAGAGCACCCGCGCCTACCACCCACCAATAAAGCTTCAATTTTTAAAAATTATATATATTTAGTAACAAACAGCATTTTGGAACCAAAAAAATCTACCTAGCAGAAGTGATAAGCCATGTGACTATCACTAGTATTGCTGGCTATCAAAACAGCAAACCAACCTGGTGCAATCTGAACTTTACACCCTGTCTCTGCTTGCAATCTGGTGATTTGCTCTCCACCCTTGCCAATGACTGAAAAATAAATTGGTAAAAAAATTTCCACAAAAAGACCAGTAAAATAACAGCTCTACAAAAAATATTCAAAATGCAATAGATTCATTCCTGTCTTGATTTATCATATCTTCAAAACTATTTTCAAGGCTCATCAATTAGGAAACACCAATGAAACAAAAAAATATATTCGAGCACATAAATTCTGTATTTTTTTAAAAAACTCCAGGTCATTGCTCATCAAAAAAGTCTGAACAAGTACAATATCAAAAAAATAAATTGGGACTTGCTCTAAAGACCACCTGCCCAAGACAATCGCATATACAAACAACTTCCCACCTCGTGTTTTTAAAAATATAATGACACCGTCCAAGAGGAACATTTGTCTAAGATGACCCCTTTTATCCGACACTGGATCATCCAGTACAGGTTCAACTGTACTTGATTGAGCATCTACGCCCATTCCATTCTTGCAACTTAGCCGTTGCTTGTGTAATCACATTGAAACACCAACTCCAGAAGACAAATGCACAACGTAATTCAGTTACACAACTTTGGAGAAACTTTTTAACTTTTCACTTTCATTGATTTCTACCACTCTCTCCTTTCATTATTGGTTTATTAATTATCTTTTTTTAAAGCTGGAAGGGTTAAAAAATCTTTGAGCAAACCTGAAACATTTACATCCCTAGTTTATGAAACGCTACTTTTTTTTAAAAACACGATGTTTCCTTCCACATAAGTACATTGCAAATTTTCTCCTTCATTAAAAGACTGTCGCAAGGCCTACTATCAAACTCTGACAATGGAGTTGAAAAACTCTGTCAGTGTTAGCGAAATCTTGCACGATAATGTTGCAGACAACAGGAACACCAGAAGATCTACAAGTAAAGGTCCTGGCCTAATAAATTCTGTCTGCCTTAAAATTTCAATGCTTTGTTCTCGACAAACACATTCAGTTCTCAAGTAATTTAACTTACTCAAGCCGACCATTTTGTCTGGCACCCGGTGCTCATCAGTGGTGACCATGCCCATTCCAGAATGGGGACCAGGCTTCTGAGGCTGCATGCCGGGGTCAGGGTTGATTCCTAACTGTCGGTTAATCCTTGCTGCCGCTTCCTGAGCAGCCCGTGCAGCTTCCGTTGACTGTCCAAATCTAGGACAATAATGAAAGCAGCTTTTAAAAAAGCAGCGAAAACAGATGGTCTTCACGCAGAAAAATTATCACAAACTGAAATCCCCCCCCCCCCCCCCCCCCCATTAAAAAACAGGTTCAAAGCTTTGATACAAGATAAAAAAAATTTTTAAAACAATGTATATGGTCCCCATGGAGGACATCAGGATATGATGCAAACTTTGACCTCAAAATCTAACAGGTTGCATGTTACTGCAAGCAGCTTCATATCCCCAAATGAAACCAATTCATAATAACAAAAGCAAAACAGAAAAATGTGTCATTTAGAAGGGTCAAAAGGTTTTTTTTTCTGAATGCAAGTAAAGTAAAATCTTATAAAGCACTACTACACGTCATGTCAGACCTGTCTTTTCCAAAGAAACAAATTGAGAAGCCGCAAACCACCGAACACACAAGACTTCAATATTCAAAACTGACTCAATGTAAGAAAAGACAAATGACATTTGAAAAGGCTACTTCCTTATTTGGAGAACCAATCCCTAAAAAATTGGGAGTTATGAGAAAGAGAAAACAAAAATCTAACTTACCCCGGTTGACTATCTGCAATGGCTCTCAACTGCGCTCCTATTGATGCTGGAACACAATATTTTTGTCAGAGAATCAAACACTACAACCCAAAAGCTTGTGAAAAACCCACCACACCAATGAAAGAAAGTCTTATAATGATTAGTGACAAAGCCTCTGCACTACAACTAAATCATTAAGTTAAGACCACTGACTGGTTTAATCTAATGCAAATCAAGGAAAATTGAGAAACTAAGAAATTTGTGATATTGACATACAAGAGCCCGATGTTAAATATTTTCTCATCTCATTAAATGATTTACATTGTAAAATATAATTCTCCCTTCAACTTCCAGTATACCAGTCAACTTGAAACTTTTTCCAGTTAACCGTGACTAGCAACATCTGATTCGTATCGCCTCGATAACTACACACTTACAATCACCAGCTACTTTCTTTGGTTCTGGCTCACCTGAAACGAGACAAAAAAGATAAAAGAACTCAGGACTAGCTTTCAATAGAGTACACTATACAGGCATAAGGAACCAGTTTTTAACATGTACAGAGACAATGAGCAATAGATACATCAGTATGAACACAGACAAAGCTCAAGATATCACGCCATCCACTTTTCTCTTACATACCTTTCTTTTTTAAACATATTTATAACCTCGAAACTTGGAATAGAAATCTTTCACTCTTATGTTTACTTGAAATTAAAGCCTTGTCAATGAATTCATACAAAATGTTTCCGATTCATATGACCAAAGTGGCTACAATAATCTTTTTACAGCCATGCGGGGGTAGGTGGGTGAGTGGGGGGGTCCCTTCCTTTTTGATTGGCCAGATAGAAGATCAGCCATTTAAGACAAGCTTCTGAAATAAGTATATTACAGGCACACACGACAAGATTACATACATTTAACTGTGCGCCAAACAAACAAAAAAATTCAATCAATTATATCAACACAGTAAAATAGTTGACGCAACATACAAATTGTTCATGCATGACAAGTGCTAAAAAAAAATATGAACAAAACTATTTTGAAAAAGTCAGCATTTGTGCCAACCAGGTCTGCATAAAATCTACTGACACATATCTTTCACAGGGAGACCAAAAACCAAAAGAACAAAAAAATATTTCAAAACAAACGGGTGATTCAATACGAGGATAAATCATAAGCAACATATCTTCAATTCAACATGAAAAGGAACAAAACATTTCATGTGAATCAAGACTAGTAAAGAATGTGTTCAAATAATATGCTAGCCCAATGAAGAAAGAACGGGGCTCTGATGGCAATCCAAGAAACTCTCCAAGAAATGTGCCATCACAATTAAAGATAGCACAACAAACAAGCAACAGACAGCCATTGATCAATATTTTCAAAACTAATGATCATTTTCAGGCAAGGAAATCAATCTTTTTGAAAGTGTCAATGGTTTCCATCAACAAGTCCAAATAAAGATTTCAAATGGCATTTTTAGAGACAAATAAGGAGCATAGGACAAACACACAGTTTAAAAGACTGCATCAATTACAAAGTAAAACTCAACTCCTGAAAGATCAGATGCAACACATTTTCAAGAATGCATAATAAGAGCAGATAATGTCCACACTATAAAAAAATGTGCAAAGGAGTATGGTATTTTCTGATGACATGGCCTGCACAACATAATACAGGGCACAATGATTTTGTGAGCCATAACATAACATCAAACTCCATACTTCCAGTTAAATGACCAAGCACTGTGAACAGAGGGAAGATACCGATCTGAAACTGTTGAAAGACATGTGGCAATATGTCATGCACAATGGTAATTGTATTCCTTCTATTGATACAAAAATACACTGATGAAAGTCTATGAAAAATAAAGTGTTATTTAGAAGCCACAAGACCACATTCTAAACAAAATGTACTTGACAGCCACAAAGTGATTTCTATGTATTCCCACAACTTGCAATGTGCAACATTCTCAGGAAACCTGAGAATCAAAGTCTGTGGGAAAGTATATTTTCTATTCTACTTTTACTTAATACTCCTGACAGAGAGAACCCAAAAGTGCAAATAGCACAATATTGGTGAACCAAACATGAAAGCAGTCTTCTAACCTTAATTTGTTAGCAAGAGATAAAACAAAAACATTGCAACCAGACCCAACAGGAAATAAACATGTCATACAACAGAATCAGCTCCATGGCAGTCTCAATTGTAATAGAATAATTTGATGTGTGGAGAATGTGAGGCAGTGTTAATACTTAATGAACATGTAATTCAAGAGCTTAGAAAGTCAAAACTGAGGATACAGTTCAGGTCTGCGCAGCTGTTACGAGCAAAATCAAAAGCATATTCAGATCACTGACACGAAAATAAGCCCATGGGCAACTTTTCAAATTAAAAAAATAAAAACCAATAAAAGCACCCATAGCCCCTAAAACATGGGAAAAATATCGCATGCATCTTCAACATTTATGTTCTCTCAATGCCATGAATTATTTCCATATAAATAATGCTTCAACATTCAAAAACAATAAAAGAATAAACAAGAATTTACAAACACAATACAAAATTAATAAAAACTGACCAACTAGAGCGATGAGGCCCCCTTTCAGTTTTAAGAAACATTTCACTCAAGTTAAGCATGTTACTTTGAAAACTTCGTCAAAATGCGAAGCAAAAACTACGCGTTTGATTCCCTGAAGCCAATTTTAGAAAGCTGCCCCTGCAATTTCGTTTACAGCAAGTTTCTCACAGCTTTTATCCACAATAACTGATATCCCAGAACTACTGTGGAGGAATCTAGCAAACTATTTCTATCTACAAAACAAAAAGCAAACAAGGTTGGATAATGTGACTACTGGTAAGTCAGATGAAAAGTGCAGAAAGGATGTTAGTCAAAATAAAAGGACAGAAACGGACAACCAAAGGAGCTGATATATTTGTTGTTTCACGGGCCACTCCTTCCCCCAAAAGCATTGCCACAGAAGTTTACTTAGTTAATTCTTTTAAATGTGCAGCACTTGTTTCAGTTTCACAGTACATTGGCACGATAGCCACACGTTCACTTTTTATAAAGAGGGGTATGGGCAGAAAAAGCAAACGATAGGTTCTACGAAAATGAAAGTAGTCTGTGCTCAAGATACAGGAAAAAAAAGTGGGCATCTGCACAACTCTGTACTCTGGAGTTCAGGAAGAAGGACAGCTTGCAAGAAATCTTGTGAACAACATATATAAAGAACATTATTTCAGTTTCATTTTAATTGGAAACCCTATTTTCAAAATCCATGTTGAGATCTCCCCTTTCAGGATCTGACCTCTCCAGCTATTTTACGGTTAATTTCTCTGAAGGTGAACTGTTGGAATTGTGTTGTCTTAATTTGAGAAAAATGATCTAATTTACCAAAGGAGGCGCCATCGTCCATAGGTCTCTTGATACCTTGTACTTGTGCGTCCCCTGAGCCTGGAGTGATCTTTGCGGCTATCTGCACGGGCGAACACACGCATATGCACGAAACAGAGAAGAGAATGGAATGGGGGTAGGAGGGAAGAAAAAGAGAAAAAAAGTAAATGTATCAATATCATGAGTAGACCTCGATGTCGCTTCCTGTACCATCTCCTTTCTCTCAGCTAATTTGGGTGGCTAACACGCCATACCTATCCTGAAAGTATACAGCATTGTTACTTCTCAAATCATCACAAAAACATTAAAGCAATGTGTCAAATTTAAAAAATGACTGATAACAAATGATGATTGCACATAAATGTATGGATTCCACATCACAATTCCAAAGATATTCAAAGGAAATATGGATGACAATCATCACAATCATGTGAAATCAATAAAATCAGTCCGATCGTTTCAAACGGACCGGATCAAGAATCTACATATAACAACTGAAGTGAGCAAGTGCCTTCAACATTTTTTTTCTTCAAAAAGGCAAAACTGAATACAATCTAATTCACCCCGATACAAAGACGATGTATACTTTGAAGATATCAAGGTATCAAGAAAGCAAGGAGATGGTAAAAACATTCATGAAACATGTTATGACCTAGAATATTCATAATTAGCAAGAAAATATACGCCGACACAAATAAAAAAGACGGCGCCACAACCACATCTATCTCAATTTCATACCATTCACAGTAAAGCAGTTAGTCCTGTGGAGTGATAACCCGTTCATGCATAAAAAGTCGCATTTTTTTTCTTGTGATCCAAGCCTTTGGCGAGAGACTTGACAGACTTGTGACATCTTTTCTAAAACTGTTTTTTCACAATCGCCCGAGCCTTAAAGTAAGTTGGTTCTGTTTTCTTTATCATTTCACTTTAACTGAAAGGCTAAGTACAAAATAGTTACAATGAACAGTAGCCATACATTGTGACCTTTCCAAGTTAACGAGTATAAGTGTTCAACCCAAGCCATACCGCCATCGTGGTTTTACTACAGCTGCTACTACAGAATTACTATTCCGCCATTGAGTGCACGCCAGGAGTTTAAGAGAAAAAAACGCACCAGCCTCCGACAAAACGAAAGTTCTAACCAAAAAAAACAACCAGGGCCATGGGCTCAATTTTTCTGTTTTTGTTTTACTACGCATTTTATGGCACTTGCAACACAAGGTCATACAAGTCCCGAAGATTAGAGGTGTTAAAAGGGAGAAACAAACACTACACATAAAAGAATGAGGGGAGATAAGGACGATAGGAAAGATGCAGACGAAAGATGTCTGAAAGGAGTAAAGAAGCAAAACCCACTAGAGCACTGCTCATTTTTAATCCCACTGAAAACAGACTAGTTTATCAAAACTTAAAAAGAGACATGAACGTACTTCCATAAAACATCAGTTACAATGTTAACACTAGTCCTCCCCCCTGAAGCATAAGTCACCACTTGAGTTAAATTATGCTTGTAAGTGCAATGGTTTCCTAGAAGCAAACAAGTAGCCAAAGCGATCAAGTTCAGCTACATATGCTTCATTTAAAACGCTAAGAAAGGCAGATGCAAAAACCAAATGGACTACAAATGCACCCCACCCCCATGCAAATGAAAAGATTATGGGGCCCATTCCATGGAATGCCAAGAATGATATGGCCTTCCCCATCATTAAATATATTTCTTCACTCTCTGTAGAGGAAAAGAAAGCCGGTTTCAGCTAAAAAGAAAACAAACGACACACATCCTCAATCTAACACAGCCTAGAAGAGTCGGTGTATCTGCACACCCAAAGAAAACCAAATTTTTGACAGCAAAACAATACCATGTATGTCCTCAAAAACACCTGAACTAAAAAAAAAAATTTTAACAGCCAAAACCTGTTCAATCACAAAGTGGCACCGATATAATAAAATATCCTTTTATTTGCACTTTATTTTTCACATTGCAGGTGGCCCCAAATCCGCTTCAGCAAACTTACTGCGCATTCACAAACGCTTCTTGAAGAGGGAAAAAACACAAAAGAATTTCATCAAGATAAAATCACACTTCGGATTGCAAGCACAATAAATCTCACTTTTCTACAATTTGAACAACTATACACTGATACTTTTAATCAAACTGTCAACACATACAAACAAAAAAACACTGGAACAGGAAAAGCACTAGTAACAAAACAGATTTAAAAGCACTTAGATATAGCAGTCCACATAATCAGATGAATCCTGAAACCCAGACATTCAAAACCAATTAATTACGGTTGGCATTTCTAGAATTTTCAAGCTGAAAAAAGAAAACCTGAAATCAGACCTCTGGAGATAGAAAGCACATGAATTGTTTTTTCAAAAGACCACAAGAATAAGAAATTTGTTGACCGAAAGCAGTGGCCACAAACTGACAGTAAGACTGCAGAGGGGTGTTAAAAAACATCACATCCCACCCATTGCCATACTTGAGAATCAATGAAAATCTACAAAAGTATATCATAAAAAACAGAACAAAAATCCCAATAACAATATAAGACACAAAAGACATGTTTCGTCCTCTTTTACAGGCACATACACAAAATTTAACAATAGTTGCCATCTACATGGCTTAATATTCCAAAAAAACAAAACGGGAAAAGCCAATGACAGGTCTCCGGGGGGGGGGGGGGATTTGCCATATAAAATTATTTTTTAAACCTGAAATCTGACTTTCCCAAATATAATACAAATAAATACTAAAAACCCAACCCACGCAAACAACTGACAAAGCATTACAAATTCCTGGTGTATTTCACGTTAAAAGTTTTCAAAGTAAGGTTCAAGAGCTCAGTTCGCAATTTATTTTTAAATAATTCTTTTTTAAAACAATTTTTATTTTCACCTCCTCTACAAAACTTGAAGACAAACCTAGAGAATTTCTCACAAAAACAATTTAAACATGGAAAAAGACATCTTGAAAGGAAAAGTTGCACATGACCTAAGTACTCGTTAGTAAAGTGCCTCATATTTTTTAAGCACAGCACCAAACAAAATCAAAGAAATATCAGAAGCGCTTCAAAGGTACATAGGAACCCCCAACTACACACATTCAGGGCAAGACAAAGGCTGAGGGAAAACATTCTATCACAATTGATGTGAAGCTACGAGTAGCGTCCTGCAACCAACTCCCAAAAATGTTTACAAAAACAATAGTCGAACCAGTTATATCCACCAGTATAAGACAATTACCTGTACAAACCACCACATTCCACCCCCCCCCCCCCCACCACATGCATTTTTTACATTATGACACTGTTATGCTGACACCTGTCTAAGAAGGCCACTTTTCTCCTTGATAATGGATGGCCATCTACGACAATTTTGATAACAAAAACAAATGGTATAATCAACTAAATATTAAAATAACCATAGAATTGGAGATGCAGAGTGCTACTGAAGTCCCCATTTAAAGACCAAGACACCAGACAATTAATCTAAAAGATTTTGCAGAGGTACAAGCGAACAAATGTGAGCATGCCTGGTGAAAGGGACCTGTCCACATTTTGAACAATCCCGGTTTTTTTGCATTGTCATGTACAGAGATCATTTCTGAACAATATGCTTTTTGAATTTTAAAAATATTTGCAGTCGTTTTTGAGATATGGGTAAGGCAACGTACGGAAACAAAGTTTTGAGAAAAACGGCTTCAAAGTTTCCTCTTTGTTTCTGCTTCAAATAGATAGATCTACGCTTCGAGGCGACCCGACAACACATTCCCTACTCACAAATTAACTTTATAAAGTACTTAACATTAAAAAACAGCTTAAAAGTGTTTATATTACGTCTTCAAAGCAAATTCACCACCACCTTGAGCAAGTTTTCAAGAAATAGATCTAGGTTTGTGCAGGCAGAAAAATGCGATACAAGTTTGCTCTCCAAAAAAACGGAAGGGCGTGGATGCCCAAAGCTTTGCTTTGTTTACATGTTGTACATATTTATGCTCACTACCCGCCACTAGAGAGGGGAGAGAATTGACCTAAATTTGGGTATGCAATGTGATTGGGTCGACTATGAACGGATAGGAGAAAACATCCGCAGTGTGTACTCGGAAAACCAATTTTCTCACGCATTTTTGGGGATTATGCAATATACCTAGTGTTAAAAAACATCTTTAAAAATCATATGTATTTTAAGTAAAAGAAACTAAAGTCCTAGTAAAAATCGCTAAAGAATCCATTTTTAATGGGACTTAGTTTTTGACCAAAATTCTATTTTCAACCTTTGAAGCCCGATATCTCGGTTCGAACAAATGCGTCTTCTGGTCCCTTTCACCAGGAACGCACACAAATCTTAAGACCTATACTAGTAGAGGGGGAAACAATCTTAGTTTTTTAACTCTTCTATAAAACCATGTAGGGCTTATGCCTGTGCATACAATACTAGAGGCAGAGCAGATTAAAAGATTAATTACCTGTTCTAAACACTAGCATCACAACTACTTGTGAACTTCTTTGCAAAACGACATAACAAAAAGTGGTCAAAGAAAAAAGTGATCTCAATACATTCTGCCCAACCCCATACATAACCAATTACTTTCCTGAATAACTGCAATCTACAAATGAACAGATCCCATCACATTTAAAGTACACGGAGTGACTTAACCCAAAGCCACCCAAGTCCGCAATAAATAACACTCCTGCAATCCAATGTCTCGACGAAAGTTGGGTTGTGGTTATCCAATTTTTTTATTTTCGAGGAAAAGAATGACACAATTCAGAGAATATTAAGGTCATATTATAAATTTTTTCAATTTTACTTTAGTCAAGACAACCGTGTAACCAAACACAGCTAACAGCTCCAGTCCATCGTCCAGATCTGCACATTTTCTGAATCCAGGTAATAAGGTACAGGTATTAAAGAGTATTATTCATGTGGCATTGTGAAGATCAGACCTTCAAAAATTGAAATCAAAGAAAACTGCATTTTTCCACCCACTGGACAATTTTTATCAATCTATTTTTTGGGGCTCAACACCTTTTAAGTTCATTTAAACATTTTAGTGTAGGTTTTGTATGAAAAACTGATCAAGACACAAAAATGTAAATATTCAATTACAAAGGACAGTTCAGCTTTCAAAGTCATCATTTCAATTACATTCTACTAAGCCTTATTGCATGGTATTGTTTTGCGCGTTTTTAAAACTTGATGGGTATAAAAAAAAGGGGGTTCTAGCACCTCCCCTAAAAATGACTTTCAATGAGGTTTGAAATTTCCTTCAAAGCGATTTGCAACAGTTTTAATGGCCAAATGTATTGTGAAGCTGAACATACTACATGCTGTCATTTGACCCTCAGCGACTCACGCCTACCCCACCCCTCCCACGAATAAAAACTGAATAACTCACCAAGCTAGGAGGCAAAAACAACTGTGGGGAAATCTTTCATTCAAAACAACTCAACAAAACTCACCCAGTTGTGATAAGTGTTGCTGATCAGGCAGGCACAACGGATGGCACCCCTCCTCCCCTGTCCTTCCACACACCTCCCCGCTAAGACAATACGCGTTTGATGTTTGCAAGTGTGTGACAAATCCTTGTGGATTTGGAGTGTGACGAAATAACTGGCATTCGCCAAATAGTAGGCCTACATTTCTAGATCTAAAAACCCATGCTCCATAGCAATCGTTGGGCCCAAAATCAGATTATCCCGCCCATAAGTTAGTTCTATGCGTTCTGCAGCAAAAAATATGACAACATAGTCCCCAAGAGCAGTGCATCCGAGTAAAGATCTAGAATTGAGATCTAAAGTAAAATTTTCCCCAAAGTATCTTTAAGCTAAGAAGTCGCAAAATTCTAATAATTAGCCTGGGCTATCACAAATATACGTATTTCTCAGGAAAATCAGCACCCCTGAATTATAACAAGCGACTACACGCAGGGCGAAAACCGGGCTGTGACTGGCTGAACCTGTGACCCATAAATACATTAGGTAGGCTTACAGTACTCTGGGAATTTCCGGTTTCGGTCTCGCGCCTTTGACCGTCTTCTCACAGCGGGTTGGAGCGCTCATGGAAGAAGGAGAAATGAGGAGGAAGAGGAGGGAGAAGAGATGGGGTTGGAGGGAAGGAAAAGAAGAAAAAGAAGCAGGAGGAAGAGAACAAGAAGGTGAAATATAAGGAGAAGAAGAATCTATTCTAGATCTATATCTAGTAGTAATACATGTTAGAAATTGGGGACTTTTTCGTTTGTTACCCTACCTTGGGAAAGAGGGAGAGGGAGAGGAAGAGGGAGAGAGAGAGGGGGTGGGGGAAGAAAGCACTACAGAGGGAGGGTGGGGGCAGAATGAGAAAGCACTACCAAGGGAGGGTGGTGAGTGACGGAGGGTGTCGTCAAGAGTGCCAAGAGCAGCCATGGGACGGGTCAAAAGTTCAGCCAATCGTAGCCCAATTTACGCCCTGCGTGTAGTCGCATCTGTCTTTGACGTAACAAACCAGCTTCAGTAGTAGATTTAGATCTATCTAATCTAGAATTAGATCTAGATCTAGATTCTATGTTCTAAATTAGAACTAGATCTAGCCTACTACAAACTTGGCCTATAGAATAGATCTAGCCCAGGTATAACTATAAGTGTACTATACTCTACAAGGGACAAAAATTACACACCTCTCTAGCTGGTTCAGGTTCTACTTCCTCAGTCTGGGCCTGGGTCTTCTCTCTTCTACCCTATTCTATTCTATTTGTAATGTAAGTCAATGACAATGTAAAAAAAAAAGGCCACCTCTATTCTCACCCCGGGTGAGAATAGCGCAGGCGAGTCTTTTGGCTATTCTCACCCATTGTGCGTTCACCGTTTATAGCCTAGATCTAGATCAACCAATTTTGCTTTCACCCTGAACCACAGAATTCTACATTGTGATAACAGAAAATTCTGAGCCGTGAACAAACGTTTCATTACTACTGTTAGCCTAAAAGCGTACAATTTTGTCTGTGGGCAGTGGAGAGAGAGAGAGAGAGAGAGAGAGAGAGAGAGAGAGAGAGAGAGAGAGAGAGAGAGAGAGAGAGAGAGAGAGATAGAGAGAGAGAGAAGTAGCGCGAGAACTTCCGGGCAAAACAAAAATGGCGACCCCCGTAGTTCGGCTCCATTCGAAAATTTAATAGCCCTAGCATCTTTATAAACGACCAAAGTAATTTACTTTTGTGTTTTAACATCATTTTTAAACTCTGTTTTGGTCAATTTGATCATCCACACCGATAGACAGTATTCAGAAAGAGACAGAGAGAGAGAAGAGGGGAGGATCTTGTTAGAACTTCCGGGCAAAACAAAATGGCGACCCGCGTAGTTCTGCTCGATTCGAAGAGTGAAATAGCGGTAAGACTGAAGAATACCGGACCAGCGGACTGACTTTGCCTAGATCTAGATCTATGTCTAAACCTTAGGAATTCATAATTTTCCCGTTTTTAATACCTCTCAATGGAGAATCTCGGACCGGTAGATCTATTCATTAAAATTTTGTCAGGGGGGAGACCCCCCTGAACCCCCCTCCTCCACCAACCCCACTTTCTCGCGCATTAATTTTAATACTACGAGTGGTCCGGTATTCTTCAATCTTCCCACGTAATTTTTTCTTTGCTTTTATCCATTTGATCATCTACACCGATAGAAAGGAAAAACTGGTCTTGTTTCACACCCGGTGAGAATAGCCAACGGTGGCAAGTCTCACCCGGGGTGAGAGGTTGATCACATTTTTATAAATTATTCTCACCTGGGGTGAGGATAGCCACTTCCAAAAAAAAAGACTATCCAGCCATGAATGAATGTGAATCGAAAAGGTAATCAAAAGTATTGCTCCCAATCTTTGCCTTTAGTGAAATTGTTGGAATAGGTATAGGCTGATTGCAGAATCATAGTTGTTGGCTACTTGGGAAAACCATCCCGGCGCAGACTGGATCATGACACAAAGGCGGCCCCCGCCAAGGAAGGAGATGACGACTTGGCCTAGCCTCACTCTAGGCACTTCACCCCCTTCCGACATTGTGTGACCTGACCTGCATAACCCAATTCAAGTAAAATGCAAACAAGTCAAATAACAGTTGTATGTTTACAACTCATAGTGCAACACAAATACCATTCGCTGCAAAGAAGAATATGATACTTTGCCAACAAAAATTGCTTGATCACCACGTGCTCGCATAATTCGACGGGCAAAACGCTGTACTGTGACTTCGTCGACCGATTTTGCAAAACGCACTTGCTGCAGCACAAGGTACGTCTTACGACTGCCAAACCAGAAAATATTCATTTACATGGAACAAAGCAAGATGACCCACAACTTACCTGTCTTGCGCGAGCAACAGCCGAAGCAAATGCACTTGTTCCGTCGAATTGAGCAGAGCCGGGATTATCAGCCATGTTCAAGAAAAATGGCGTTGCGGAAAAAGGACTCGTTCCTGAGAGGGAATCTTGCACGCTTTCGAATAAATGATTGGTCGCTGAAAACGATGGTTAAGATCAACGCCCTCTAGTGGGTCCAAGAACGAGTCGGGAGTTGTCTCGGAGCCGGTTCGTTTGGTCACTGCCCTTGCTTGCTTTCGCTGTCCGGTGTAAAGATCACAGATCACCCCGCTTTCAGTTTACCCCTCACAATAAAATGAAACTTAAACATAAACTAAGCGTTCTGAGGGAGTACACGTGTAATTTCAAGGCATTACGTCTGCAGAAACTGAGTTTCGAGGGCAGCAGACTGAAAATTGTGGTTTCAGAGCATATGTTCAATATCTCAGAAAGGTCATAACATAATTATTATTGACACGAATGCGACTGTTCGATTTTTGTTTACTGTTAGGTGGTTACTATTTTTTTTTAACATCTGGTGCATTCATATCGGCTGGATTTTTCTCAGGAAAAACACTACTGTATTCCCAATGCTGCGACAACTACTCGTATCAGCAGCAGAAAAACGACAGAATTGATTAGTTCTATTCCAAAGATTGCCCAACAATAATTCATAAAGTCGCGTCTGATTGAAACGTGAACGGTTTTTGTCTGAGACCTGCCTGGTTTTCTCTGAGGTGCATGAATATTTACAATATTTCTTTCGAGCGCCCAAAGTCAAACATGTTGAATATTTTTCCCGGTGTTGGTAGAACTGTTATTCTCGTGTAATTCCCACAATAAGTCACATCACCCTTCTTCTGAGACTTGATAAGCTGGCCTTCTTTCCAATCATGAAGAAATTCTTCTGTAGTCCAATTCTTCTCAAATAGCAGGTGTAGGATACTTACCGATGTACAAATGTTAAGTTTCTGTGCCTCAGGCAGCATGTAGTCTCGGCCTTCTGCCTTTCCACTCTTTTGCCGTATTATTGCATCAGCGATTTCTTTCTCAATTGGAAGGTCACAAAGTTGGCCGTAAAAACTGATCCTTGATTTCATCTTCCTTGTCGTTTGTGGGGGCGTAGTACTGGATGACATTTGGGTTAATGTTCCTTTTCTTTGTAGTGAAGGATTCTGTAACTGTTCTGGATCCAAAGTCCTTCCAATGCGATAAACGCTGTCTCCGCTTTCTTTGGAAGCGTGAATGCCACACCTTCTTTTATGTTTTGCTTTTTCATCTTTGTCTTCTCTGATCTCTTTATTCCCACTTTGTTTCTGTAAGTCCCAATGTATCCATGTTGTAGTTCTGTCTTTTCCATGCTGTCTGAAACACCTTGCCTATTTCAAACATTGTTCTGACGTTCCATACTCCAAAATTTATCATTTGATATCTTGTTTGACACAAGACTAGTCCACATCCACTTGATGACGTCTTCCTTTTTGTGACCTTTCTGTAACGACGGATTTGTTTAGTAGGCCCACACCCCAGAGGTTACAACCTATTTGGCCCACCCCCAACTTTGAAGAGCAGGTGTCTCTGTTTCGGGGGGCACTACCTGTGTTGCCATTCAGTCGCCTCTTACGACCCACGTAAGCCCCATTCTTCTCAAAGCCGACATAGACACTTTGGTGTCTTTGGAAAAATGGACCGGCAACCTGCCGAAGGACAGTGTTGAATTCAATCTCTGTATTTAGAAAGAAGACATAACAAAAGATTTGTCAAGCCTACTGCATATCACTGATGGCCCTCCCTTATCATTGCGTTCAGCAATGTTTGCTAAAATTGCACTGGAAAGTTAATTCCTGTTTTATTGAATTAACCATACCCCCATCCACCCCCGCCAAATAAACTTATACATACATACATATCATACATAGGCCTATACAGCTAGCAACGCTTCTATTTGTCTTTTTGCACTTACAAAAAAGTGTTTCAGGAATACGTGTATGGATCTGCCTTTGAGTTATATTCTACTGACAGATACAACGTAAATGTTTTTGATGGCTTTAGATAAAACCTACAAATTAAATGATTGTTCACCTCTTGAAAGTGACTGCGACCGCATCACCACCTTCATCATCAGGTAGACTTCAGACAAAAAAAGATGCTCGCTTTACTTAGCTGTAACTTAAATGTGCCAGGACGAGAGCCTACAGTAAGCTAATACATGTACACATGCAAGCTGTCTCGGACTCGCAACCGTAAAGTCGTGGGTTCGAATCCCGTCAGGGGTCCGACGTTGTGTCCTTGGGAAAGGCACTTTGCACAAATTTTCCTCACTTCACCCAGGTGGAAATGGGTACCCAGCTATAGACAGAGAAATATCTTGTCAGTTTGATAGTGTTTGAGCGCGTGAAATCCGCAGCTTGCACTGTATGCTTCCGCGGAAGCTGAGAATGTTTCGGAGTGGTCTATGGTCTGCTGGGGTAATAATATAGTGTAAAGCGCAAAGAGCCTGCTGTTGAGCGGGGATATGCGCTATACAAATGCTATCTATCTATCTATTATTATTATTATTATTATTATTATTATTATTATTATTATTATTATTATTATTATTAAGATACTTGCCCTTTTGTTAATGTGTGTATGAAAACACGATGACAACGCTGTAACTCGCAAATCACATTTAGATCTATTGTTAACTCCTGTAACGCCATAATGTGTAGTTTACTTTGATAGGTATACACAAGCAATTCCACCAAATTATTTTTTTAAAAGCACTGACGGTACAACTCGCGTTTTTTATGTGTATCTTTGTCAGTGTTCACAAGCTTACACCTAAAGTGTACATCACAATCTATTAAACAACATTAATTGTGTTAGATTATATTATAGATCTACAATGTAATATCCTAGATTGTATACTCTGGCGTATTTCCGGTAGGGGCGAATCCAGGGAGTTTTATAATCATACATGTAGTAAATTCCTTGGGCCAAAGATTCACTACTAGATCTAGTAGGAGTAGAGAATCTTTGCATGGACGATCCGTTTGAGCCTAATGGAAAACCAGATTATATCGAGACCGATATTTTGTCCTTCATGGGAGGATAGTGGTGCAACAAGACAATTTAGTGTGCCCACGCTTCGCAGCAAAGTTTTTATTGGGAGCGACGAGAAGCGGCGTGCGTGAACAAGGAATAATCAAGGGAAACAACTGCTGAATTATATATTTTTTTGGCCTTTCCAAAAAATAAAAGCAGAGTAGCGTACCCTGCCCTGGTATCTTCTTCTTCTTCTTCTTCTTCTTCTTCTTCTTCTTCTTCTTCTTCTTCTTCTTCTTCTTCTTCTTCTTCTTCTTCTTCTTCTTCTTCTTCTTCTTCTTCTTTTTCTTCTTCTTCTTCTTCTTCTTCAAAGAACAGGACCTGAAACAGCCACCGGCAATTACGTCCCATGACACATTGCTCTGCTCGGGAATTCCTTTTAAAAAAACATTTGTTTTATCCTGTTCCCCCCCCCCCCCCCCCCCCCTAAACACGTCTGTTCTTTATTTATTATTACAATAAATTATCCTCGGTCTAGATTATCTACTTGTCTTTTTTACCTCTCACCGTTACCCCCCCCTTTTTCCGTCACCCAGCGAGACAGAGAGCGAGAGAGAGAGAGAAAGAGAGAGAGAGAGAGAGAGAGAGAGAGAGAGAGAGAGAGAGAGAGAGAGAGAGAGAGAGAGAGAGAGAGAGAGAGAGAGAGAGAGAGAGAGAGAGAGAGAGAGAGAGAGAGAGAGAGAGAGCAAGATGATCAAGACTTTTATTAATTATCATTTTCACTATTTACTTCGAGACCTGAATTTTTGGTTTATTTTATATTTCTAAGGATTGTTCTGAGGCTTATTAAAGTTATTACGTTGAAACGACCCGGTTATTCATTTGTCTTTCTTTTCTTTTCGTTACCTCATACATTCGGTGTGCTCTCTTCAGTTCGTTCTGTTGTATTCTGTTTTCAGTGTATAATTTATATATTTCTTACAATTCTTTAATCCTCTCTGGTTATGTCTAGTTCCTCCAAAATGTTAAGCCTAGCTCAACATGTCTAACATTTTCAAAAATCTTTGGTTCATCAATGGAGCATAACTAATAAAGCTATTTCTGTTGATTTATTTTGAATGTAGATGTTTTAACGCCCTTATCTACACAATTTAGATCATTTAGGAGGCGGGCTTCCGTTTGTGCTAGTCAGAGCCATCCCTGGCTGAAAGGGATGTGTCTAAATCGTTCCAGTAGAAAGATAGAGATACCGTACTCGATAAAACTTTTCTCCCCACTCGGGAATCGAACTCAGGTCTCCTGTGTGCGACAGCAAAGCTCATAAGTGCTGCGTCACAGGCGCCGGTGTTATCTTGGTGCAATGGATCAAGAAGTCTTCAACGTCTAGGATAAGTTAAAGTACGGTACCGCAATCTGATTTTGATTACTGAGTGAGGTACGGCCTGCAACAGAATAAAATCTAAGTGAGCGAGGGCTTTCGTTCATAACAGAGCAGCACACCATCTCGCACGCTGTAGCTTCTCTCCGACATTGAACGTTCAAGACCAGAAGCAGGGACAGAGCTGAGAAATGTAACCAACTAATGACATGGCAAAGTGTTTGATGAAAACCAAACACTGCAGATTGGTGTTAACTTTCTGCAAAAACCACACCTCCGCCCTTCCACGAAAGAAAAAAAATCGACACATTAAAATTTGAGGACAGTGCTACCTTAAAAAACGTTTGTTCTACATCGTACTCTTTGAACATACCATGAATGATGAGGAGATAAAGACGTGTGATATCCTCATTTTTTAATCTAAAAGAAGCGAACATTCTTTATTTTGGTAGACAATAACTAGCCTACATATTAAATCCAGCACAGGCTTCTGAAGGCCCGCAGGCCTTGAAAGACTAAGTAAAAGAGTATAGTTTCAAAAGGTCCTCGTGCTTATGCACATGCACATCGTTGAAGATGTTCAGTAGAACGTGCCCTCAAATGTGGTATAGTTGTGTTTGCCTGGCTGTATCCCAAATAGATATAGATATAATATCCAGCTCTGACGTTGATGCTTCACATCCAATTATTCTCCCGATGGGGTAGAATGACTGGAGGCATTTATGAGGCATCGTGGTGAAATCAGGCGCTCGTTTAAAAAAAAAAAAGAACTTAAAGAAAGCGGCATGTTTTGTTGTTGCCCGAAAATACTTTTTTTTTGGTTCAACACCTTTTAAGCCCATCTTAAAACGCATCACTAAATGGATTTTACTTTAAAATGTTGATTAAAATCCCGCCCCCCCCCCCCATACATTTTCAGTCTCCAAGAACTCTCAAGCTTTTGAAATCACCAAAGCTTGGCAGCCATTTTCTCGCTTACTTTGTCTCTGAAACCAGCCGAACCCCACTTCCTTCATTCTTAAATATCTCGACTTCTATTCAAGATAAGCGGGAATTTTTCAGAAATGGCAAGACAAATGAATAAGTTTTAAAATGATACCAATATCTCTACATACCCAAAAATTGACGAGCGTCTGAGTGCGCTGCGTCGTGACACGTAATATTTATAAAAGGATTCCTGCTCTGGGCTATGACGAAAGAAAGGGTCAACGAAACCTCGAGATGCGCAAAAGGCTTTGAACACGAGGAAAATAAACATTATGTGTTGGGCACTTGGCCGTCATTTCAAGTAACAGTCGTGAATGGCAGGTTCTCTTGCATGTCCTAAAATCCTACCCCCTTTTTCAAGTTTCTATTTACTGGTTCAGATGTAAGGTACAAAACCATAATGCACCATCTCCTACAACACTTAAAAAAAGAAAAGAAAAAAAGAATTAGATCTAAATCTCAAAGTTCCGAACTGAAGTCGAAAGACTTAAAAGCGTAAACGTGTGCACAAAATATGTGACGCCCCCCCCCCCCCCGATAAATTTACTCAAATGTATATTTATGTCGACAAGTGGTAGGCTGTGTGGCACTGCAAGGGCTAGGGTTTCAGTGTTATCAGGGTAGTTTCTATAAATTGTACTACATGTACACATCTTCCCACACTCTGACGCACAACTTTCAAGAAATCAGGGCGAATCTAGAGATTGGTTTATTAATCCTCAAGCCCACAACAAATTGTGTGTATCAGTAGGTCTATGAGTAAACAAGTTCGGGTGCCGGTCCCCTGGACGATCGACTGCATTGCTTTTATCCTATATGTGAGGCAGCGTGGTGGAATCAGGCTCTCGACAATTTTTGGGCATGTAGAGTTATTGGTATCATCTTAAAGCTTGTTCACTTGTCTTTATTTGGATGAAAAAATATATCAATTTATATTGAATGCAAGTCGAGATATTTGCTAATGAAGGAGGTGGGGGTCACCTGCTTTCAGAGGTTAAATAAGTGAGAAAATGGCCGCCAACGATTAGTTATTTCCTTAGCCTAGGAGTTCGTGGCAACTGAAAATTTACATTTTTGTGTGCCTTTAATCAACGTTTTTAAGAAAAATCCACACGGAAATGAGTTCTTTAATGGGCATGAAAGGTGCTGAGCCAAAAAACAAAAATCTGATAAAAATTCACAAACCTGCGGAAAAATGCAAGTTTCTTCACTTGGATTATTTTGACGAGAGCCTGATTCCACCACGCTGCCTCATATATATATATTTTATGAACTTGATGGTCTACCACAAACGGAGGCTCGGAAGCCGAATGATATCAAAATATTCTGTCAACATCGAAATCTTAAAAGTTGCTTCACACGTCATCATCATGATCGTAGTTGCTTTTCTCTCTCTGGACCAGGGTATTGGCCACGAACAAACACTTTCCACATTTCTCTATCCTGGGCTAGCCTCTTAATGTGTGTTATTCCATGTCTTTCCACTTTTCTGAACATCAATCTGTGACTCTTCTCCAGGTTCCACGTGGTCTTCCACTTGATCTTTTCCTCTGTGGATTTCAATCCAACACTTTCTTTGCAATGCAGTTGCCTGCCTTCCTGACAGTAATCTTGATATAGACCTATGTCCAATTCATCGCCACCGCCATCTTCCCACCCCATCTCTCACTGGGATCTGTGTTGTTTTCCTTAGTACTTCCTCGTAGGTTCACACGGCGGTACTACATGTATTACTTTATACTGAACCATTATATTCCTCCCCCAACCACGACGTGTGAAATCAGCTAAAATATGTCTAGACAACCAAGTATTTGCACGCACTGGCAGTTTTCTATTTTTAAACAGACACTTGTATTATTAGACAGCTCATCTAAAAAAATCAGAAGCGTTTATTTATTACTTCATTAAAATATACCCGAACGTGCGCGAAAATAATTGCCTCCCATCAAATGTACTTTCTCCGCTTTGCGCTTCGGCTAGACACAGGTACATGTATTGAGGTTTCATATTATTATTGATAGATTTAAGTTGTGACACGAAAGGAAATGAACTGGAATTCATAGTCGTGTCAGTTTTAAATGTGAAATCATGGCATTTGCTCCGTTTTGCCAGGCCATCACAAACAATAAACTGTAACCACCAGTATGTCCAATGGCTGCCCCTAAGCCTGTATTAACGCATAGGGAACGTGTAAACTGATCATTGCCACAAGTCCCACTCTTGTACATTGTATAAACTAGTAGACCTTTAACTAATGTCAGTTAATCCGCCCGGCACACCAGAATGTGTTAAAAGGGCAGGGTAAAACATAAGTTTAGACACTGACCGATGTAACAGTTGGCGTCTCTATAGCATAGAGTCGGTGGCTTAGTGGTAAGGCTCTCGGACTCACAACCGTAAGGTCGTGGGTTCGAATCTCGTCAGGGTCCCGAGGTCGTGTTCTTGGGAAAGGCACTTAACGCATATTTTCCCCACTTCACTCGGGTATTGACAGTTACCTTGTCATTTTGTTAGTGTGTGAGCGCGAGAAATCTGCAGCTTGCACTGTACGATTCCCGGGAAACCGAGCATGTTGCTGAGTGTTCTCAGGGGGTCTGCTGGGGGTAATACTGTACCCGTCATTTTATGCAAGAAAAATTCTGAAATTATCCAAACATGTGAAATTGTGCGATTCCGTTAATTTTAACAAAGAATGATAAAGGAAAATAATCAGAAATTGTGCAAAAATGATCAAATTTTGCTAAATTATGCGGGGGTGTATAAAACCACGGGGACAGTCTTAGTCCGTCTTGGGTTATACTAGCTGTCAAACAAACAGTAAAGTGCATTGAGCATGCTGTAGAGCCTATAATGTGCTATATTATTATTACTAATTTTCAAGGCACTATAATAGTCCTTGGCCAGTCCCAGTTCTTGCACTTTTCGCCACCGGCCGTGGCCGAAATGGACGTTGTAAGAGAGAGAGAACAAGAGAGAGAGAGAGAGAGAGAGAGAGAG